>NC_137612.1:40927453-41044953 GCF_963280865.1 Gymnoscopelus braueri | reverse complement strand
TTGATGTTATATAATCTAATTCTGCTGTGGACCCCTTGGAACCATCTCAAGGACCCCATGGGGATCCCCGGACCCCACTTTGAGAACCTCTGCCCAGTGAACATACTCAACTGCACTCATAAGCACCGGTGAAGAGAACACGCGTCAGTCCTCAAGGGGGGGGGGGGGGGGGGGGTATAGAGCTAATTAGAACGTTTCCATGACCACTGTCGTAAACATATACCTGCCGTACGCCATAATTGTTTCCCTAGGATGAGCGGGGCCAGGTGCGGTTTCTGATTGGCTGAAACTGGGGGGTAGGGAGCGCTCGGCTGTGTTCGCTTGAACCGCAAGCGCGGCGGTGGCGGTGTTGACGCCTCGGAGGTACCGAGGGAGACAAGGGAGGATTTTACGACTCTGTCTCTTATCGGAACATAACTCTAACGCCGCTGAGTTAGCTGAAGCGGACTTCGCAACATGCCTCTCGTGGCTCAAGTCCGCTTCAGACGGCGCTTCCCCGTCGGGGTGTCCGAAAACAAGCACTCCCGTGCCTCACTCACCCTGGAATACAAATGTAGCCTGCCGTACTAACTACTGCACAGAAGGAAGATAAAGAAAAACAGACAGTGGGATGAAAGATATGTGCGGCCGTTGAATCGCTCAGCGAACTATGTTTGGAGAAATGTCTTTCTATTGTTCAGGCCATGCGTTTTGATTTGTTTATTTATCCATGTGACAAGTACATCGGCTATTCGTGCCCTCGGCATTGGAATGCTGTAGGATTCAAGTGGTTCAAGAGGTGGTGCCATGGTTTTGCACCTTTTCTGTTTTTCATGTGTCTATGAGGTTGATAGAACTTCATTAAGCCCCCTGGTGGTGTTTTTATGGTGTCTTCTCTGACTATTTTGAGTTTCTACCTGGAGGCTGAAACCTTGAGGGTCAAACATGCCAATAGTAAAACAGCCCTTTAGTGACATAGTAAAAATATACCCTCCCCCTCATTATCATAACACAACAGGTGTGGGCATGAGGAGGAGGAGGGACTAGGACAGGTGGGTGGTGCTAAGGTGGTGGAGGAGGTGCTAAGGTGAGAACCAGGTATACTTAATGAACTGGAGGCGTGTCCACATAAAAACATAATTTTAACAATTTCTGTACACTTTTTTGAAAAAAAAATCTTCCTCCTAGTATAACCATAATACCTTAATACCTGATGATTATGTTTTTTGGGGGGGGGGGGGGGAGAATCACTGAAAATCACAGCACCCTGTCTTTAAGATTTTCAGGTGACACGTCATTCCAGAATGCTAAACTCTTACCTAGCTTGAAGTGTCTGTAACACTAACCTTAGCCTTCATCAGAGCCACACCAAACACTTACCCTAATCCTAACTTTTTAAAATTTCTGTAAGCCCTCACCCTAAAACTGAACATAATCCCTAAATGCCTGATCCTTTAACCCGAACTCAAACCAGTATCTTTTCATAATTGTAAGCCTATTTCCATAAAAAAAAAGATTGACATTCTCTCACACTTATAGTAAAGTACTTATCTCTCACAAAATAGTAAAACAAAACACACACACACACACACACACACACACACACACACACACACACACACACACACACACACACACACACACACACACACACACACACACACACACACACACACACACACACACACACACACACACACACACACACACACACACACACACACACACACTCCCAGTGCAGGCAGTGGGAGAGACAGCGTATAAGAGACAGGCGGGACCGACATGCCAACAGACACACATGCGGCAGAGACAGGCATGTGCTAACAGTACAGGCGTGTGGGGACGTCCAAGTTACAGGTTGAGAGACATGCATGCGTGCGCACAGACAGACAGGGAAGACAGCGATAGGAAGCGGAGGCCCTGCAGGCAGGTGGAGCAACACGCCATGCAAAGAGACGGAGCACGGAGGCAGGCAGGCATCCACAGCCTTCAGTATGAGCCTGGGAAGGAGATAAGATTCCTGGGTGGCTTGGCTCCGGGCACCGGTCTGAAGAGCGTCTCCCCCCCCTGCCTGGGGTGGGCTGCGGGGGGGGCGGGGTGATGGGGGTGTGAGAGGTGCGGGGGG
This sequence comes from Gymnoscopelus braueri, assembly GCF_963280865.1. NCBI lineage: Eukaryota > Metazoa > Chordata > Actinopteri > Myctophiformes > Myctophidae > Gymnoscopelus > Gymnoscopelus braueri. Next base: position 41,042,849 of record NC_137612.1, on the reverse strand, counting down.
AATGGGGGGGCGGCGGGTCGGGGAATGGCGTTATCAAGCCAGTGCAGGGGGCTAGGCTATAGGCAGAAAGGGGGCAGGCCAGGGATTCCACCCCACCACCACACCACACCACCACCACACCACACCCACCCTCTCCGTCATGCAGCTGTGGCAACTGGGACTGTCTGGGAGAAAGAGGATATTCATACTGTACATAACCTAGAGGAGGCGGGGAGAAAAGGAGGGAGGAAAGAAAGAAAGAAAGAAAGAAAGAAAGAAAGAAAGAAAGAAAGAAAGAAAGAAAGAAAGAAAGAAGAACATTGTTAGTGTCAGCCCTGTAAAAGCATCTATAGGTACATGTACGTGTATGCCTGTGTGCGAGCGTGCGTGCACACGTGTGCGTGTGCGTGTGCGCGTGTGTGTGTGTGTGTGTGTGTGTGTGTGTGTGTGTCAGTGTGTGTCACACTCATACACGAGTGCTGTGCCCAGTAATATATAATGCTGGGAGATGGAGTGAGGGACATGACGTCCATTCATCCAGTCTGTGATATATGTTCTTTGCGCGCGAGTGTGTGTGTGTGCGTGTGCGTGTGCTTTGCGTGTACTTTGCGCGCGTGTGCGTGTGTGTGTGCGTGTGTGTGTGTGTGTGTGTGTGTGTGTGTGTGTGTGTGTGCCTGTGTGCGTGTGTGTGTGTGTGAGAGAGAGAGAGACACGGAGAGACATGAGACAGAAAGAGAGGCGGAGAGAGACAGAGATTGTGGCGTGAAAGAGACAGAGAGACAGGCTCTATACAGAGAGATAAGACCAGCAGTAATGTGAATGTACTATATCACTGAGTGATGGTGTACTCCGGGTGAGAACATGCATGCACATACATACATACACGCTCCTCTGAAGCAGTTTATTTGAATCAAAATGAGCCTGGGGTAATCCAACATATACATGCACACATGTTCCCGCTGTTCGCTCGCTCGTGCTCTCTCTCTATATCTCTCTCTCCCCCTCTCTCCCTCTCTCTCTCTCTCTCGGCTTGCGATTCTGGTGTAAGTGCTTCCCAGCATGCATTCTGGTCATGTGTATACATGTGTCCGTGCTCACAGCAGGCCATGATCTACTCACAATAAGTAAGCTTCTGAATTAACAGAGGGCTTATTGCCATTTTTCCAAACAATGCCAGTCTGGATGCGCGCGCACACGCACACGCACACGCACACGCACACGCACACGCACACGCACACGCACAAAAGTTAATTTTTGACATGACAGGAAGCCATGGCGACGTCGCATGTTGACAAAACTATGCTTAAACCTAACCCTAACCCTAACCTCACAAAAATATACCTAAACCTAACCCTAACCCTAGCCTCACAAAACTATGCCTAAACCTAACCCTAATCCTAACCCTAACCCTAACCTCACAAAAATATGCCTAAACCTAACTTTAACCCTAACCTCACAAAAATATGCCTAAACCTGACTTTAATCCTAACCTCACAAAAACTATGTGGAGAGAGAAAAAAAATCATACCCATGCACGTTGGGCTTCTATCACTGGAGGTTAAGGTTAATATAGCCAAGCATTGCTACCAGGTAAGCCAACTAGCTGTCCAAACACCTGATTCGAGTAGTCTATAGTGACGCATTAGGGCGTGAAAATGACTGACGCCTATCTGTGAGGATGTGTTGGTGGTCAACACGGATAGACAGATGTTGTTGTCAAGAATTGAAAAAATATGGTACATTAATACAGTCCGATACTATGCTGCATCAGCAAACTACGTTATTCTGAGGTGTGGCCCCATTATCTTACTCATTGCTGCACATCGTTGCTGTCAGGCAGAAACCTCTTATCTCCATGTTTTAGTTTTCATGTAAATTAACGCCCTACTTGATCATAGCACATCGTCACACAAAAGTATCCCAAAAATATCAGATCTGCAAGCTCGAAACGCGGCCGTTTTGAGCTTGTCGATCTGCTATTTTTGAATTTTAATCCTGTAAGTACGTTTTGGACATATGAGTTTTCCACCCGACAGAGACAAAATATTTGTTTTGTGTGTATATTGCAGTTTTCGTGAGAGGAGAGATGACACAGCGGGAGAGGTTAGACGAAAAGAAAAGGACGACGTCTGGTATAATTTCCAACGCTGGACCTTTTGATGAAGACTGGCATGTTAAAAAGAGACCCTTTCCTCATGCCCGTCTATCTGTTTTTTTCCAGGTCCCAATCTAGTGATGATAAAAGAGGGCCTCCTCTGCCAGACACATGGCCAATTACAAATTAGCCAGTTTGTTGGGGGGTGAAAATCGTAATCAGGCTTCAAGAGGTGGAGGCCCTTGAAGATTAATTGGAAATGGGCCCCTGGTAAATGTCAATGACAATCAAGGGCCTGTACAGCTGTGATTGACTCAGACTGTTCTATCTAGGATAAGCTTTCTCCAGCCGTGACATTGTTGGCACCACTCCCTCACCCACTCCATCTTGGCGGGGGAGGGTGGGGGTGGGGGTGGGGGGGGGGGGGGTAGGGGGTGGTGGGCAGACAGGAACAAAAGGAGGCAAGGAAAAATGGGGGTTGTGAGAGACGGCCAAACCGAATTGGAGGGGAAGAAGAGAAAAGGGGGGGGGGGGGGGGAACGTTTGACATTTCCAACCTCCCGGTGTGTTCATCTTCGGGGGGAAGCTTTGGTTATGATTTGAAAGGGTTGCGGAGCCGAGACGCAAAACACCAAAAGAAGCAATTTTCCACTGTGGGGCCCCCCCCATACGTGTGAGTGGAGAAGTCGCTGTGAAGGCCATTTTCTCCCCTTTCAAGTGTGGGCTTATACGAGGCCAAGCTGTTCCTTTACATCTCCATCTGCTGTCAGCGATTCAATTACAGTGCATTTTGTTTTTGTTTTTGCTCTCTGGTTGATGAGGTTATTCAATGTGTCATTAACCATTAAACACAATACAGATGAATCCCTAATAGTCCCATTAGCCATCTCGGTAACGCACGGTTATATTGATTTGAATTAAGCCATATGTCATGTAGATAGTTAACTGGATCCTTTAGGTGCGTTGGTCAAAACTGAGGCAACGTAGCAGCGTAGCCCTGCCTCATGCCCAGAAGCATGTCATATCATACATAATCTGTTGGACGTTAAATGGCAGATATGAGACTTCTTGTAGGTCCAACATTTATACATCAAATCCTTGCATTTATACCAGAAAGTTCAGTCCGTATTCCAAAAATGTTACATTTGATTGGTGTTAACCACTTGAACCCTATAAGCGTCCCTATTCTGGGGATAACATTCAGGGGAAAAAAATGAATTTCATATTTTCTGCATTTTCCATGTAACAGGCGTGAAGCCTTATTCTGGCCTGTCATCTGCCGGCCCTCAACATGTTCAAGTCATGGCTGGAGTCCATTTTCCTTCCCCAAAGCCAAGGTCTATACTGTCTGTGCCTTTTCCCCCCACCATGTTTTGTGATGCCTGAAGGGACCCTTGTCAGTGTTGGGTGCTCTGTGCGTGTGTGTGTGTGTGTGTGTGTGTGTGTGTGTGTGTGTGTGTGTGTGTGTGTGTGTGTGTGTGTGTGTGTGTGTGTGTGTGTGTGTGTGTGTGCGTGTGTGTGCGTGTGTGCGTGTGTGCGTGTGTGTGTGTGTGTGTGTGTGTGTGTGTGGTGAAGGAAGTACTCAAATATTTTACTTAAGTAAAAGTAGCAATACCACAATATAAAATACTCTATTACATTGGTAATGGCATCATAATATACTTAAAGTATCAAAAGTAAAAGTACTAAAATGTTTGAAAATAGCAGATCTACAAGCTCACAACGTGTCGCGATGTGACGCGTTGTGAGCTTGTAGATCGGCTATTTTCAAATAGCCCAGGTGTAAAATAGGGCTGAAGTGGTTAATGTATGTTTCATAATATAATATTTTATATCTGCAAAGTAACTAGTAACTTAAGTTTTCAAATAAGTGCAGTGGAGTAAAAGTACAATATTTGCCTCTGAGATGTAGTGGAGTAGAAGTAAAAGTACTGAAAATGTAAAATACTCCTGTAAAGTAAAAATACCTAAACATTTTACTTAAGTACAGTACTTGAGTAAATATACCTAGTTACTTTACACCATTGGTGTGTGTGTGTGTGTGTGTGTGTGTGTGTGTGTGTGTGTGTGTGTGTGTGTGTGTGTGTGTGTGCACGTGCGTGTGCACGTGCGTGTGTGTGCGTGTGCATGTGCTGCGCGCGTGTGTGTGTGTGTGTGTGCGTGTGTGTGTGTGTGTGTGTGTGTGTGTGTGTGTGTGTGTGTGTGTGTGTGTGTGTGTGTGTGTGTGTGTGTACATAGTATGTCCAGTCTGTCAGGCCTGCCTGCCTGCCATGCCATAGGATTTCCACCTGCGGCGGCGGCGCTGCGACAGGGCATGGGAGCATGACAGGCCCCGCTTCTATGGGCTGGACAGCAGCGCTGCACTGCAACCACTACATGTGCTGTTAGGGACACATGCTGTCAATATACACTGCTGTCCGGCAGAAACCTCTTATCTCCATATTCTAACTTTTTGTGTTTAACCCATGAAGGCCTGAGTCCGATTTTTTTAATGCTTTCTAAATCCTAACAGTTTTTTGAAAAAAATAAAAAATATATTTTTTCACGATTTTGCAAAAATAGCAGATCTACAAGTCGAGTGCCGCGCTACGAGCTTGTATATCTGCTATTTTTTAATAGCCAAAGAAATCTAAAGTAACACAGATGCGTTCCTGGTCTTAATGGGTTAAAACAAAAATGTATGCCCTAGTTGATCACACTACAGCATCACGCAAAAGCATCAAAAGAAGCAGATCTACAAGCTCGAAACTTGCCGCGAAGCTTGTAGATCTGCTACTTTCGCTACTAATTTGAATCCTGAAAAGCAACAGTTTTGGACATATGAGGTTTCCCCCCCGACAGAGACGATATAGCATGAATCTGAGAAAGGTGAGGAATCGAAATATTGTTGCTTTCCGGTGGAAACCTTTTATGTCCAAAACATTTTAAAACAGTGGAAATAGCCGAAGAAATTAATCGCAACTGGTTTTTTTCTCCCCCGCGATTATATTAATCGCGAGCTTGGAGATCTGCTATTTTCACTACTTTTGTGCGACTCTCACATAGAAAAGTTGAATTATGGAGATACAAGGTTTCTTCCCGACAACATATAACATAAATATACAGTATGTCTTGTCTAAAACATTTTTTGTTACAAAACCAAAACGCTACCTTTCCTCTACATTTAACTTGACCGCATTCTCCGTTCCTTCCTTCCTTCCTATTCAAAAATAGCAGATCTACGACCTTGTAGATCTGCTATTTTTCCTCCCATTGGCTAGTGAGGTGTAAAACAGTGAGTGTAGAGTGGATGGCGTGCCTCTTGTGTTCAGAGGAAAACAGTGAGTGTAGAGTGGATGGCGTGCCGCATGTGTTCAGAGGAAAACAGTGAGTGTAGAGTGGATGGCGTGCCTCATGTGTTCAGAGGAAAACAGTGAGTGTAGAGTGGATGGCGTGCCTCATGTGTTCAGAGGAAAACAGTGAGTGTAGAGTGGATGGCGTGCCTCATGTGTTCAGAGGAAAACAGTGAGTGTAGAGTGGATGGCGTGCCTCATGTGTTCAGAGGAAAACAGTGAGTGTAGAGTGGATGGCGTGCCTCATGTGTTCAGAGGCAGAGCGCAGTGGACTGGGTGTCGAGGGAGGAAGACTAATGAGCAGCCGGCGACAGAGGAAGAGGAGGTGGAGGCTCACGTCAATTATTCCATCAATACTGGCAGTTCATCAACTCCCCCCCGCCCGACAAACATTAGTTGTTACTAAGCAACATGTTAAGGTTTTAGTGACACTCAGTAGCACTGTGGCGGAAGGAGTGGCTCAGATCTTGGACCTAAGTAAAACGTTTCTGTCGGGCAGAAACCTCTTATCTCCAGATTCTAACTTGTAGTGTTTTTCTTTCGTAAATTAACATCCTACTTGATTATACTACAGCGTCTCACAAAAGCATCAAAAGTAACAGATCCGCAAGCTCGAAAAGCGGCTTGAATCCTGAAAAGTAACAGATTTGGACATATTGTACTGTATGAGGTTTCCACCCGACAGAGACGAGAAGTACCAATGCCACAAATACTCTGTTGCAAGCAAAAGCCCATTTGAGTTGAGTAAAAGTAGAAGGGTATTGGCATCAAAATACTTGCAGTCCCAAAGTAAATATTTTTCCTCCTTTAAAAAAAAACATTTTTTTTGCACACAAAAAAAACACTTGGTTCAAGTGGTTAAAATGATTGTGACGCTATGTTCGCTGGGGCCCCCTGGTACCCCCCCCACCAAGGACCACTGGTGGTCCCTGGACCACTGGTTGAGAACCAATGGTCTAAACAATATGTTATCAAAATAATAATCTGTACATTGAAACTATAGGATACCAGGTAAACAATGAACCTAGCATCTGTCTAAATAACCTGCTATCTAAATGACATTTTAACCTTGTGGTAAAAAAACTAACATACAAGCCTAACCCCTTGTGACCTCTCACTTGTTACCTTTGACCTGTCTTTTTCTCTGCATCAAGGACACAATTTTACTGTAAGTTAATTATCCCTGAGAGATGTTAACTAATTCATAATGAAAGGGCCAACGGTGTCACATCAACAACACTTTGACGACGCAGGATTTTCGTTGTATGACGATGGTCAGCCCACAAAGCAGTCTATAGAGGAGCCTCTATAGCCTCCTTCGGAATTCAAAATACTTGGGTAAAAGTACAAAAGTATTTGTATCAAAATGTACTTAAAGTACCAAAAGTAAAAGTAGCCTACTCATTATGCAGAATGTGCCAATGTGCCATGTGTCACACATTGTGAGCTTGTAGATCGGCTATTTTAAAATGGCCGAAATGTATTTAGGGCTGAAGTGGGTAATCTATGTTTTGTAAAAATAAATATTTGCCTCTGAGATGCAGTGGAGTAGAAGTAAAAGTTTTGGAAATTGGAAACACTCAGGTAAAGTACAAATACCTCAAAATTGTACTTAAGTACAGTACTTGAGTAATTGTACTTAGTTACTTTACTCCACTGAACTGTAGCTCAGTATGCATAAATACTCTAGTCTTTTGGTTCGATTATACCAACTTAATCACTGCTGGAGATAATCCATATTTAAATACACGGGAACGTTAGGTCAGAGTATGCCCGCACCTTCCCTGAGCAATATGTTCCCTGCTTTTACCACTTCCCAATAAAGGGCATGATATACCCCCCCCCACACACACACACACACACACACACACACACACACACACACACACACACACACACACACACACACACACACACACACACACACACACACACACACACACACACACACACACACACACACACACACACACACACACACACACACACACGTAACATTCTGCAAGGCAATCGCCTAAGACGAGTGAACCCCCCCAAAAAAGTTGAATTTGTTCTTTTACACTCAAGGCCACAAAATAGTCGGGTATTAACAGAACAGCCCTTGTTTCTACTCTGCCCTCCTACTGAATATTTCAGGCTATTTGTCTTCAGTTCAGGTCAGCGAGTTCAGAAAGTTCCGAAATGTTACACCTACAAACAGGAGCAGAGGAATTCATGCATAACGGAAGCAAGATAAATATGGATATCACTTCTTGCTTAAAAGGTGAGTGGTAAGTTCACTTTATTATGAATTTTTCAGACCCTCCCGGAAAGGATGGAAAAAGATAGGGAAATGGAGGAGGGAGATCAACAGAGCACGCACGGAATAAAATGAACCGGGAGATCAGGAGTTGGACGTGCAGTGATATATACTGTGAGTTCATTGCTGTGAATACTGTACCAAGCTGCCACCAGGATCTGCATGGAAATGGCTTCTTAGACAAACACGACAGTGTTAGGTCAGCCATGGAAATGACATCCTGTCAAAGAAACTTCAAAGCACTTTAACTCTAAGTTATTTTTTTTGTTTGTACTTCTTCCTTGGTACTGAATTAAAAAATATTTTTAAAATGCGTCTTCTTTGCTTAACGTTTTATGTAAAGTACATTACAATTTACAATGCGGGCATTTAGCAGACGCTCTTAATCCAGAGCGATTTACAGTAAGCAAGTAAATAGGTAATAAATCAAATGCATAAAAATAGTAATCTAGGATCATGGGTAAACCAAGAACCTATCATCAGTCTAAACAATATAATAACAAAATATTAAATAATAGAATTTCCTTGTTGTTGAAGAGCAAGACGCTGAACCCCTAATTGCTCCCGATGAGCAGGTTGGTGCCTTGCATGGTTTCCTCCGCCATCGGTGTATGAATGTGTGTGTGAATGGGTGAATGTAATGCACAATCTATGTAAAGTGCTTTGGATAAAAGCGCTATATAAATGCACCATTTACCATTTGCTGCTACTGAGCTTTTATATTTATATTATTTTTATATAAAAATATTTGAATACAATACATATTTTATATGTATTGTATTGTGTGTATGTATTGTAGCCTACACTGGTGAATTGAGTAATGGACCACAATGAAAACAAGCCCCATGGGGCGTTTTGTGTTATTCTTTTAGCATAACCTTTCACTGTACAACTTGTACTGTTAATCTTGTTCATAAAGTATTCAATCAACGAATCAACACATCGACAAATCAATGTCTTGCCTTGCCTTTAGTTGAACAACCTCTGAATCTAAACAACACGGCACCCCCAACCAAACGCTGCGCACCGTAATTCGTGCAGAAGTGAGAAACGTACGGATCTCACATCTGACATCGATTTAGAGAGGAACAGACGACTCCGTAAGTGACAGGGCAGAGGTGCTCTGAGTAGCGTGTTGATTCAACTGTGCTAAGGAAACCATCCATGGAGCCATGCCCTCCTGTCAAACCCAGCAGTGTTTTCCCACTAGTTTTAATACCTTTGACAGGCCTAAAAAAATAATATAAAATGGGATTTGTTCATCACACTCACACAAAAACAACAACAACAACAACAACAACAGCCAATCCCATCACGTTGATTTGTGTGGGACATCGTCCAAAAGCAGATGGAAACAAAATATTTTGAAACCGTGCTCCCTTTGATATTCTGGATGGGGTTTCGGCGTCTGATTCCTAAGCTAGTGCCAGCAACAACTGCATTTCAGAAGCGCTGCCAGATATATTACAAGGAGGAAGTGGAGCAGAACTGCTCTCTGGCGATGCACCATGGACATTATGCAAATACCATAAGAGAACATATTAGCCAGTCTATCGGCTCCCCTCAGAGATGCCTCCACCAAATTGTCTCAGAAGTCGCAGTGAGCCCCCACTGAGCCGAGGAGATGGGTGAATTTAAATCAGGGTGACAGAGCAGCCTTTCCTGACATGTCTTGTGTTCTTTAAACGCTTTCTATTGCTCTTCCTGCACTTTCCAAATGTGTGGGGATCGACCCCTCATTCCAAAACAGCAGATAGATCAGCGCCATAAGAGCGTATCTTCTCGTGAGTTGCATCACTCAACAATCACGAGCAAATACTGGTATACGGTGATCGGCAGGCACGGAGCTGCCTGTCATGACAACGCGCACGTTATTAAAAACAAACAGCGGTTCAATCGAAACACAGTGGGAATAATGTCCCATAACACTTGAACTTGTGCATTTCCAACAGAGCGGATTCAGGATTCAGGAGCACGGCTGGCTCAAAAAGTCGACGGTGGCATATATATATATCCCCGGTAATAGCCTTGATGTTTGTTTTCAGAGAGGCTGTGGCACCGCATGCCATTACAGGGCTAATGATGTACGATTGTCATCTCACACATGGCAGAGTTAATTGGGCCTCTGTGATCGCGCCTAATGGCTTTACCAGGGAATTATTGACACAATGATGTGGGCCGATGTGCTACAGGTAGGTGAATAAATAAATAAGCACACAGCTGCGCCCCCCACCCTGCGTCCACCCCCCCCCCCCCAAACTTCTTTTCTCCCCAGATGAGAAGCTCGTCAATCTTGGCAAGTGCCTCCAGAGCGCCCCAGTCAGTTAACATTTTAGAAAATGGCTGCCCATTAATAATAAAGGCATATTAACATAAGTGAATTCTGCCGCGGTGCGGGATTCAGTGGAACAGTTATTAAAGTCCAATTTGGCCCCATTAATAATGCATCCACCTTTGACTTTCTGATATCCAGATTATGTGGTATTACTGCGACGATCCATTATTTATTAACCACTTTCAATTGGAGACCTTGATGACTTCTAATTGGTAGGTGGTGGGGGGTTGGGTGCCATTAAGTTGTCCCTGATGAGACTTGTCAATCAAGACGCATACTCCGCGACCTCCTCGCCACCCAACAGACACGTGTACATTATGCACACGCATGGACGCTCACAGCCAGGTGCCCAGTGCAACGTGGTGTGGCGACCTGCGGGCCGGGGTGGGGGGGGGGGGGCTGCCGAGACACAAGGGGCCCACTCCTGTCTATCATGTCCATTTGAAGGACATGGCAGTGCCAACCTGGCAGGTTGGCACGGCCCCCCGATGGTATGGGACCTCGCTGGTGGAGGAGCGTAGCTTTAAAAGTTAATGTCAGGCAGCCAGACAGAAAGAAAAAATGACATGCGTACGCACGCTCGCGCGTACGTGCACACGCGCTCACACATACATATCCTTGTGGAATGTCCGAGCATTTTTTGGCCCCACCCTAAACACTAACACTATACTATAACCCTAACCCTAAACTTTACCCAAATCCCTAACCCCAACTCCTCAACCTAAACTTAACCCCTATATTTTATTAATTGTAACCTTATTGCTAAACAAAGATATAGTATATTATAATAATAATAATCTTTCCTGGTATGAAAATGATCCTTTGCCTCACACACACACACACACACACACACACACACACACACACACACACACACACACACACACACACACACACACACACACACACACACACACACACACACACACACACACTGCATCAGTGCAATCTTTTTCATACATGTCTATGAGCACACACAAGGGCATGCTCATATGCAATCCCGCTTCATCATGCGCACACACACAGGCTCACAAACAAATAAAGGCAAACGCGTTATGCTAAAACAATTGAATCCATTTGTCTCTCTTTCTCCCGACGCATGCCTGTTGTGGAAATGGGAGGCTGTCAGTATGCAAGACAGCGTGCTGTAGCTTCCTGATCTCACACACACCTCTCTCACACACACACACACACACACACACACACACACACACACACACACACACACACACACACACACACACACACACACACACACACGAGAGAGAGCACTGTACAAGACAATGACAACACATTGGGCTGCTGCACCTCGAGCTATTACAATCACGCTGAATAGCGTGTCATTCTGTCCAGCATGTTGGTGTTTTATTGAACAGCAGATCAGCCTAAACTAATATGAAACAGAATGACAATCACAATGCTGCGGAATATCTCTGCTGCTGCTGCGGAAATGACTGGCTACCAATCTGTGCACAGGAGGAGGAATGAAGGAAAAGGAGAATGTGGATCTGAGTATGAATGAATTCTGTTCCCCTGAGTGATGGCAGAGGATGAAATCAAGATAAAAAAAAGAAAAGAAAAAAGGAGGAAGAGAGATATCTCGTTAAATACACCGAGATGGAACACACAAAGCAAGCCAGCAGAAAGCCAGGTGCAATTATAGGCACGCCACGCACAAACGCATGCACGCCACGCACGCACGCACGCACATTAAGTGTTACTACACTTTAAAAGCAATTTTTCGTTGAAAATGCTATTTGTACAAATACTTTTGGCCATTTCAACCCTAACCCTAACCCCTAACAATAACCCCTAAATGCCTAATCCTAACCTCAAACTCAATCTTCCCAACTGTACTGTAAGCCTAAAAAATTATACAAATAATTAATAAAATATAATAAGATAAAACATTCTCTTGTGAGGACCAGCAAAATGGTCCTCACAGAGTCGAGTTGTAAAACTACTTGTGGGTACATTTGGTTCTATAGCAAAACAAAGGCACACACACGCACGCACGCACGCACACACGCACGCACACGCACGCATAGCATGTATGTCGACTTCGATGATTGTTACAGTTCTTTACAGTTTCACCTCGGTGTGTTTAATTGATATTTAATTCAGGCTCAGTGGGGGATACTTTGGGCCAATGAAAGTGGCTTCACGTTGAGGCTGGCACGCAATGCAACACTTCCCAAGAGCTGTGGTAGCCCCAGCTGTGTGGGATACACTGCTATTCCGCCGCTCTGCTAACAAGGATGGATAATGTACAAAGTTCACTTCACTGGGAGTTTGAGGCCAGACGGATAATCCATCCGTCTTTTAGCTGGTGAACATGCATGGGGATCGGTTTAGACCACTGGTTCTCAACCAGTGGTCCGGGGACCACCAGTGGTCCTTGGGCGGGGTACCAGGGGTCCCCAGCATAATTAGTTAACATAGCGTCACAATCATTTTAACCACTTGCTTTGGCTATGAAAAAATAGCAGATATACAAGCTCATAAAGTGGCACACTATGAGCTTGTCGATCTGCCATTTTTGAAAAATCGTGTGCAAATCTTTGAACATATATTTTTTAAGTGAACATTTGTAACTCAAATCCTTGCTTCTGGGGGTCCCTGGAACAAAATAGTTTGAGAGTGTGTGTTTTTTATATTTTTTCCAAAAAACTGTTAGGATTTCACATTTTTAGAAACAGCCTCAGGTCTTAATGGGTTAAAGGACGGGCAAATAACATGCACAAGAAGGGTAGAGGCGTGTACACCCAACATGCTTTAGGTCATGTGCAGAGAAAAAAGCAAATCTAAGGGAATATTTCTGCAAGCATGGATTCAAAGTCTGAGATACCCCGTTAAGCCATTTAGACCTGAGGCGGATTCTAAAAACGCCTTCTAAATCCTGTTTTTGAAATGTACAACAAATGTTGCTATATTCTGTACAGCAACAAGAACCCCAAAAGAGGTTCTCGTCCTGAAAGGTATAGTAACAAATAGGGGTTCCCGCCCAAAATGAGTTAAAGGGATATTTCACTTTCAAAAAAAGTTTTGGTCACTCTATCGTCTACTCAGGCTTTTGTGAGCCCCCCAGACCGTTTTTAAGTTGCTTGATTCAGTATTTAGATATTTGATATTCATTTTATCAGACACGCCCCCTTCCTATACAAACCCATTATAACTTCATACTCCATTTTTAACATGTTAGATTTGTCAAAAACACCCGTCCTTGGTTCTGGTGACTCACCCTGCCCTCCTAATACGCGAGGGGGCCGTGTTTTTTCGATAACTTTTTTCATTTATTTTTAATATTTTTTGGGGGAAATGAAAAAAATTAAATACATTAAAAAAATTAAATAAAATAAATGAAAAAAGTTATCGAAAAAACACGGCCCCCTCACGTATTAGGAGGGCAGGGTGAGTCACCAGAACCAAGGACGGGTGTTTTTGATGAATCTAACAGGTTGAAAATTGAGTTTGAAGTTATAATGGGTTTGTATAGGAAGGGGGCGTGTCTGATAAAATGATTATCAAATATCTAAATACTAAATCAAGCAACTTAAAAACGGTCTGGGGCGCTCACAAAAGCCTGAGTAGACGATAAAATGACCAAACGTTTTTTTGAAAGTGAAATATCCCTTTAAGGTAATTTGAAGCTTTAAAAACTAATTTTAGCAGACTGCACGTGTTTGTCGTCATTGAAATAATGCCCGTTCGTTAAGCAGGGTGGTTGAGCGTTCCAAACTTCACAATCTACTTTCTCTACTTTCACACCCATTTATCTGAACAGCGAACATAATAACACTAATTACAATGCAATTTGCCAAGACGTCCCATTGTTACTGACTGTGGATACAGTCTGCCTGTGGAATCATTGAATGTTGTCTCATGAAGCATAAATTAATACTTATAAACACTGAATATTCATGTTCGATCCTCATGCCACCAGTATGTTAACTGGGCTGGGATGTCACTGTGGTGGAAAAACTTGTGTGTGCGTGTGTGTGTGTGTGTGCGCGTGCGCGTGCACGTGTGCGTGTGCGTGTGCGTGTGTACAGTACATCTCAAATGATCTCAAAAACACCAGTGAGTCCACGGCACTGGCAGTTCAGCCGGCAAAATCAAAGCCAAGTAAAGAGTCAGCCATCCTAGTGGACAAAATGCAAACAGCAATGAACGCTGGTTAGTTTTTTTCATTTGTTCATCTCTGTAACTTTGTGCAACATACAAACCAGAGAGTCTCGTGTACAAACTGCTGAGAAAAGTTTGACTTTTCTGTATAGCCGCTGTGTGGCGACAGTGAGACAGAGCAGTATAGCCAAACTGTGCTCAGAAATAGACGTAGACTATGCAGTTGGAGATGTGTGAAATTAACCAGGTTTGAGCAACTGCATGGCCTATTTCTCACCTAAAATGTATAGATTTCCCACATGTACTGTACTGTAGCATATCGTCACTGTCGAGTGGAAACCTCTGTATGTCTAAAACTGTTACTTTTCAGGATTAAAATTTAAAAAATGCAAAAGTAGCAGCAAATGCTTTTGTGACTTTTGTTGTAGTATGATCAAGTAGGCCATTGATTTACGAAAAAACACAAAAAGTTATTGCCTCATCATCGTTGCCGTCTGCCCGACAGCAACGGTCTAGACCGTTTACTTACACACAAGCTGCCAGAGACGTGCATCAAGTGTGTCTGTATTTCTGCCTCCTGCCTGTGAGCTCTCCTGCCGGGCACAGCCACTTGGAGCATCGGGGCTCTCGCTGCTCCACAACTTGATTATTTACGAGGTGGGTGTCATTACCTCAGACATGGCCGTTTTGTGAATGTCACGCTACGGACATTCGCTCGCAGCTGCTGGTCTGGAATTCGGAGCGAGTGCCTCTCGCAGGCTGTTGTTCCATCCTGTATAACTGTTGTGCACTGTTGTTTCTTTCTGGGACTTACAGCATCCAACACCACAGTTCCTGCACCCGGCCGTGTGCAGCTGGATACCGGACTAACAGGCGTTTGCCAGGTCGTGAGAACTGGCGGTACAACAGAAGTGCACAACATATAAGCTCACAGCAGAAACGCATAACATGCGAACAGACCAATTATTATTTAATTAAAAAAATAATAATAATAATAATCTTTCTGGAATATGAGTGGGAGGGTGGCGTGCGTGGGGGGCCTAGAACGGCAGTTTGAAACAGGGCTAAAAGATCCTGAAATCCGCCCCTGCTGGTAGGAAGCCGGCGCTTTATAATTGGCAATCTTTTCCTGGCGGTTGACAGTACAGAAGAGTCATTTCCTCGCGTTCAAATCTGTGAGTCACACAAAGCCGGCGTGTCAACTTTCCACTTCATTACAGGTCAAGCAATAGACCCATTTCTCTCAGGCGCGCTGCGCCCATAATTGTTTTCCACCTCTTCTCCCGTAGCCAATTTACATGTGCTCCCTCACCAGGTGTAAGAGAGAGAGAGAGAGAGAGGGAGAGAAATGGGAAGATGAAAATAACCACGCTTTTCACTTCCATTCACCGTCCATTAGCAACTTGACATGTTGAATGCAAGAAATAATATGAATTGTGTCCCCCTTTTTATAGCATTTGCTTTGAGGCATATGATATGTTGAACTGGGCTGGGAATTGGACAGGCAATTGAGGATGCCTCACCGAAGACACGTATGTGATGAAAGCGGGGTGACGGAAAAGGCGATGGTGCAAT
The DNA here is from genome assembly GCF_963280865.1 of Gymnoscopelus braueri. Classification (NCBI taxonomy): domain Eukaryota; kingdom Metazoa; phylum Chordata; class Actinopteri; order Myctophiformes; family Myctophidae; genus Gymnoscopelus; species Gymnoscopelus braueri. The sequence continues at coordinate 41,027,109 of NC_137612.1, read as the reverse complement.
TTACTTAGGAAAATGCATTGGCATGGGTGGTGCGTCTGTAGAGATGGTTTAAGCGTCCCCAAATTAAATGAGTAGTTACTGGCCAACGCTTGTGCCTCGTTCGTGGTCACATTAATCCAGCTAGACAAAAGGCAAAGCCTGTGCAAATGCATTCATTTTTGTCTTTTTCTTTTTTCCCCCTTTTCTCCCCAATTTAGTCGTTATGCCAATTGAGTCCTCCACACACACATTTTGTGTGTTGTCACTGCTGTTGTATCCTACTGACTCACCTGCTAGTGAGGAGCCCCCACCAGGAGGACGTGAGACTTTTTAATTTCAGGGACCCCCGGGGGGCATTTGGAACCCTATCAAGGGTGTTTCCAGTGAGCCAACATGCACAATATCAGCACCCTGACTCTGTTAGACCAGACTGGAACAGAGCCGTAATTAGTATCATTGGTAACACCTGTGAAGGAAGTAAGAAGAGGCCCAATTTCTTTCCAATATGGCTGCTGTGCAAAGAGCCTATTGTGTTCGTATAGGCGCTCGACAAAGCACCACGATCGCTTCGAACCCACGACCTCCGCGGTGGTGGGCAAGCACTTTACCACTGCAACGAATGCATTCATACATCTTTATTTTTGGTTACTAGCCCACAAAGGTTTTGAGTGGCCTTACTTGCCAATATGACTTCCATGCATTTTCATATTTTCCTTTTTTTTTAAATCCTTACTCGCCATCAGTCTGTTGCAACCACGTGACAAGCAATAAAGTTCTAAAATACTCATATAAATGGTAAACACCATGGGGCTTTTTAAAGAGTAAGATAATGAGATGAGAGAGAAAAAAAAACAACGTTTCATAACACCAATAAACCTGCTTTAAATTGTATTAAAAAACGAATGCCGTGGTTTTCAATCATCTATTGAGCTCATTTAAATATAACACCTTCATAAATTATACTTATGAAAGTGTTATATTCATTATATTTACTATAAACAAGTTCAGTAGATGATTGAAAACCATTGCATTAAGTCAGATGGTTCTCTGGCTTTCACACGCACACGCACACGCACACACACACACACACACACACGCACACACACACACACGTACGCATGCACACATGCACGCACATGCGTGCAGTGTGCTGGTTATGACATCAATCAATCCATTAATTATTTTCAATGCTGTTTGAATACTCGATCAGTGCTATATAATTCGAAGATGTTCAGCTCCTGTGTCACTAGGATTTCTACATTATCTGCATACATTTAGGCTGAACGCTTATCCGATGTCGTCTCTGTTGGGTGGAAACCTCATATGTCCAAAACTGTTACTTTTCAGGATTCAAATAAAAAAATTAGCAGATCTACAAGTTCAAAACGTGTCGTTTCGCACCGCACTTCGAGCTTGCGGATCTGCTACTTTAGATGCTTTTGTGTGACGCTGCAGTATGATCAAGTACTGTAGGACGTTAATTTACGAAAAAAAGTTTGAATATGGAGATAAGAGGTTTCTCAACGGTACCTCTCTCTTACTCTCTCTCTCCCTCTCTCTCTGTATCTCTCTCTCTCCCTCTCTCTCTCCCTCTCTCTCTCTCTCTCTCTCTCTCTCTCTGTATCTCTCTCTCTCTCTCTCTCTCTCTCCTACCTTTGTGAATCTCCGTGCCTCTAAAAGTCATAGTGCTCCGATAATCGTGCCCCCCTCTCCCTCTGAAAAAACCTCTCTCATCCTCTTCCCAGCCCACACCACTCCTCTGTGTCTCAGAACGCCGTTTCTCCACGCCAACTGGCAGCGCGAAGCGGAGAGATGAGTCTCTCTTATGTCACCCTACGCACACAGGGGCTGCGGAATAATGCTAATTCACCACGACAACAACAATGTTGCGTCGTTCCCATAAATGTTCGACATGTTCCCAAACACCCCCCCCCCACCCCCCTACCCCCCCTGTTTTTGAGTGGCACCAACAATTTATAGAAAGACGGAGGCTGTCAAATAACCTTACATATAATGCCAGTAGACCTTACCCCGGATTGCATCATGGAGAACAAAATGCACCTCGAGCACTCCTTGGTGTAGCATGCGCTCACATCCACATCCTGTGGAGCAGCGTGGATGGGGGATTTAAGCCTGTATTATATAGCAGCACCAAAGGCTTATTTGGACCAAACGCTTGTTTGCAGGTACCGTATGACGCCAGGATTTCAAATCGTGATTGCATGACCACGATGGCTTATTGCTGCAGTATTCTATGGAACACTCTCTCATCCTTGATCATCATGAAAGGACTTCACATGCTGCGTCTCTGACACATTGCAAAATAGCACCGAAGGCTGCACATCGGTTCTTATACACTTTGTAAGAACCAATGGCAATGGCTCAAGTGTCCTTGAGCATGCTACTTATCTGCTCCCGATGAGCAGGTTATAGGTGCTTTTAGCCCACATGGTTTCCGTCTGCCGTTGGTGTGTGAATGTGTGTGTTAACGGGGGAATGTAAAGCGCTTTGGAGAAAAAAGCACTGTCCTGCATAAATGCACCATTTACTTTAACCAGCGAGTTGTTTTTCTCGTATCCATGCCACAGAGACGGATCTTCACAAGGCCATACTTTTTTTAATTGATTCTTTGTAGGGGGTGGGTGGGGGGAAAAAAGAGAAAAATCTTCAAGATAGAGGTGAAAATGATTTCTGCCACCACTTGGTCTTTCCTGTGGAGTTTACCAAACAAAAAAGAAAATCCTTTAATTTAGTCTCTACAGGGGTATTCCACTGTAGTCTGCATATATAGATGCAGTTCCGGTACGTGTTTGCCTGCCTCTGATGCCCTGGCTGCAGGTTGTGTGACCTCACCTGGGAAAGTTCTACAGTTTTCATTATTTTGTACCAATTAAGCTCATGTTATTGCATCACCACCTTTCCATGGACATGCAATAAGAACACGAGGAAGACCATTGTCGTTGATGTCTTGCAGAAACATCCAATCTCCATATTTTAACTTTTTGTGTTTTGTGTTTGCATCAAAAGCAGCAGATCCACAAGCTCAAAACGCAGCGTGGAGGGACGCGTTTTGAGCTTGTAGATCTGCTACTTCGACTGTTTTTGAATCCTGAAAAGTAACCATTTTGGACATAATAAAGTTTCCACCCAACAGAGACGATATGTAATGCCCGGGATTCGAACCCGCATCGAATGCCAACATCTTACCCACTAGCCTTAAGGGGAATTCCCTCTTGGCTGGGGGAGATATTAGGTTTTCAGTCATCAGGCAGGGGCTCTAGCTGAGCCACTACTGCTACGCTCACCCCCCCTTTGACCCCCCCAGGGACGCCCGATCCGGGTCACGGCACCATTGTAACGCCGGGATTCGAACCCTGGTCTCCCGCATGGAAAACCAACATCTTAACCGCTATAGTCTGACGGGGAACTCCCCCTTGACCGGGGGAGATATTAAGCTTTTGGTCCTCAGGCAGAGGCTCTCGAGCCACTACTGCTACGCATACAGTAATGAGTCAGTTACTGAGGCATTTGCGTTGAATGGCATGACATGCGCACAGTGGTGGAAAAAGTACTCAAATGTTTTACTTGAGTAAAAGTATCAATATTGCAATGTAGAAATACTCTGTTACAAGTAAAAGTCCAGATTTAAAAATGTACTTGAGTAAAAGTACAAAAGTATTGGTATCAAAATGTACTTAAAGTACCAAAAGTAAAAGTACTAAAATGTCGCGATGCGACGCGTTGTGAGCTTGTAGATCGGCTTTTTTCAAATAGCCTAGGTATAAAATAGGGATAAAGTGGTTAATGTATGTTTTATAATGTAATACTTTTATAAACAAACTCAACTAAAGTTTTCAAATAATTGTAGTGGAGTAAAAGTACAATATTTGCCTCTGAGATGTAGTGGAGTAGAAGTAAAAGCATAGACAATTGGAAATACTCCAGTAAAGTAGTAAAAGTACCTCAAAATTGTACTTAAGTACAGTAGCCTACTTGAGTAAATGTACTTAGTTACTTTACACCCCTGCGTGCGCACATGGTGCAAGTGTGATTTACCAAACTTCAAATTGCGGTTTGTCCATAATCTGAGACCGCGTGGGCAGAGTTCTCTCCCCTCTGTCACATTTTAAGACACATCACTGGGCATGGGTATTATAAAGGTTGTCAATTATGTTTTACAATTTAATTTACCAAGGCTACCCGCACTTTGCAGCTGTTAGGTTCGGGTCAATTCTCTATTACGGGCGGGAAAAATGTATGTTTAATGCATCTCCGATATGATGAAAGTGTAGCACTCTATACGCCACGGCGTTATTGAACCTTGACAAGGCAATTAAGTCATCTTGGCCGTTGCGGGTTTTGTGTCAAAAGCTTTGAAACGTGCGTGTGGAACCCGCACAATAAAATGATTCAAACATCCCACGCCCCGGACAAAGGGAAGTGGCGGGGGATAGCAGATATAGAAGCTCGTAGCGCGGCACCGAGTGCCGCGCTACGAGCTTGTAGATCTGCTATTTTTGAAAAATCTTGAAAATGTGTGCAAATCTTTGAATGTATATATTTTTTAAAGCGAACATTCGTAACTCAAATCTTTGCTTCTGGGGGGTCCCTGGAACAAAATATTCTGAGATGGGGGTCCGCGGCCAAATACATATCATGTTGGGGGTCCTTGACATGAACAAGTTTGAGAACCACTGATATAGAAACATAGGTTTTTTTCAAAAAAAAAAGTCATTTGTAGAATCGGCCTCAGGTCTCGATGGGTTAAGACAAAGCAAAACAGATGTATTTTACGGAGTTGTGTGACTGCTTAATTTGCATTTTTCCTCATTAAGCCCCAGGGGCTGTCTGCGGGGCTGTACTTGCCATTCAACTATATACTGCACTGTTAATGTCTTTTCTACTGCCGTAAAATGTGACCAGAGGGATGGTCCCTCGTGCCCATTGTGTAAGCAACCTCTGTCAATGCTATTCCATTGTAATGGCATGCATATTCTCTGTCTGCGCTGTGCTTCAAATGTTACTATGCTGTAGTGTATAGATATAGATCCCAACCGTAATTATGCAACCGATGTGTCCAGATTTTTAACTACTACCTATTCTGGGGATGTCATTATCGGTGGACATTAAAAAAAAAATCTAAATGTGTTCAGTTATTTGTGTTTTATTTGTATTTCGTTGCCGTGGGGCAGAAACCTCTTGTCTCCATACTTTTAGTTTTTTTCCCCCCGTAAATTAACGCCCTACTTGATCATACTACAGCGTCACACAGAAGTATCAAAAGTAGCAGATATGCAAGCTCGAAAAGTGGTGCGAAGCGATGCGTTTTGAACTTGTAGATCTGCTACTTTTGCTATTTAGGAATTTGAATCCTGAAAAGTAACTGTTTCCAGTCGACAGAGAGGATTTATTTGTTTGCTTGCACATTCTCAAATAGAAACTTTGTTCAAATCAAAGTTTTTTCCAAATGGATTGATTGGTAATCTGTGGTGTAATAGGACTCTCCGAAAAAAAATCCAAAAATCTGGCATCGATCAGGCTGTAGGACACAGTAAGACCCATCAGTTCTATGCTCGCCAGTGAGCAGTGTAGTTCACTAGGGAGATCAACCCATTTGACCACCACAGCTGTGCTTAACTTTATTTAGTTCTCGAAGCTAAACTCTCATTTGTATTTATCTTCAAAGGGACTCCGTGGGAGTGTGTGAGCAATAAAGGTGAGAGCGATTAAAGGTATTGGAAGGAGATCACACTGATGGGTTGCAGAGGTTGCTGGCAGTGGTGGAAAGTAACTAAGTTCATGGGAAAGGGTGAGATGGTCTTCTTGAATAATCTGGGTGCAGATTCTTGATAAAACGTGAAAGGAAGAAACAATCCGCATTCTCTGTAGAAGTCTTACAAGTCTTTTTTAATAATGTTTAAGATCCGCAGCAGCAGTCAACCAAACAGACACTTTTCCAGACCTTCAAGTGTCTTAGACATGGACTCACGGACTAATGTTGTCTATATAGACAACACTACTGAGGCTATGGCCTCTACGTTTGCTTTTTCCGACTCGGATTCAGACAAGATTCTGTTTCCACAAGAAATCACACGGCAGTTATGCGACTCAGGAAAGTAACTATAAGTAGTTTTACTTAGTACTCAAGTACTGTACTTGAGTACTTGAGTAAATTAATAATTATATCATTATAATAATAATATCATTTTAATATATTTAATATAATATAATAATATATTATTATAATATTTTTTCAATACTTTACACTTCTACTCCATTACATATCAGATGCAAATGTTTTTCTTTTTCTACTATGATTATTTGAAAATTATATATTTTGATTATTATTACTAAACATATTTAACCAATTAAGACCTGTGTTACACACTCGAAAATAGACAATCTACAAGTGCACAACGCCTGTAGATTTGTACCTGGAAAATAACGATGTGACGCGTTGTGAGCTTATCAGCTATATTTTCAAAAGATCTGGAACACCTAGAGTGCTTTTACTTTGGTGCTTTAACCCATTACAACCGGGAACGCATCTGTGTCATTATAGATTTTTGATTCCAAAATAGCAGACATACAAGCTCACAGCGCATCACTTCGTGCCGCGCTGTGAGATTGTACATCTGCTTTTTTTTAACATGTTTGAAAAATGAGAACTACTGATTTAGAAGGCATTCGTAGAATCAACCTCAGGTATTAATGTATATTTTGATGCCAATATCGTTGTACCTTTACTCAAGTAAAAGTTCAATATAGGCCTTTTACTTGTACCAGCTCTACTCTTACATTGTGTTATTGCTACTTTTACTTCTACGTAAAAAGCAGTGCTTCTCCCACCTCTGCTGAGAACTCCTATAGGTTTCAGTGGTGGTGCAGTAATACGTGTAGGTGCTTTGTTTTACCCATAAATCTGCGGGTAATAAATCTATCCGCACAGCTCACATGTAACCCTGCTCCATCTGCTCTGGCAGTGAACCCTTGGTGTGTGAAATAGACACTCTTAACACTTTGTGGACAATTGCTTTTTAAGCAGGGTGTGTTTGTACTGGAAGATAGACGGAGCTCAACAAACTGGCAAGGGAATAAGAGGATGAACACGCTGCAGCAAAGTGAACTTGATGACCCGGCGTGCAGCATAAGTACAGCACATACTTCATACAGTGGTATAGTACACTTAACCCATTAAGACCGGGAACGCACCTGTGTAACCACTTTAACCATTATTTTATACTTTGGTTATTAAAAAATAGCAGATCTATAAGCTCTGAGCTATTTAAAAAAAAATCGTGAACATTTGTGCAATTCTTTGAAAAAATATATATATTTTTTTTATCGAACATTTTTAACTCAAATCTTTGCTTCTGGGGGTCCCTGGAACAACATATTTTGAGATGGGGGCCAAATACATATCGTTTTGGGGGCCCTTGACATAAAAGTTTGAGAACCATTGATTATAGCAACATAAGTTTTTTCTGTTAAGACATTTTGTAGAATTCCCAGAAGTTACAAATTGCAAATATTGCAAAATATATATATTCAAAGATTTACACAACAAAAATTCAAAAAATAGCAGATCTACAAGCTCATAGCGCGGCACTCGGTGCCGCGCTATGAGCTTTTGTATATCTGCTATTTTTGAATAGCCAAAGTATAAGATAATGTAAGTGGATAATGTAAATGGTTAAAATCTAAAATGGCCGACACATTCCCGGATTGAAAGGGTTAAGGACTCAACGGGAAGACACACGCCTCGAGCCCCCCAAAAAATGCATGTCCTGTGTGTGGAGGCATTGCACACACACACAGTCTATTTTCTTAACGGTTTATTCACTCATGCTGTCTGGACCGTGGCACTCAGGGTGATTAAAAAAGGAGTTTTCATTCGGCTGAGCGCTGCGCCACACAGTACAGCACATGTAACGCATATATACGGCGTACCTCCAGGCTCATGAGCTTCAGCGTAGTACTGTCAAAGGAGCCTTATACGGGAGAGGGCACAGAATAATGTCCATGGCAGTACGTTCTGTGCCCTCTCCATAGGCTCCTTTGACAGTATACACGGTGCGTACTGCGCACACGCGTGCACCACGTGAGTACATGTTTGTCAACGGTGTGGGCGTACGCATTAGCATATACTGTGTAGGATCACGTGTTTTATCCTCGGCAGGTTACCTTCTCTATTTTAACCCATTAAGACCGGGAACGCATCTGTGTGTCATTTTTAGATTTCTTTGGGCTATTAAAAAATAGCAGATATACAAGCTCATAGCGTGGCACCGAGTGCCATACGAGCGTGTAGATCTGCTATTTTTTGAAAAGATTGTGGACAATATGTGTAAATGTTTGAATATACATTTTTAACTCAAATCTTTGCTTCTGGGGGGTCCCTGGAACAACATATTTTGACATGGGGGTCCGCAGCCACATACATGTCATTTTGGGGGTGACATGAAAAAGTTTGAGAACCACTGATTATAGCAACGTACGTTTTTTTTTCAAAAAACTGTTAGGATTTAGAAGACATTTGTAGAATCCCCAGAAGCAAAGATTTGAGTAAATCTTTTTCGCTTTAAAAAAAATATATATATATTCAAAGATTTGCACAAAAATCATGATTTAAAAAAAATAGCAGATCTACAAGCTCATAGCGCGGCACTCGCGGCACTTTGGCTATTTTTGAATAGCCAAAGAACTCTAAAAATGACACACAGAAGCGCTCCCGGTCTTAAAGAGTTAAGTGAAATAGATGAGTCTTGATCTTCTGTGTCTTTTCCCTTTCAGGTGCAAAGGTTTTTTTTTTTTTTCTTTCTGCCAAAGGCTGAGGGGATTCTGCGTGATCTGCCTGCCCAGCAGGGGGGCTGCCCCTCTGTGGGCAGCCCACATCGTCCCTAGACGATGTGGATCTCTTCTCATCCATCTCCTGGAGACTCATCTGCGTGTGCTGCCCCCCGCTCACCGAAAGCCCCTCTCTTCTGGGCTGCCATAGGAAAAGCCAAGTCAATCCAGGGGAGCCCACCTCCAGGGCAGGTTTCACCATGTGAAGCTTAAAGGTTTAACATTGTATAGAGAAGAGGGTATTCAACGGGGTTAGCTATTTGAAATCATAAGCGATAAGTACCACTGTATGTGACGATCCCCCGTGGATGCATTTTTTGACAGTGTAGCTCAAATGCGGATCAGCCTCTCAGTTTGAACTCAGAGCCTCACCTGAACCGCGGAGTGAAACTGTACACATAGTTAAATACTGGAATGCTGACAGAGAGTTTTGGCTAAGCGCCATACGAGGCGTTTACAGTGATACCCACAAGCACATATTATGTGTGCATGTGTAGCCTATAATACTATATATATATACACAGTTCATGGCACAATACACACAAGTAGCGAAAATAACAGGTCCACACGTACGTACGCACATATGTTATATATTTATATTATTGCTATTAATACTATTGCTATTACTATTGCTATTTTCTACTCAGAACACGTGCTGTGTCGCGTTGTGAGCTTGTCGATCTGCAATTTTCACCGAAAGCTTTCCCCACAATACGGATTCCGGGGTGTAAGTGGTTCATTAAACAGCTCGGGAGTTGGGGGGGGGGGGGATGTCGGGGGGATTTAGATCTTTATGACAATGAAAATGTATGAGCGGCGCATGTATTAATTCTGCCACGACAAGTGCAGTACTTTCTAGACAATTTGAGGCGTTCCTTGAGACAAACGGAGACAAATGATGGTCGCCTGTTGAATTCTTCTTGGGGGTGGGGGGGGGGGGGGGGGGGTGGAGTGCTGGTGGGTTGGGGGTGGGGGGGCGGGTGGTTACATTGGGGAATCAGCTTGAGCACTGTTCATTCTATCATCTCCGGCAATGAGAACGGATGTCAGACATTATGCTTGATCAGCTATGACCACTATATTCGCCCTCGGGAAATGTTGACAAACGCTTAAATCTCACGCTTTGACTGAGTCTGCAGCTCTGTGCTTCGGCTCCCCAAAATACGTTTCTTTTTCTTTCTTTTTTTTTTCTCCTTTCAACCTCACCCCTGTCATTCTCATCTCTCATTCCTCCTTCTTTTTTTTTTCCTTTCCTTTTTTCCCCCCTCTTTGCTCTTTCTCTCGGCTCCCTCGCTCTCTTCATCTGAGAATATGATTTGTCATGGTGACTGAGAGGGGAGATAGAAAAAAAAAAATGTTTACTTCGGGGGGGGGGGGGGGGGAATGTCTCTAACGCCTCTTAATGTATTCTTTTAAAAGAATTGACGCAGTGGCATGGAAAAAGATTAATTTATCACGCCATCAAGCACAGGAACAGCTGCAGAGAAGGATGGGTGTAAATTGCGAGACGCTGACAATGCCTGCGTTACAGATGGATTTCTCTGTCTGCGTTTCATATTGAGATGCGGGGCGTTCTAGAGGAGGGGGTGGGAGGGAGTGGGGGCGGGTGGGGAGATGAGAGAGGGGGGGGGGGGTTGGTGGTGTAAGGGGTGAGGAGAAAAAAGCAATTTCGTCAGCTCTCGTCCAAACTTTGTGACGGGGGTAATTTTGATCCATTAGCTCTCAGCCGCTCGCCGTGGCCAATTTTCCATCTTTCACTTTCCCTTTTGCAAGATCTGCCCCAGGGAGAAATCCCTTTGGCTGCAAGTAGCATCTGTTTTCAATGCAAAATATCACATAGTTACATATCTGTCGGATGCCCTCCCCTCACAACCACTCATCTCTGTTGTTTAAGTCAGTGTGAAATTGTATGCAGGTGCTGGGATTGTTAACTGTGTGCCCATTCCTTCACTGGAGGAGTTAAAAGTTTGCTGACAATTTGGAGAAGTTTGGGGATTTGTTTTAGTTTGTCTGTCAACAAGCAGCCCTCCTGGAAAGACTCGCTAGATGGGCAATCGGCCAAGAAGTCGCCCCCTCCAAGTAGGGATTGTGAGACGACAATAAAAGGTGCGATCATAACAAGGGAGAGTGGGGGGATTGCTTGATATAGCTGCCTTCACAATCGCATCAATGCCTGAGAGAGCATGGCAGCATTTAAGGTGTAATACCTCTGTCCCTCAGCCCACACACGAGGGAAGGAACAAGCAAATGCATAACTGATTCATCACAGAAAAATGTGTTGGATTATTTAAATTAAACGGTCCGGAGGTACTTTGTTCATTAATACCTTGCTCCGTCATGATGGATTGGTAGAACTATAAATCCGCTGGCACAATTCTCACGAAATGAGCACAAAATGCAATCACTCATTCCGAAGTTTTCCCAAAAGCTCCTTAATTTTGAGCTGATTACATCACCGTGGCATGGCCCCCCTGTATTACAAATTGTCACCGGTCTAAACGCATTAGACCGAGCCTTACATTAGTCTGAACATTCATGTGAGGGCGATCGAAAATAAATACAAAAGAATAACTGACAGCGTGATTCTATTTGGGCTATTGCATGCTATGTGTCTCACTGCGTCCGTGCCTTCCAGCATTGTTCAAGCTAAAACCAAGCCACTTCAACCAGATGGGATTATAAAGCCATGCTCTTACAGCTACAGGAGAGGGCTCTTGGACCACGGCTTAGGGCTAAATTCCTGTCGGCCCTCTCAGGAGGGAGCAGGGCCTTTTATTATCACTGGCTGGCTTTTTCTTTTTTCTTTTTTTGCTAAAAAGGATTACTGTACTGTATATATTGGTCCATAGCTCCTCCATGTCCGTCCGTCCCCCACCCCCCACCTCCTCCCGACCACCCACGAGGAGCACCACAAGGCTCCACCGCAGGCCCCATTGCCAAAGATTAGAAACTCCAAAGATTACCTTATCGAGACGGGAGGGTCAATAAAATATTGAAGCAACAGTGGGCACTCCAATTAAGCCGTGGGAGTGCCAGGTGGAGATTATGGCACAGTTCAAATTCTAGTTTGGTCAAGGGAAAAGGGTGCGCTGTTGAATTATGGATCCGCACAGACAGCCGGTGGGGATGTGGAGACCAGATAGGGAGGTAATCCCAGAATGCCGAGGGGGCCGGAGGGAGACAACTAAGGGTCGATGGAAGCAACGATTGAAAATCAGTGGATGGATGTGAGTTATGTGTGTGGGGATGCTGTGTTCTAAGGTATAAACCTGCCATTCTTCCTTTACAGCTTGTTTGAATCCCCCCCAACACACACACACACACACACACACACACACACACAAGCACTCCCGAGTATCAGGATATGGACACGCAAACCAATTTCAGATTACCGATTCTTCCATTTCGTCAAAATTGCGGAAAAATAATTTCGCACGTGCCCATGAAACCTAAATAATCTCATTACAGAAACAGTGCCGGCAATACACTGAGTGTCAGAAATTAATTTGCATTGGGATTATTTCCAGGTGACTGTGAAAAGAGAGGTAAAAACCCACAGAAGCGGAGTTAATAAAGAAAACACATTGTCAGTTGGCAATCTCTCCCACTTCAAACATAATTCAATTTTCCCTATGAAAGGAGATACCACTCTTAATTAAATTTGTTTTAGTTTTCTGCAGAGGTGCAATAGGTGGCAGACCTCAATTATAATGTACTAATTAAAAAAAACTGAAAAAAACCCTCAAAAATAAATTAATAATGGAACCTACTGGGGAGAATGGGGAAAGGAGTGGAACTCACAAAGCTTGTGAAGTTCCTGCTATCTCATCAGTCCCATTAAAAGAAGGGCGAGCAGCTCAAATTGAAAGTGATGGCGGAGACTTTGGGAGGCAGCCTGTGATTTCCAAATTATCATATTTTCCGAGTCAATAATAAAAAGCTTATGATAGTGCTAGCTGTGCTGACAGGCTTTAATAAGATAGGGTCGCTGGAGCGCGGCGGACCGACAGCCATGCAGGACCTGTGCGTGCGCGCGCGACTGCGTGCGTGCGTGCGTGAATGCACGTGCATATATATCGCTTATGTCAGGGAGTGAGTGTAGGTAAACAAGTGTTAGTGTTTGGGTCTGTGTTTGTGTTTGCGCACGCGCTCGTGTGTGTGTGTGTGTGTGTGTGTGTGTGTGTGTGTGTGTGTGTGCGCGCGCACGCGCGTGCGGTTGCCTGTGTGTGTGTGTGCACGTCGTATCTGTGCAATGCGTGAGCAGTCAGAAGACAGCTCTTCTCCCAAATAATTTTCCGTCTGCCTAAGGACTGTCAGGTTCGACTTGTGAACCTGAAGTCCACGGTCCAGGACTCTGACAGCCAGGGGTTCCATTCCATCCAGAGTATGCCCCGGCTCTCTATTTCTGCACTAGTGTTTGTTTGTGGGCATTTGTCATGGACGCCCATGTAAAACCACCAGCAAACCTCCTCAGACCTCTGGGTGCTCACACGGGCTTCTGAGCTAACCATGTTGTCTATTAAGCCACATCAATGACGTATTCAAATCGTCTGACAAATTTGAATCCCACAGTATACTAAAACACGCTGATATTATTTGTCAGAATCGTCAGAATGAATGTGTTGTTATTGCTGTTGCTTGATTGTAGAGGAAAAGGTTTGTTTTTGTCATTTTAACAAAAAATAATCTTCGTATTTGAATCATGCCCACTTAGAAATAATCTCTTGATGATTCTGCCCTGGTTGGGTGCATTTCAAATGACAACAACTCAGCTAACCAATTTTGTCAGATGGTGTGAGGAATCCCACCATTATTCTAAACCAGCACGGCACAATCTTGAAAGTATTGGAAAAAATATATATAATTTTGAAAAAATATTGAACACAAATCTTCCCCTTTGTGCCAGGGCTTCACAAAACATTTTCAGATGGGTTTCCGTGGCCAAATACATAGTAATGTGGGGGTCCTTGACATGAACATGTTTGCGAAACACTGTTCTAAACCCCATTAAGTGGTGGAAAACGTACAGTATTCAGATTTTTTATTTAATTGTTTTACTTAAGTGAAAGTAGCAATACCACAATGTAGAACTACTTTGTTGCAACTAAGTAAAAGTATTGGTAAAATATAGTACCAAACGCAGAAGTACTCATTATGCAAAAAAAGTCCCATTTCACAATCATACTATTGAATTGTAATTAGTAATGCATTAATGTGTTAATCACTTAAATGTTACAGCTGGTAAAGGTGGGGTTGGTTTTAATTACTTTATGTGCTGCTGGGTAGCTTGAACCTATAATCAAATAAATGGGTGTCCGTGTGCATGGACAGCGAGCTGGACTGGAAGGAGAAGGCCAGTGTCATCGTTAACCGCTCAAACCCAATATGGTTGAGCGTAGTTCCGCAGGGCTCTATACTTGTGTATTTTCTGGTTTCTGTTATTGTGGGGGGAACTTTCCCCAGACGCTGGGGTTTAAGTGGTTAAGATCGTTTTTTCCTCAAGACGCTCAGCACATGTGAAGTCGTTGTAAACAAGTGTTCTTTTCTATGCAGCTGACTGTCTGGGTGGCAGCCTAACCCCTGAGGACATGGAACACGATCAATAAGTTGATCAAGGAGGCAGGATCTATTATTGGTGTGACCCCCAGATTCTCCCGAGACCATTACGGAGCAGAGAAAACAGTGTTGCCAGATTTTGCCAGAGAAAACGGGTCTACAAAAACAAGCCCAAAAGAAGCAACTTATAGGCCAAATGATCGCACAAGGGGGCAACAAAATGTGTTAATATAGCATCAAAGTCAGTTTAACCACTTTAACCCTATATACATCAGGTATTCGAAAATAGCCGATCTACAAGCTCACAACGTGTTGCGTTGTGAGCTTGTAGATCTGCTATTAGAAAATATATATTTGGAATATTTTTGAAACACAAATCTTGCATGGGGGTCCCTTGCACAAAATATTTTCAGATAGGGGTCTACGGACAAATACATATTAATTTGGGAGTCCTTGACAAGAGACCCACTGGAAGCAAGCCCTGAGCAACAACATTTTAGAACCAAGCCCTGCACACCTACCAATATTTACAAGCAACTTTACAGAAAAACAAGCCCAAAGTTGCTTATAATAAGCAGACTTGGCAACGCCGGCAGAGAACCAGAAGGAAGCTCAAGAGTGTTCTGTCACGTGATGACCTTTGCACTGCACTTTATTAAAGAATAGCAGCAGCAGCCACAGAAAGTTTCAGGAAGTATTTTATTCCTGCAGCAGAATGCTGTTGATATACATTGTTCTTTTTAATATTTATGCACTGTATGTGGCAATTACTCATCCACATTGAGGAGTTTGGTATATATACGGTAGTTATTGACTGCATAATTGTACATATTGGTTGCACTTTGATATACTAACTGCACACTTTGGCTTTCATGGGCACTTTGTATTCCAATTGAAATATGTACTAACCCTTCGATGATTCTGCCTGGCGTTATTTATTGTGTATATAGTATATTAAGTATTGAGTCTATACAGTATCTTTGTCTATGGCGGCAAACCAGTTCCCCCACAATAAGGGTTAACCTCTAAAGCATGAACTACATACTGTAGCACAAAATGCACTGGAATGTCTCAGATCCTCACATCGATACGCTGGAGAGAGTAGCGCACTTTTATCTTCGAGGAGCAGGTGCACCGTTTGCCAGTAAAAGTGATCCATGGCCGTGTGCTCGTGCGGCACACAAAAACGCCACATATGATGCATCAGGCGGGGCGCTGGGGACCTCATTGATACCGTATTAGGATAAAGGATAAAAAAAAAAACGAACAGCCGCACTGGGCGCCAGTGGGGTACAGTACATCTTTCATTAGGGGCACCCGCTCATTGATTTCCCTGTTGGTAATCTCACGCTGATGAAGTGAGTCTGTGAGTGGGTAGAAATATGCATTCGGCCCGGTGATTACCTTGACCCCATCCTATACCCACATCCATTTAGAGATGAGCCGGGTTAGGGGGTTGCTGGGACGGGGATAATTGTCTCGGGGGAGGTCAAGAGAAAAGGTTGGTGGATGGAAGCAGAGGTTCCAAACACGGAGAACGAGTTGCAGATGAATTCCATGTGTGCGGGTGCGTGCAGTGGTGTGAAGTAACTAAGTACTGTAATTAAGTACAATTTTGAGGTATTTCTACTTTACTGGAGTATTTCCAATTTCCAATACTTTTACTTCTACTCCACTACATCTCAGAGGCAAATATTGTACTTTTACTCCAGTATAATTATTTGAAAACTTTAGTTAGGCCTACTAGTTACTTTGCAGATATAAATTATTATATAAAACATACATTAACCACTTTAGCCCTATTTTATACATAGGCTATTTGAAAATAGCCGATCTACAACTACGTTGTACAAGCTCACAACGTGTCGCCATGCGGCACGTTGTGAGCTTGTAGATCTGCTATTTTCAAAAATGTTAGTACTTTTACTTTTGGTACTTTAAGTACATTTTGATGCCAATACTTTAGTACTTTTACTCAAGTAACATTTTGAACACATGCCTTAATTATTACTTGTAACAGAGTATTTTTATATTGTGGTATTGCTTCTTTTACTTAAGTAAAATATCGGAGTACTTCTTCCACCACTGGGTGCGTGTGTGTGCGTGTGTGTGGGATACAAGAGATGAGAGATAAGAGGGATGTGCATCCCCACCCCCCCAACATAGGCCTATACACATGCATTTATAAGCACGCGCACACACACATTCATCACCACGACCCCCCATCACCCCCACCTCTCCAGGGGAACGGAGCTCACCTCACATATGGGTCCGGGTTCAACAGCTGCATTCCAATGTGGTCTTGATTGCGGGTTGTCAGTTTAGACCCTAGGAAGCACGGAGAAGAATATTATTACCGACGCTGTCGGGTGGAAACCTTGTATATGTCCAAAACCCTTACTTTTCAGGAAATGGAAAAAAATAACCTGTGTTCCAATGGATCCAATGTAGTTATTATTTAGTCAAAAGCTCTTGTTAATGCTTTTCATTGGTTCAATATTTATAAAACTCCCACCACACATACTGAACCAGTTCACTTTCACTGTTTTTAATGCACTGTGAGCTTGTGGCTCAGCTATTCTTGCTACTTTTGTGTGACACCGTAGTATGACAAAGTAGGGCATTACAACAAAAAAAGAGGCAGGAGTCAGAAATGAGGCATCTTGCCCCCTTTTTTTTTTTACTGATCTTTGTATCAGGAGTGAAACTGTGACACAGTAAAAGTGCAACAAAATGCAATACAGTTACATAGATGACAACACAGACCATCACAAACTGCCACAAAAAAAGCTGTCAAACATTGGCATTTAAATATTGGCATTTAAATAATCAAACTAAAATCACAGCATTTCTGTCCTCCAAATGTGCGTCACGACTCACACTCTTTACATAAAATGGAAATAAACATAAAACTTACAAACAATGCTTCTTCTGTAGTATCAAACAGCATGGAAAAGCACAGCTTTCTCTCCCTCCCACAGGTGCAGACTGATTACCCCTCAATTACAAGTTACACAGGTGATACCATCAGGAGCGTTGGGTCACAAATAGGCACAAAAAATACTTCAACATCAAACAGAAAATAGCCTGGAAGGCAAAACATACATAAAAAGTTGAAATGTGGAGATACAAGATTTCTACCCGACAGCAACGTTATGTGGCAAATGTCTTACTCAGCCTCACAGCAACACGTCCCCTGGTAAAGTAGCAGTCACCACTGATGCCGGCTGGCTCTGATCTGGACAATGACGCATATTAACAAAAGAAATCACACTGCTTTTGAAAAGGCAGTTTTCTTTTAAAAACATTTTTTAATTGAGCTGAACCGAAAGTCAAACAATGAACATTGCTAGGAGAGGGCGGAATTTTAATCCGGAATCCTTGAAGTCTTCGCGAACTCGAATGATAAACACTGAACAACTCATTCATGCAGCTTTATTTTAGCGTCGAAAACGTCGCCTGGAGACACAGATTTATTCTAGGTGCAAGACTCGAATGAAATCTCTGAGCAAACGAGGCTCATTAGAATGGGCCTGCCACTCTGTGACAAGTCGCAGGGCGCCTGTTATGAAAAGCAGCCACTGACCCGTCCTTTCAAATAACCTTTCCTCAGCCAGAGAGAAAGACAACAAGAGAGGAAGAGACAAAATAGCTAAAGAAAGAAAGGCAGCGTAGAGAGGGTTAGAAAGACCCAGATAAGGCTGAAACAAAAAGACAGCAGCTCCGCTTTTTTTTAAGGACGGTTGAGCTCGAATACTTCCTTCTCCTTGACTTTTTTGTTTTGTTTAGTCGGTGTGGAAGAGGCTGCGGGGGTGGGGGGCGCTACGGTTGGTGGCATTATCGCGTACATGGTTGACAGGGAGGTCTGAGTCTAAAGCCCTCTCTCATTAGATATGCAAGCGCATTAGCGGGGACGGCTGTCTCGCTAAAGGTCAGGGTTGGAGGATGCTGGGACGGCGGCGGAGCGGCGAGCAGCGAGCGTCCAACCTTCGGGCTCACCTCTTTGAACTTCAATCATTTTGGCCTGGGCTTAATAGGTCCCTGGGGAGGATCAGAAGCAGAAAAGGCGGGGAGGGGAGCGGGAGGGGGGGAGCCTTAATGGGACATCAGGCCACCTTGACATTTTAATTAAGACTCGCAGCCATTAGCATGCCAGAAGTTGGGCTGCTGGAATGGAGCCTATGAAAAGGCAAATGACAGCATGCCATTTTTCCCCCCTCCCCTCTGTTTGCACGGGTCACACAACAATCTATCGGCGTGGTATGGAGACAGGACTTGGAGGAGAAAGAAAGCAATGCTCTGCTAATTGTTAACAAAACAGGATCCCCCGATACTGACCTGCTATTATTACTGTAGACACAGTGTGGGATTACGCAGCATAGCTGCAATGTGAAATAATGGAACATCTCATGGGGGGATTTAACTTACATTTAACAGTAATCAGTAAAACCTCATTCATAAGTAATGTGTGAAAATGTAATATTCAGGGAGTGACAACGTACATTTACTTGAGTACTGCACTTGAGTACATTTTTTTTAGCATGTTTTTTAGTTTTGAGTTCTTTTTTAAGCCATATTTCTAAAATATCTGATCTACATGCTCACAACGCGTCTTTTTTTTAAAAAGCATGCACTTTAGAATACTTGCATATTTTTGCATGTACTCCATACTTTAACTGTACAAAGTACAAATTTGACAGAGCAACTTTCACTTTGAGTAATATTTGACCAGGAGTATCCATACTTTGACTCAAGTACTGGGGTTGAGAGAACGTACGCCCACCACTGTAAAAACGTAATATCTATTTTAAAGCAGGCAAAGAATATAATGAAGCTAAAATTAAGGGTCATGTCGTCATGTAATAGTCCCAGTTAGCTTTGCTGCAGTGTCTTAAATCAAGTACATCTTGACAAATTGTTTTGACTGTGGTCAGAATAAAGAAAATGCAATAATAGGCATTGGGAGATAAGAATATGCATGACCTTTTCTAGGCCAGTAGGCTACAAGACAGGAATTAGTTTTTTTTTCCCGCCTCAAGATTTTTTATGCTGTACAAACTACCTGCTCCTGAAACTGTAACTGGAAAAATACATCTATTGTAGATTTTCTGCAGGACTAACATTGGCAGACAACCTTGGTTCGAAAGAAGTTTACTGACAGCTTGAAGAGTTGAATAAAAGTACTTCTGGTTTTAAAAAGAATGTAAAAAAAAAGGTTTAGATTTTTAAACTTGCTAAGCGGCCCTCACACCTAGGTTGCACCGCCCGATCCGACTCATGACGACAGCGTTTGTTTGGGTCTGATTTCATGCTGTTACAGTTCACGCCATATTTGGATGTAGCTGCAGTGGGAACTCTATATATGGTTACAGTGTAGGTCTGAGACATAGTGAACTCTATATATGGTTACAGTGTAGGTCTGAGACATAGTGAACTCTATATGGTTATGTCTGAGTCATAGTGAACTCTATGTATGGTTATGTCTGATATGTCTGAGTCATAGTGAACTCTATATATGGTTATGTCTGAGTCAGAGTGAACTCTATGTATGGTTGTGTCTGTTATGTCTGAGTCATAGTGAACTCTATGTATGGTTATGTCTGATATGTCTGAGTCATAGTGAACTCTATATATGGTTATGTCTGAGTCATAGTGAACTCTATGTATGGTTATGTCTGAGTCATAGTGAACTCTATATATGGTTATGTCTGAGTCATAGTGAACTCTATATGGTTATGTCTGAGTCATAGTGAACTCTATATATGGTTATGTCTGAGTCATAGTGAACTCTATATATGGTTATGTCTGAGTCATAGTGAACTCTATATATGGTTATGTCTGAGTCATAGTGAACTCTATATATGGTTATGTCTGAGTCATAGTGAACTATATTATGCTTATGCCTGAGTCATAGTGAACTCTATTATGCGTATGTCTGAGTCATAGTGACCGGGTGGTGGTCCGCTGGACGTCTGGTCCGCCGGCCGGCCCACCCATTAGCCAAGGATGAATGGGCGGGGATTTGCCGTCCGTCCTCTAGATAACATATAACTCTATGGTTAAAATGTCTCTGAATGTTTTCCTTGTGTATTTCCCATTTCCCATTTTCTTTCTGGCCTGTAAGGTGAATCTAAAACTCATGCATGCATGGGTACCGAGGCTATAGGTGAATCTCAACAGAGAGGATCTATTTGTGGTGTTACATACCTGCACAGTCATTGCTCCTCATTTGGAGACACTTTTTGGAGACAACTGAAATCTGATCCTGACCCTGATCTTGGGTTGTCAAAGCGCATCATGTTTGATTGCTGTCTGTAAAATCAAGGGGAGCAGGAAGTCAGCACAGAAATATATCTTTTCAACTTCAATGTTTTTTGGAGAAGACAAATTGGCATAATATATAACAGAAACACCAAAAGGATCATTATCGAGGAAGATATAGGCCTGTGGCACTAGGACTTTAAATACATGTATATTTTTTGGGGGGAATTTGATTAACTTCTACAATAACATAGGTAAGCTGAAAGAGAAAAGAGCTACAAGCCTTTGAAAGCAAGGCTGTTCATTTCAGGTTGACTGGTGGCCCTGAGCTGCCATTATTCTAATCACTGTCACCCTCTAACTCTTCGCATGCCGTGTTTCTCCTTTCCAGAGAAATCCCTCAGGGTGCTGTCATGCCTGCCTGGCTTTTCCGCAGACTGTGGTCCCAGAGGTAGCGATGCAACCTGTCCTTGTTCCAAATGATCTCCCTGCTGCCATGCATTGAGATGCTGCCTATTAGATGTACAGACTACGCTCTTCAGTATTATGGGTTGATGAGCTATACCGGCGTTTCCCAAACAGTGGGTCGGGGATCCATTTCTGGGTTGCGGACCCATTTCGATGGGTCGCGAGTAGACTGAATATCCCTTTATTTTTTCCAAAATATTGTTTTTAATTATTGTTATTTCAAAAGATCTCGCCCAAATGTTCAAAGAAATTTCTTAAATGTCCATGAATTAAAAACAAATTCAGTCATTTTACAAAATAATTAAAAAAGAAAATAAAAATCTAAGAAATTCCATGAATTAAAAAATAAATAATAATAATGTAAGAAGTGGTGAAAATAGCAAATCTACAAGCTCACAATGCGTCGCATTGCGGCGCGTTGTGAGCTTGTAGATCGTCGATTTTCACAATAGCTTGGGTCACGGGCAGACATCAAATGTCTCCTTTGGGTCTCGAGCTAAAAAGCATGGGAACCAGTGAGCTGTATGTCAGAGTGACTGTCTGGCATCATTCTGAAGATGTCCCAATCTGTGCACATATGAGCATGTTGTCCCAATGTCCCTGCCTGATGGATGGTGGCTATACAAGACATGAATGAAAGGACATTTAAAAAAAAAATACTGTTCCAAACCACCACATCTCTGATCATTCGTGTTTACTATTGATGTTATTGTTTTGTTGAAAACTATTCAAGTGTTCCATGGTATTAGAGGAGGCAGTAACAGTATATACATACATACATACATACATACATACATACATACATACATACATACATACATACATACATACATACATACATACATACATACATACATACATACATACATACATACATACATACATACATACATACATACATACATACATAAATTACATGTACATACATACATGCATGCACGCACGCACGCACGCACGCCACGCCACGCACACACACACACACACACACACACACACACACACACACACACACACACACACACACACACACACACACACACACACACACACACACACACACACACACACACACACACACACACACACACACACACACACACACACTTTTGTCATGATTACCATTGATGCAAATTATCCTGGAAAGCACAGCCACACAACACAAGAGTCTTGGCATTGCCTTCTACTTCCCCCCCACAAATTACAGGCCACCGTCGCGATTAAACTCAATGGACTTCTCTCTCCAGCTCCTTATTTTGACAAATCCCATCTTCAGCTATGAAGAAAGGAGGTGCTATCGATCCGAAGCGCCACCTAATTTATCACACCGCCAGGAGTTCCTCAAAAAAAATATTTGACCAAGGGGGTTATTCAATACTATTTTCTTCCTGGCCCCACAAAATGAAACTGCTCTTCTTCTCCAGAAGGGGAAGAAAAAAAAGAGTGAGTGATGAGGGGTGTCAGGGGAGGATGAGATTTGTGACAGAAACTCCCTCTCTGTTGCCTTTCCACTCTGCAAGCTTCATTGACAACATGAATACTCTCTGGACTCTCTAACCAATGATTTACAGAGCAGAACAGAACGCTACAGATGGGCCTTGTCTCCTTTTACTTGCCTACAGCACAGAAATGCAGGAACTCTTAGGAGATACTGTACCAAAGCTGGTGAGTACAGTCAGTTGCTAGTGGAACTTGACCTACTGTCTCCACTAGCTGATAAATCAAAGGACCATAATACTGCTGGTCTGGTATTTTTATCCCATTCACTATAACCATTTTTATACTTGCCTACCATTTTTCAAAGCATGCCGTGGTTTATTTGATTTTCCAGGAAGGCCTTATTTTTTGTTCACTTTCTTTATCCAACACAACCCCAGCATCCGTATTGTGGGGAAAGCTTTCATAGAACATTTTTCAGGAAAAGCTTTCCCCACAATAACAGAAAACAGACACTAGCATAGAGTCCCGAGGGACTACGCTCAACCATATGGGGTTCGAGTGGTTAAGTTATCATTTAAAATTCAAATTAATTTGAAAAGTCTTGCTGAAAATGCAACCTGGAGAAAACACTGATTGATGAACAACATTCAAACTGAGGTTTAGCTAACACTGACTCAATCATTTAGGTAAATGTACATTTTCATGACCATAGCCTATAAGCTTATATGGCTGAAACTGTGAATTGACAATGGGACATGGTCCTTTAAGACCTTAGTCACAAGTCAGCCGGTCGCCACGTAAACTAGTATTTTTCCTCAAACACCAAATTGTACAGCGTACAGCGTACACACGCATTATACATTGCATTTCTCCGATATGTATTCTATCCCTTTGAGAGTGCACAGGGCAGTATCTGCTCCAACAATAGAAACTACCAACATGGCAATCTCCATGAGTGCACAAAATACCATTGTAAAGGCACTTGTGTTATACTAAGAACTGGGCACTAATAGCTGTACCTCTTAAGCCAAACATGAAAGCAACTGACAAGCTTCATCCCAAACTGCACGGCACCCTTTCAAATAATTCACAAGCTACAAAAGAACCGAATGGCACACACAGTAACCCCCCCCCCCCACACACACGCACACACACACACACATACGCACACACAAAAAAAGAGAAAAAGTAATGGCATATATTGGTGCCTTATACGCTCATATTCACTGCTGATATACTGTACATATATCTATCTAGCAGATATTTTATTTTTATTTTCACGTGTGGCGCTCAAGAGGCCAGCAATCTAGAACAACTGGGTTTGTTGTTTGTATCTCTGTATGTATCTTTATATCGACAGTATGTATATCTGTGTCTCTGTACAGAAATACAAAAATGTTAGCACATACAGTAGCTCACGCTGCTACGACAATCAGCTTCACAACGCTCTTCATATAATTGTTCCAGTTTAGATTTCAAGTGGTTAAGTAAAGCAATACCACAATATAAAAATACTGTATACTATATTCAAATTGGCTATATAGTGGGGCATATTAAATCAATATTCCATCAGAATCTTTCACTTGGTGATACAAGCACCAAATTTGGCACAAATGATGTCCAGGATGTACTAATTAAGAAAAGTACGTTATCCGGCTGAAACTCCAAGATGGCTGCCAGTTTTCAAGATGGCTGCCTCATCAAATGCAAAAAAAAAGGTTTTTGAAGTAGAACAGAAATGTATTAATGATCCAAAAATCAAAATGAATGTATTCTGACTGGAAGAACTCAATAGTGTCAATTGAATTCCAATATGGCCGCCAGTTTTCAAGATGGCGGCTATTATCTGACTCAAAATGAGCATTTTCGGAAGCTGTCTGATCACAGATATTGCATTAAGTTGAAGGGAAACATCCATGATCATTCATTGAAATGCTCTGGCCAAGCTCTATTGGTTTGTCATTTTTTACAAGAGGGATGTCAAAGCACAACCAGGGCACACTGGTGACATCACTGCTGTGAGACTCAGCATGGGGTTCAGTGTCGGCTTGTAGCTGTAGTTGTAGTTTACTAACTGTTGTAGTGGTGTACTCACTGTAGTTTGTAGTATACTCTAGTGTCCCAAATGCTATCTAATAAGCCCCTGTATATATCTCAACAACAAGTTTAGTTAGTTGTAGTATTGTAGTTAGATAGCCGCACCTGAATTGACAGGATGTGCCAGCGTGGGAGAGCCGAGCCAAGGGTAACGGGGCTTCAGTTACTTGGATGGTGTACAGATCGCACAGGACTTAAATGGCCTCTTTCAAACAAACTCATCAGCCTTGAAGGCTTAAGTCCTTGCAACCACGAAGAAGCTGACTCCAGAATCTTCACACATGCTCTCCATGCAGCCAAGCAACAAATGAAGTCTGTGTTGATTAAGGCATGCAACACAGATATTCTTGTTGTTGCAGTCAGTGCAGGCTTAGAAATGATTTGGGTAGAATTTGGCCAGGGTCAGTCCATTAGGTGATTGCCAATTCATGATATGGTAGTAAATGTTGCAGAGAAATCCAGTGCCTTCCACGCCAGTGGAAAGACAGCTTTTCATGGTAAAGGCAAGAAAACTGCATGCCAGGCAACAGTGTGCAAAATGCAAACTGAAAGCCCTGGCAACTGTGGCTGGCAAAAAGATGGAGAGGTCTGGCAAGTTCTCTGGACAATCCTTCCACCTATTATTCAGAATTGTGAGCAGTTGACAAAATGTGGCTGCAAGACTGAATGCCGAGGACGATGCAAATGCTTAACCTGACTCTGCCAGATGGGGGCGGTATTGAGTAACTACGTTTCTCAAGAGAAACAAATGTGTGACGTAAGCTTCTTGGATCTGGAAGCGTCAGGTTAGCAAATGCTATCACTTCATGCTTAAGTGTACACAGTTGTGTGCCTGCAAATTTGAGGACTAAAAGAAGAACCAATCTGTTACGGTTTGGTTCCATATATTATACTGGACTGGACTGGACTGTGCTGCACTTGGGTCACAGTACAGTCCAGTACAGTACAGTACAGTCCAATACAGTACAGTCCAGTATAATACAGTCCAGTCCAGTCCAGTCCAGTCCAGTCCAGTCCAGTCCAGTCTAGTCTAGTATAGTATAGTACAGTACATTAAAGTATAATACAGACCAGTATAGTATAGTATAGTATAGTATAGTATAGTATAGTATAGTATAGTATAGTATAGTAGTACAGAACAGTACAGTACAGTACAGTACAGTACAGTACAGTACAGTACAGTACAGTACAGTACAGTACAGTACAGTACAGTACAGTACAGTACAGCACAGTACAGTCTAATACAGTACTGTACAGTGCAGTGCAGCGCAGCGCAACGCAGAGCAGAGCAGCACAGCACAGTATTTGTATGATCATAATATCCAATAATTTAGATTTTCTAAATGCAGAATTGGATATCTCGTACTCAAAAACGTACATTTCGATGTATAGACCATCAAAATAGGATTATTCAATCAAAATATAGTTCAAACACTGTTGGCGGCCATCTTGAAACATGTGGCCATTTTGTTTTTTCAAGTATATAACGTACTTTTCTGAGAGAGTAGGTTCTGAAGCACTTGTGTGCCAAATTTGGTGCTTGTATCACCAAGTGAAAGATCGTTTCAGCAATCTGCTCCACTACAAATCCTGAATAGGCTCTATATGCACAGCAGCCATATTGGAAAGAAATTGGGCCCCTTCCTTACTTCCTTAACAGGTGTTACCAATGATACTAATGAAGGCTCTGTTCCATTTAATGTAGCACAGTGGTTCTCAAACTTTTTGATTTCAAGGACCCCCATAACTCTTGAGAGTGTACAAATGGAACCAAATGGACCCTTACGGGTCCATTTGGTTCCATCTGTACACTCTCAGAGTTACACACCCGTAAGGGACCATTTGGAACACCCTCAAGTAACCATGAGGGTCCCTGGACCACAATTTGAGACCCACTGGTGTAGCAGAGTGTTTCCGGTGAGCCAAAATGTACAATATCAGCACCCTGACTCTGTTTGACCAGAATGGAACAGAGCCTTCATTAGTATCATTGGTAACACCAAAACACAGCAAGTAAGGAAGAGGCCCAATTTCTTTCCAATATGGTGGCTGTGCATAGAGCCTATTATAGCCGAAACTGTCCAGATCTTCAAAAACTTAATAGCACGTCTACAAGGTATGATCGGCTATTTTCACACAACACCATCGTACACCGAAGTATAAAATAGGGCTTAAAGTTCTGCAAGTGATGTTTAAAATAAGTGTATAAATCATTGCTAAGGAGTGTTTGCGTAACATGAGTTTCCCCGCCCTCTTTAATAAACAGAGACTCAATTTTCAGGTTGGGATACCAATTTCATCCAATCAGGTGAGAGAACTCAAACGGGATACAGGACAAACAGTGATAAAACAAATAAATAAACAGACAACATTAGACCTAGAACAAATGGTTTCTCAGGCTTTTGAACAAGTGCAATACCCCAAGAACATTGCTTTCATTCATGTGAAAAAGTTTGATTATTGGTAATGTTCATTAAACTTACTGTATGATAGTTGTTACTTGAAAATGCATAAGATTGAACAGCTTTGATTTGTACTTAGAATGTGAAAACTTCAGAGGCTTTTGAAAAAGTGCACTACCTCAAGAAGTTCTGTATTTTTCTTTAAATAAAAATAAATAAAAATAAAATGTTATCGTGACAACATCCACTCGAATATGCGCAACTGCAGAAATTCTCCATTCCTTTGCCACAACCAGTGATTGCAACGTGATACATACAGCCACAGGTCTAGGATCAGTATATAGTTCATCTGTGCAGCCTTGGGTTGAGAAACTGACCGTCGGTCAATGTCTTTGATTGTGTCAAATGTATCAATAACAGCAATTGCATTGTTTTACACACATGGTAGTATGGATACTACCACGTGTAACCCTAAAGGCTAGTCTGAGGTCATAGAACCCATTATTTGGGCAAGACTGACACAGAACTCCATATTTGGGCATGGCTGACATCACAGTGATGATGCAAGTGTCAAGGAACACAATAGTTTTACTTTGTGTGAGTTGTAACATTTGGACATTTGTTAAGACACTGATCATAATGGCACCAACCACCCTCGCAGTGGCCATCAACACTTTTTCCCTGTCTCTGTTCAAACAGCTGTCAGAAGATAACAACACTGGCAATGTGTTCTACTCTCCTCTCAGCATCTCCTCTGCTCTGGCCATGGTGCTGCTGGGGGCCCGTGGCAACACAGCCACACAGATGTCAGAGGTCCTGCACTTTAAGGATGACGTCCACATGGACTTTTCTAAGCTTATGAGTGACCTGAACAAGTCGGGGAAGTCCTACGCCCTCAGCCTGGCCAACCGCCTGTATGGAGAGCAGTCCTACCAGTTTGTTGAGGAGTTCTTAAGTGCCACCAGAAAACACTATGATGCACAGCTGGAGCCTGTGGACTTCATTGGCAACGCAGAAGGAGCCAGGCTGAACATGAACAGCTGGGTGGAGAAACAGACTCAAGATAAAATCAAGGACTTGCTTGCCCCGGGTGTGGTGGATGGAGATACCAGACTGGTGTTGATCAATGCCATCTACTTTAAAGCCAAGTGGGACATATTCCATGAGGACGGAACCATGGATAAACAGTTCAGACTCAGCAAGACTGAAAGCAAGCCGGTGAAGATGATGTACCAGAAATCTAGTTTCCCTCTTGCCTTCATTCCTGAAGTCAACTGTCAGGTCCTGGAGCTGCCCTACACGGGGAAAGACCTCAGCATGCTTATCTTTCTGCCTGTTGAAATGGAGGACGATACGACAGGCCTGGAGAAGCTAGAAAAGGAGATAACCTATGAAAGGTTTGTGGACTGGACCAATCCAGGCATGTTGAAGCAGAAGGAGGTTCTGATTGGCCTGCCTCGTTTCAAGATGGAGGAGACATATGACATGAACGACACCTTGATCAAGATGGGCATGGTGGACGCCTTCGACTCCAAACTGAGTGACTTCTCTGGCATGTCTTCAGCCAACAACCTGGTGCTTAAGAAGGTGGTGCACAAGGCCTTTGTGGAAGTGAACGAGGAGGGCACTGAGGCAGCTACCGCCATTTCTTTGGTGGTTGGTTCGTATTGCTGTTTGCAGATCCCGATCATCCCCCCTCGCTTTGTTGCTGACCACCCCTTCCTCTTCTTCATTCGACAAAACCCCACCATGAGCATCCTCTTTGCAGGCCGATACTGCTCCCCTCCTTGAGTTGATACTCAAAATATTTCTGTAACAAACACTTGCAGCATTGTTACTCCCCTTATGGTGTAAGTGAGTTTGCTCTTGGCTCTTCACTGTTTAGAGGCCCCTCAATGTGGGACCCAAATTTGGGGTAGATTTTATATATATATATGTCACAGGGAGATCGAAGAACCAGGGAGATTGAAGACAGAGCGCTCGTTTTTAGGCACGGGGCTTCGGGGCGAGGCGGGGCTTTGATGCGACGCGGACCTGTCTTTTGTTGTTCCCCCCCACGTAGCAACCAGGAAGCTACGCTAGGGGAACGCTGAACACGCGTTCACACGCACACGTGATAATAGTTATTGTCCATGACGGAGGCGCGCCGACTCAGCAGAGCTTGAGGCCGAGGATTATTCAATCAAAATATAGTTCAAACACTGTTGAAAACCACTTCGAATGGCGGCCATCTTGAAACATGTGGCCATTTTGTTTTTTCAAGTGGATAACGTACTTTTCTGAGAGAGTAGGTTCTGAAGCACTTGTGTGCCAAATTTGGTGCTTGTATCACCAAGTGAAAGATCGTTTCAGCAATCTGCTCCACTAATAGGGTGGGCGGGCTGACCGGCCAGAGGGCGGACCACCGGGGGCCTGTCACTATGACTCACACATAATAACCCTGTCACATGCCCATATATGGGCATATACTGATGGATCTCCATGGGCATAGAGGGGACAAGGACTGACAGATGCAGTACAGAGATCTCCATTTATGGGCATAAACGGGACACAGGTAGACAGACCGATACAGAGATCTCCATATCGTCTCTGTCGGATGGAAACCTCATATGTCCAAAACTGTTACTTTTCAGGATTCAAATTCAAAAGTATAAAATCAGATCTACAAGCTTGTGGTGCTACTTTTTATGCTTTTGTGTGTATGATCAAATAGGGCGTTCATTTACGAAAAAACTAAAAAGAGTAAAATATGGAGATAAGGTTTCTGCCCGACGGCAACGATATGCACAAGAGGGGGTATGCCCATATAGGGGCATGTACTGATGACATCATAATACTCTAAGGCTCAGGAACTCCATTCTCACAGCACTCAACGCAGGCACTCCTCAGCATGCTGATTCAGTGCCTTCTATAGGCCCGTGGTTTGGTTGTGTCTCTGTGTTGTATGTGCAGCGTGGTGAGAGTTTCTCTCAGGGATTCTCCCCATGGCCGCAGAGCAGCAGTGATCTACGCCTGTGGGGGCCTACTTTGTTTCCCCGCCGAGTGTTAAGCTATCAGCGCAATGATGAACCCATGACAGAAGGCCCAGTGAACGGCCTCTGCACCCAGAGTTATGATGCCAGACATTAACGGAACGGCAACACAGGCACAGGAGATAAGTCCTATAGGGGTTAGACCCGCCGGCAACTCCTATGGCAGACAGAACTCCCTTTTTATATCCCATGTTTCTCCGCTAACTGTGTCTCGTCCCTTTTTTACCTCTGTCACTGTCAGCCTGCCACATGCCATCTTTTTTGTGCCTTTTGCCATTCTATGTGCCCTTTAAGAAGAATTTTTCTTTCTTTCTTTTTTCAATAGAGATCACAATGTGAGAAAGAAGTGAGGCGTCAACTAAAAGCTAGGCCCTGAGCAATGCCTGCACTGTTTTTGGACAGTGCAATGCCTCCCTTTGTAAATTCCTTGTGAACAGCAACATACAAAAGGCGTCTTATGCACTGGCTGATTTTATAGCGAAAACACATCACTGCCGATGTCAAATCTTAACCTCACATCAGTAAGTGCACAAAACAGAAAATTGACAGTGTGTCGAAGAAGTTGATGATTCGTTTACAAACCGAACACTGTGTTTATTTGTTCGCAATCTGCCCACCTAGTGATGTAACCTGCTATTGATAGCTAATTTATTAGATGCTGTCTTGTTGATTTCTGTGTTTTGTTGCAATCAATTCCCAGTCAGTTACTAACACTTGCAAGTCTTTACTTATTAGCATTTTAATTTGTTTAGTACACCTCATAAATTACAAGACATAGCAAGGAGGTTGTCTCCTGAAAAGAAAAAGCACAATTTTGCACTTGGTTGCTTGGATGTTTATTTTTTTCTATCAAGCATTTGTTGTGCTCAAACCCTTTGAAAATAACTTGCTTTGCTACTTTCCTCATCAAATAGGATTGCTTCCTATAGCATATTTGAATGGATATGTGTGTATGATGGGTATAGTTTGAGGGCTTATTTCATGTTTGTCTAGCATATATAGCTTAAATTGTACACAAAACAACAACAAAAGCCTGTAAAAAGCTATTCTATGTACCGAAAAACCAATGGAACTAATTATCTTCTTCATGGCTCACGTTTTTGCTAGTATCACCTTAGTTTATGATGTTAGCACAGCCTGTAATTACTCATTTGTTGGTGTCAAAATGGCCTTTTTGACTCGCGTTATAATACCAGAGTCTATTAGGCTAACATTTCAGGGATTTGGGCAGTCATCCACTAGAGCGGCTAATTGTATTATTTTATCCCCAAGTTAAAGACCAAAGTACCAAACTAGTATACCAATTCCATTTTGAATTTGAAACAAAGAGCTTAGAAGTAGTGATGCATATTATCGGTACGGTAGCATATCGATATCGGACGATATTTAATAAAAAATGCAATATCGGTATCGAACCGATGTAAACATAATTCAGATATTTTTTCAAAGACATTGACTGATATTTTTTCACCGATATTGACCGATATTGACCAATATTTCACCGATATTGATGCAAATATATATATATACAGTATATATTTAAATTCAGCAATGAGCTCAATATAAATGTAATATATAACAATGTAATACATCGGTATCGGTATCGGCCTGCATATTATTGGATATCGGTCAAATTTCAATATTGTGCATCTCTACTTAGTAGATCAAAATATATTTAATTTGTTTTATTATAGCGTCATATATTATGACCGCCAAATAAGCAATCATGTTTAAATTATGGGCGCAATGAAGTTTGTGTGTTCTCTACTAAACATAAAACTATAGGCTATAGCGAGTCTATAGTATACAGTAGTTTTTTTTTTTTTATCAGTCTATGTAGAGATTTAGGATTCATAATGAAAGCAATTTGGAAAAGAGATCCACCTACGGCAAAACACAATAGGACTTAAAAGACCTGAGAATTGAAGCTGAACATCTCAACTAGGGTGAGACCGATGTAAACGGGCTTAATGAAACGCTTTACATCTGCTCATGTCATAATTCCGATGGAAGGTCATTACTAGTTTGGGGAGCAGCTTGAACATTCCTCGATTAAAAACAAGAGAGAAAAAAAAAAACTAATTAGTTTGCACAACAAAAAAACAAAAGGGCTAAAACATGGCTTCACTGCGGGCTATCTCGCAGATAACTCTCGTAGCCAGACACGTTTCGTAATTAGTTTTCCCCTCCACTGGGATATTCAATAACCTGCAGTTGGAGTGATGGGAAAAAAAGATAGTGATACTTATCTCAAATGTTTTCTCGCCACAAAATTTTTATAAATAATAATAATCCTGTCATTCAAAAGGAGAGGATTAAAACGAGAAAGAATGGGTATTTCTGCTGGTAAACAGGTTTCGAGAGAGGAAAGTTCCCTCATGGAATTAGTGGAGGGACGCATATGTGTTGCTTTTCCAGTTCATTTTTTACATTCCCTGCGGTCCCTTGTCTGTAACTATTGCTCGTTTGAAAATAAACAAGATTGCGTTAAGAAAATTAAATAACAAGCTGAAACCATAAGTAACTTTAAAGGAGTCCAGGGACAGGCGTTTAAGTAATCCGTTCCAAAGGAGAGGAACAGCGTTTCTTTGCACCTGTGTGAGTGTGGACTTACAGTTACTCACAGTTAAGACCCTTACGGCTAGTTAACCCATTAAAACTGGGAAAGCATCTGTGTCATTTTAGATTTTAGCTATATACACAGTAGCACATTGGTTAATAGCCTCCTCTCCCTCGAACTGTTTACTGTACATTCTTTTATTTTTTATTTTCTTTCTAAACAGTTTTCATGATGTTCTGCATAGTAGTGTATATATGTCTGTCATTTAATGTCACTATGAGTTGAGTACAAAGGACCCCAATGGCTTTCTTGGATTTTTTAAATTCCTATTAGCTGACCTTGTATTTAACTGTACCTTCATGTGCTTTTTTTTGCAAACTTCTTCTTCAATCAATCAATCAATCAAAGCAGATATACTGTACAAGCTCATAGCACGTCATTTCGTGCAAATCTTTGAATATATATATATTTTAAAAGCGATCATTTTTTACTCAAATCTTTGCTTCTGGAGGTCCCTGGAACACAATATTTTGAAATGGGGGTCCGCGGCCAAATACATATAGAAAATAGCAGATCAACAAGCTCACAATGCGACGCGTTACGTCGCATTGTGAGCTTGTCGATCGGCTATTTTCAGCGAAAGCTTTCCCCACAATAACAGAACACAGAAAATACACTAGTATTGAGCCCTGAGGGACTCCGGTTATCCATATGGGGTTTAGTGGTTATTGGTTAATGGGTTAAACCAATAACCGTGGCAGTGGCTCAGGGGTAGAGTGGCCTGGTAGAGTGAATTGGAAACCGCAAGGTTCCCAGTTCGATACCGGGCTGGGGGGCTCCCTAAGAGTTAGTGTCGAAGTGTCCTTGAGCAAGACGCTGAACCCCTAATTGCTCCTGATGAGCAGGTTGGTGCCTTGCATGGTTTCCTCTGCCATCGGTGTATGAATATATGTGTGAATGGGTGAATGTAATGCACAATCTATGCAAAGCGCTTTGGATAAAAGCGCTATATAAATGCACCATTTACCATTTTAAATTAATATTAAACTGTCTAAAACAGATGTGTGTATGTAATATAACAGTCTATCCGTTAGCCATGTGAGAGGTGCTGGGCAACGCTTGTCATGAGCACAGGGAAGGGAGATATATCCCCTCTCGTTAAACAACAAGACAGCAGCCTTCTCCACTGGCCAACTTCTCCAGCGTTTGCAATGTTGCCCCGGGGGCCCCCGGCTACTGGCCCCTGGCTCTGGGGCCCTGATGGGCAGGATGTGTTGGAGCGTTCACTCATCTCCCAGTCTGGAAGACGTGATCCCACCCGACAGCTTGTTTGTTCTACTTCCACCTGGCTGAACCCCCCATAGCTTCATCCCTGGACCAACGCTGGCTCCATGCACATCGTTGTTGTCGGGAAGAAACCTCCTATATCTCCATATTTTAACTTCGTTTTGTTTTTGTAAATGAACACCCTACTTCATCATAGTGTAGCGTCACACAAAAGCATCAAAAGTAACAGATCCACAAGCTCGAAACGCGACGCGAAGCGACGCGTTTTGAGCTTGCGGATCTGCTACTTTTGCAATTTTTGAATTTGAATCCGGAAAAGTAACAGCTTTGGACATATGAGGTTTCCACCCAACAGAGACTATTATGGGAAATAAAATGCACTATGCGTAATGAGCCTTTATCCTACTTTTATTTAAATCAAAACATTTGAGGCTGTATTTTAAAAATCATTCCATTCCCAATCGTTGCATGTTCCAATCTATACCGTGGTTTATCCGTGTTGTATTTTAAAACATAGTTAAGGTCAATTTCATAGTGAACCTGCATGCAAACATATTTCTTGACGATAATAACGCATACATTGACTGCCAAGTTTGTGCTGGAGAATGTCAGTATATGACTGCTTCACTATGCATTGCCACAGGGGTGGGGTGTGTGTTTGTGTGTGTGTGTGTGTGTGTGTGTGTGTGTAGGGGAGGGGGGGGTGGCTATTTACTGGGAAACTAGAAAGTCAGGGACAGGCGCATCACGGCAAATCAACTTGATTTGAATGGACGGGTCAGACTGACGCTCTTCAGTGCAGTAAACAAGCACATGTATTTTAGACCCACGCCAGCATATGTGTAAGCACACGCACACGCACACGCACAAGCACACGCACACGCACACGCACACGCACACGCACACGCACACGCACACGCACGCACGCACACACACGCGCGCACACACACACACACGCACGCACGCACGCACGCACGCACGCACGCACGCACGCACGCACACGCACACGCACACGCACTCGCACACACACAGAAAGGAAACTGCACACATTTCCTCCCCCGCCTTCGTTTCAGCATGGGAAGCCAGCTTATGAGTAGTTAAA
Source organism: Gymnoscopelus braueri (assembly GCF_963280865.1). Lineage (NCBI taxonomy): Eukaryota > Metazoa > Chordata > Actinopteri > Myctophiformes > Myctophidae > Gymnoscopelus > Gymnoscopelus braueri. The sequence goes on along the minus strand of NC_137612.1, from coordinate 40,992,081 downwards.
AAACGCCCACTCTCCACCACCCTCTATAGGTCTGAGAAGAAAAGAGGTCTAACTCGATAAATGGATTCCAAGAGAATGTTTCAATGTTGCGGTGCTCGGAGCATGAAATATGTGAGTGATCGTTCTTCAATGAAGTGCAGAGAGACCTGGGAGCATGGGGGGGGGGGGGGTTGCAAAACAGCATGGAGGTGAAGGACTTGACTTCAGCTGAGCTATTCAGAAAGTGTCTGAAGGCCCCAACGTGTAATTCTTTAGAGGTTTGGATAAGCCCCGGCTAAATGTAACAGCTTTTTTTTGGGATGTGTGGGGTGTGTGTGTGGGGGTTGGGGGAGAAACATCTTAAGCATTCCGGAAAAGTCCAATTATAAAATTGCTGAGTTACATCCTCTGTCGGCCCAAATACATGGACAGACACATGCAACGGCGTAGACATGCATGCATATAGTATGCATACGTGCATACACACACACACACACACACACACACACACATACAGTACGTGCAAGTACACTCACACTCGCACACACACACACACACACACACACACACACGCGTGCGTGCGCAACACACACACACACACACACACACACACACACACACACACACACACACACACACACACACACACACACACACACACACACACACACACACACACACACACACACGCAAAACTCAAATGTTCAAAGCCACCATTGGGGTGGGTGGGTGTGCAGACTTTTTAAAATGTCCCCCCGAGTTTCTGACTGCTCTCCACTCATGCACATTCACAAAGCATATCATTAAACATAATAGGGTTTTTATCACCGACTGTCAAGAAATACCGCTGCATTTGCATTCAAATTTAATTTGCCATACTGAAGCTCACAGATCCAAGAAATCTCCTTCCATACCCTCCCCCTTGTCTCTACCTCCACCCCCCCACACCCCCCCCACGACTCTCTCACACACACACACACACACACACACACACACACACACACACACACACACACACACACACACACACACACACACACACACACACACACACACACACACACACACACACACACACACACACACACACGTTCAGTCACACATGGACACACGTGCTGCACACACATAGCGCTCATGACTTTTAATGCCACCATAAACAGCAAAAGATGTTGCAAATGGTCTCCGTATTTTAGATCCACAAATCTACGGCGTTTGGCACATTAGTGGCTACACAATCAAACGCTGCGGTGGTGTGCAGGTCAGAATCACACACTTCTTACATAGTGAGCTTTGCAATATTTGCTCAACATAGAATCCGGTAAAAAAGTGTGTAAAAACCCACTGTTTCAGCTACCATTACGTAGAATGGAAATGAAGGTTTACTCGGATGAAGGACTTTTCATACTGTACATACTTAATCAATATAGCATTAACCACTTAAAACCCAGCATCATCTGTATTGTGCTGCGTCGCGTTGTGAGCTTCTCGATCGGCTATTTTCAGCGAAACCTTTCCCCACAATAACAGAAAACAGAAAATACACAAGTATTGAGCCCTGAGAGACTCCGCTCAACCATAATGGGGTTTAAGTGGTTAACGTAAAACAACTCATTATCCTGCAAGCAACAGTTCAACAAAGCAAAGGGCATGCGTGCATGGTAACCGGATAAACACTGGCACATGCTATGCTAAACGATCAAACCGAGAACTGTTGTGAGCATTATATTTTTTCGGTTTCTTGCTTTTTTTACCCTACTAATCTCAAGCAGACAGCTTCCCCTTGCACCCAGCAGAGGCGAGCCATCGAAGAAGAGTGAGTCTTTTCTCGCTTTTCCTCTCTCCTTGTGTCGCCCCCCCCCCCCTCCCCACCTCACCAATCTGCCACCCCCATCGCCCACCCCCACATGGAGTAATCCAGACTCCATTTCACAGACAAAATATCCTCTGTAGAGGCTGTCAAAGTGTTTACCCACAGGCCTGAGTCTCTATCTGAGACCTGACATCTAATATAGAGGAAAGCTGGCCTGCAGCGCCCACCGCCATCTCTACCCCAAAAACCTTCATGCTGAGAGTGAAAAGAGAGGAAAGGGAGGGAGTGGAGGAGGAGGAGGAGGAGGAGGAGGAGGGGGGAAGGAGGGTGGGGTGAGTGTGGGGTGGTAGCTTGAGAGGAACTAAACGCAATTGGAGGGTCGACGGGGGCGGGGGGAGGGGGGAGAGAAAACATGGGGTTGCGAGATAGAGAAGTAGAGTGGTGGAGCAAGCTAGAGAGAGAGCGAAGATGAGAGAGGAAGATGGAATACGAGAAAGAGAGAGCGCGAGAACGAATGAGAGAGACACTAAATTCGCCGCACTCTTTTTCCTCAGGTGGAAGTGGCGGTGAGGTGACTGAATGCGAACGCTGCAGAAACCCACCTAAACAACAGCTACGCACTCACAACACGTTTAAACGGCACTCAAACAATTGTTTTTCCTCCAAATTCTTTGCCACATTTTTGTTTTTGTCATTGTTTCATTACAGCCTCTGCGTTTCCTTCTTTTCATATTGTATGCTTTACTTCAGTGATTCTGAACCAGTGGTCTGGGGACCACCAGTGGTCCTTGAGAGGGTTCCAGGTGGTCCCCTAGTTGGTAACCAAATGCACCCTTATAGATCTTTAACTCTTGAGTGCGCAAAATGAAACCAAATGGACCCGCAAGGCTACATTTGGTTTCGCCTCCAGGTGGTCAGTTAAGTCATAACACCTGGTACTTAAGACACGCAAAATAGGGCCTCTGAGAGTCTAACTCTCATCAAATGGTGGTCTGCGGCTCAAATGCAGAATAAATAATGGACCTTGATATGAAAAACTGCTGTTAGTTAGCTGGTTTCTGCCTGACAGCAGAGATATAGGCTAATAGTTTAACCACTTTAATTTATGGAATTTATTAGATGTTCTTTCATTAATGTATGAAATTCAATTGAAATATTCTTTTAATTTGCATTTAATTTATGTAGTATTGAGCATTTTGGGGGGATTTTTTAAAAAGGTTTTGAAACAATAACAATTCAAAACAAAATGTGGGAAACGAAAAATAAAGGCATATTAAAGACGGGGTGCCGTGATTTTCAGTGATTTTTCCACCCCCCTAAAACATAATCATCAGGTATTATGGTTATACTAGGAGGAAGATGTTTTTCAAAAAAGTTTACAGAAATTGCTAAAATTATGTTTTTATGTGGACACGCCTCCAGTTCATTAAGTATACCTGGTTCTCACCTTAGCACCTCCTCCACCACCCACCTGTCCTAGTCCCTCCTCCTCCTCATGCCCACACCTGTTGTGTTATGATAATGAGGGGGAGGGTATATTTTTACTATGTCACTAAAGCGCTGTTTCTCTATTGGCACGTTTGACCCTCAAGGTTTCAGCCTCCAGGTAGAAACTCAAAATAGTCAGATAAGACATAAAATACCATAAAAACACCACCAGGGGGCTTAATGAAGTTCTATCAACCTCATAGACACATGAAAAACAGAAAAAGTGCAAAACCATGGCACCACCTTTTTAACTGTACTAGCGACCCAACACAAAGGGGTCCCGACCCACTGTTTGGGCGACAGTTCCTATAAGTTCCTGAACAAAGGGAGCTGCCTGTTGACCACCATATCAGGCTTCACTGTGTCCACTGCTGACTGAAGCAGAGCAGAACTCAAACGGACGCCCTCAAACGCACGGCAAAAGTAGACACTATAGGCGTTCGAAAACCCACAAATAAGCTGCCTCGTTATGTGTGTGCAGCACACACACACACACACACACACACACACACACACACACACACACACACACACACACACACACACACACACACACACAGAGAGAGAGAGAGAAACTGCACTACAGGGGATCTCTATCCAATTAGCTTGATTATTAATTAAAGCGAGTGTTCATAGGAGAGCTGGCGTGGGAGGGGGGTGGAGGGGGCCCAAAGGGGGGGGGGGGGGGGGCGGTCTGCTGAGAGGGATCTGGACTCACTGCAGCAGCAGGTGATTAGGCTCCATGGCCTTCGGTTCCTGCCACACACACGCACACGCGCACACTCACACATTTGTATCACCGTACTACGCTTGGGAGGACATAAACATTTTAGGACGCTGATTTTAATGAATGCCATTTTTTTTTAACCCTAGGCCTAAAGCAAATCTACAAGCTCACAACCGCTTGGCGAGCTTGTAGATTTGCTATTTTCGGTGCGTGACGCCCGCATGCGACTAAGTGCAAATCAACCGTTCTCGTGTAAGGACCAGGACAATTGCCCTCTCACAATGACTTATTCTGTATATCTTGTTTTACCATACTTGTGGGCAACTTTGGCCCTTGCAAGTATCGTGATACAAGTACACGCACGCACGCACGCACGCACGCACGCACGCACGCACGCACGCACGCACGCACGCACGCACGCACGCACGCACGCACGCACTCACAAACACAAACACACACACACACGCACACACACACACACACACACACACACACCACACACACCACACAAATACCACATGCATGATGTACATGCACACTCAAATGCACTCACTACCGTGTCTCTTTATCCATTTCCTCCACAGTCTCCACGCTGCAGCTAACAAATGCAAAACACTACACCATACATAAACATTACTCTGCTGCTCTCCTCACACAAACAGTACAATTAACCACATGAACCCTGTGTGCCCCTATTCTGGCCATGTCATAACAGGCGAACATTTGGCGAAAATAGCTGATCTTCAAGCTATCGTCGCATCGTCTGGAGCTTGTAGATCTGATGTTTTTGACAAAGAGATTAGGGAAAAGAATGTAGTATAGACTCCTGGGAAATCCCATAGTCTACTGAAGTATATAGGATTCATGTGGTTTAAATGCCAGCCGTCCCCCCTGTCCACACACACACACACACACACACACACACACACACACACACACACACACACACACACACACACACACACACACACACACACACACACACACACACACACACACACACACACACACACAACATACACTCGCAAATTATGTACCATGCACACAATGTTCATGTGTGTGCTATTGCATGTTGCTCTCTCTCTCTCTCCCTCCCTCCCTCTCTCTCTCCCTCTCTCTCCCCCTCTCTCTCCCTCTCTCTCTCCCCTCCCCCCATGCGTCCCACTGTTCTCTTCACTTCTCTATCATTTGTGTCTCTCTGCTTCTCAGCGCTTTGAACAAGGAAGAGTGGAAGGAAGGAAGTGTTGAGGAGCAGCTCCGAGGAATGAAAATTAAACATGAAATAGACTAGAGGAACTCCATCTTGCCAGGACCACCGAGTTAAACAAGGCAGCAGAACCTAATGAGCAGCGGCAGCCCAACCTTTGGCTTTAAATTCACCAGTAATGATGGAGGATGGGTTACCAGTGTGGTGGAGTTATAATATTGTCTCTGTCGGGTGGAAACCTTGTACGTCCTAAACTGTTACTTTACTTTTCCGGATTCAAATTCTAAAATAGCATAAGTAGCAGATCTACAAGCTCGAAACGTGGCGTTTGTAGATCTGCTTCTTTTGACGCTTTTATGTGATGCTTTAATATGGTCAAGTGGGTGTTAATTTACAAAAAAAACACCAAAAGTTAAAATATGGATATAAGAGGTTCAGGTTTCTGCCCGACAGTGACGATATACAATATGTGATTCAGTAGTCTTACCATAGACTGTAAAAAATATGGACGTAAGGAACCGTCATGTGACCCATTGGTTGTATACACACACGTTTTGAAGACACTTTTTCTGTGGAAACGACTGCTATTGGTTGCAACCGCAGCAAGGGCGGGTCTTCACTCGGTAGAACCAGTAGAAGCCCTAGATGCATAACCTACTTTATCATGAATAAAAACATAATGGGACCATAATTTACAAAACGCATATCATGACAATAAAAAAAAAATACTTTAAACTAGCGTAAATACTAAGTATTTATGAAAATGTTTCCTAAGATAATAAAATGTATAAAGTATAAAGTCCGGCCAAAACCTTCACTTGAATCGAGTGTAAATGCTTCTGCAGCCCGCACGAGGTGAAATAGCGACATCTGCTGCGCCACTATTGGGAACTGTGGTCATTTCGTTCTTCCGTGTGAGCTTCAATTTCGAGAGTTCTCTCTTGCCGCCTGTGCCGTACATACGTATATACAGTATGTACACCTAATGAGAATGCTCTGGAAATTGGCCATTTGGGAGACTTGGGAACCCCCTCGAGGACCCTACTTTGGGAACCGATGCTCTACTAGGGGCCTTCCGTGGGCACAGACAAGGTCAGAGAGAGAGCGATAAGGCTGGCCGGGTGCTGTGTCAGTCAGGCACCCGGAACTGATGGCGAGCCACTACTGACACTGTGTGGGAGCCCAAGGCACAGCTGAGATGGGAAGGGGCCGCGCCGCCTACATGGACACACTGCAGCGTGACAGCGGAGCCACATACACTGCAGAGCTACACAGTCTGATGCTGGACAGGAGGGATAATATATATTGTACTTTTACTCAGCTATACTTCAGTTACTAGTTACTTTGTAGATTTTTATTATTATTACAAAACCACTTCAGACCTATATACCGTGGCAATTCGAAAATAGCAGATCTACAAGCTCACACACGTTGTGAGCTTGTAGATCTGCTATTTTCAAAGGATATATATGTTATACATTTGAAAAACTTGTGAAATGGGACCTTCTACATAATGAGTACTTTTACTTTTGGTAGGCCTACCTTAAGTATATTTTGACGCCAATACTTTTGTACTTTTACCCAAGTAAATGTTAAATACCGAACTTGTACTTGTAACAGACTATTTCTACAATAGGGCATTGATACTTTTACTTAAGTAAAACATATGAGTACTTCTTCCATCATTGCATAAAGTTGACAAACAATAATGATGCCATATAAAGTTCAGTGTATTGGGTATATCTCAAGAAGTTGGTTTTCATCAGGGAGGGGGTGATCATCAAACCAAAGGCTTCCTGGAGTGTAGGAAAATCTTCAAATTATGCTTATTGAAAAACTGTCAGCAGTAGAGTAAAGTATGAATGACTTCTAGTCAAGCGGCTAAATATGCAAAAACATCTGTATGGTCAATTTGTTTGTGATATAAGACTATACTGCAGGCTTATACCTTATACTTTACTAGACAGATGAAATGAATGCTCAAGATGAATCACTGGATATATCACACAGTACATCACACACAATTCACGTTTAAGTTTTTTCTTTTCCCAACAATATCCCTGCATTGCCTCATTTGCTCTTGTGCTTTTGAGGAAGGTGAGGAGCATTTAAAACTATGGTTATGTACTGTACTGTAGACTGATATACTGTACACCATTGGTTCTCAAAGTGCGGTCCGGGGACCCCCATGGGTCTTTGGGGGGGGTTCCAGGGGGTCCCCAGCAAAATTTGTAAAAACAGCATCACAATCATTTTAACCAATTTATCCATATCTATCTCCATAGGCTATTCAAAAATAAAAGATCTACACGCTCACATATAGCTGCGAGCTTATCTGCTATTTTTGAAAATATTTGAAAAAATATCAAATATGTTTGAAAAAAACATTTTTTAACATAAATCTTCTCCTGACACAAAACCTTTTCAGATGGGGGTCCGCGACCAAATACATATCAGTTTGGGGGTCCTTGACACGAAAAAGTTTGAGAACCAGTGGTCTAGGAATATCAACATGGCTGTCCTTAGCATCACTTTCCATTGAAACTCTGTCAAATGCGGCTGACAATTCAAAGCCACAATCCATCACCGGATAATTAGCAGTGTCCAGTATAACAGCCTCCTTGTTCCTCTCTGTTCTTCTCTTTTGATAACCGGCTGCCAGTTTGGCACATAAGGAGCTAATCTAATAAAGGTTCTCCGCAGGAATAATTTGTTTTGGAACTGACAGCATTTAAACCTCCATTTCATCCTGTGTACACCTGTGATTGACTTGTCAATAAGTGAAAATTACTTTTCTCCATAAAGGTTTTATGTTAATTGTGATTAGGGGTGGGCAATTTACTGCAGACCTTTAGAGGCCAGGCCGGTTTCATCCGGAGCGTTGAATTAATGTGTGCCGCCGACCCCCTGACCTGCTGATTTACATTGCATCTCAAAGACATGGGTTGTAATAAAACATATCAGCTCTCCTGGCCAACCCACTAATGCAATACACAACGTGCCAGAGCTCCAACTGGGACTTTTAATGAAAATGACGAGGTGGAGAGGGAAAAACATGCAAGAAAAAATCTTTCTGAAATGAATCGAGGACCTCCGTTTTAACCCATTCAATCCGGGAAAGCGTCTGTGTCATTTCAAGATTTCATTGGCTATTCAAAAATAGCCGATATACAAGCTCATATCGCGGCACAGAGTGCCGCGCTATGAGCTTGTAGATCTGCTATTTTTGAACATTTTAGATTTTTTTTGCAAATCTTTGAATATATATATATCCATTTTTAACTAAAATCTTTGCTTCTGGGGGTCCCTGGAACTTAAAAAAAAAACCAGAAAAAAAACTGTTAGGATTTAGAAGACATTTGTGGAATCCCCCAGAAGCAAAGATTTGAGTTAAAAATGTTCGCTTTGAAAAACATATATATTCAAAGATTTGCACAAAAAAAAACACTATTAAAAACAAAAAAGTCTAGTCAAAGTCAAATTTATAGCAAAAGAAATCTAAAAATGACACCCAGATGCGTTCCCGGTCTTGATGGGTTAAAAGAGGAAGGCAAGAGAGAAAATATTATAATTGAAATCCCTCACAGAGGATTCCTCTCTTCTTTTTTTTAATGCTTTCTTGGAGGAAAACTTACTTCCTTATTGGCTTACTTTTTGATGTGGCACTCAAAGGGGGTTCTAGCGTTGCACAGGTACATTCTCCCCTCAGAGAGTTAGCTGAGTGAATTGAGTGATACGACATGACAGAGTGGAGTTGACGGATGCTCATCTACATACGCTGTCAACCACCTGCCAAGCATCTAACGGGGGGGAGGGAAGGACAAAAGAGATCAGAATATCACTGTGTAGCTGAAAGTTAAACCCCCCCCCCCCCACAAAAAAAAAGGTGTGCAGAAGTTATACTGTATGTAGGATTCCAAATGGAATTTCCATAATAACATCAAGCCCAAGAAAACTGAACTGGATTCGGGAATATTTTTTTTGGGGGGGTGGAGGGGGGGGGTTGCAGGTGCTATTTTCTGTCCCATCCACGTTGCTGCAGGTACTTAACGGAATGTGGACAATAGACATTTATATCGCGGTTCAGCTGCTTTTTGCCTCTCCAACTCTATCTCCATTGAAAATTGCAACCTTGAGCTCATGTGAGCCTCGATTATCTGCTTTAATAAACAGCCACATTCTCAGGATTAGTTCAAGTGTTGGCTTTATTTGGATGCTGATGTTCCCTTTAAGGCCCCCTCGTGCTTGTCACAGAGAACGGTGCAGGGAAGTGTGTGTGCGTGTGTGTGTGTGTGTGTGCGTGCGTGTGCGCGCGTGTGTAAATAAGGCTGGATAACAGCTTCTGTCTGGGCGTCTCTTCCACTTTCCAGGCGGCGTGACTGAGGCTTGGGCGGGACCCTGCGCTCCCCAAGGTTGAGGGGGTCTCCGTTGATTGGTGTAGACATTTCCTGTACGAGCACCCACCGCCACCTGCTCCTATGCCGACGCACACCAACACGTGCGCGCTCCCCCCTCCCCCTCCCCCTTCCCCCTCCCCCCAGGGGGACAGGTGGCACAGACCAGACGTGGGCGATGCACACGCCCCGACCGCAGGCAGGGATTCTTTTACTGCCACCGTCCTTATCTGATGGCGAGGGGGGTATAACCTCTGCAGTGCAAGGACACAGAGACACTCCGATGCCGCGTGTTGACAAGATCAACTCAGAAAGGAGGCAGGGTGTGGGTGAATAAGCCATTAAGACCTGAGGCCGATTCAACATAATAATACATCTAAATAGTAGTTGGCACACTTTCAAGATTTTCTTCAAAAAATGTTCAAGAAGTGACTGTGCTGTGAGTTTGTACGTCTGCTATTTTTTTAATAGCCAGCGCAAAAAACGACTCAGACGCTTTCCCGGTTTTAATGGGATAACGGAGGTTTTCAGTGCACCTGAGCTCAATGCTGGATTTCAGAAAATACTTTTGTATCCTCTTTTTTTCCCCTTTTTTATCGACGTCCCCACTTTATGTATAATCCCAACCTCCCTGGTTTCTGGCTATGTTTGTGAGAAACCCAGTCCTACTGTATATTGGACAAGCTGTATAGGAGAAGTGGTGCATGCAGGGCCTTTGACACGAAACTGGAGTAATGGCCGTCTAAATACCAACCGGACTACAAGCAGCTTGAGTATGCCCTATACGTACCCCTCAACCAGGCCTGCCTCAAAAAACTTGTCTTTTGTAGAGGGTAATACCAAGGCCATTTTCAACATTCAGACATTTAAATGGCCGGGGACAGAAAATTGAGTTTGGCGAGAGAGAGAGCATAATGGGAATGTGTTAGAGTGGAAATGAGAAGGAAAGGGGGAGGGGGGGGGGGCATAATGCCATTCTGTAGGGAAAATATCACCTGCAATGATGTGGCATTTGAATAAGAATCGAATGCATTATCCAACTTATCCGACCGGCTCAGAACTTTGGATAAGAAGATAACTGAACTGACCGAAAAACCTCTTCTGTGAACACGTTATACGTATAGCGGCGTTAGAATCTGAATGATCAATACTTACATTGTACTCCGCTGAAGCCTGAAATTATTACACCTCCTTGAAAAGGCCACAATGTGGGGGGGGGGGGGGGTATGGGGGCGAGCGGGAGTACGGGCGGAGGAGGAGGGGTCGCTTTGAAAAACTTTGTGAAAAGAACAAAACTTGTTCAAAAGAATGAATCTCGATGAATCTCACGTCGAGTCCGATGCACTAATCCTTTTATGACCGCTGCGTTCCCCCTGTTTGACAATAATACATAATGGAAAATGCCTGCAGCATTTATTTCATGCTGTGTTTAATTCCGCAGGAATAAATGATAAAAGGAAACAATCAAACTGTGTGTGAGCACAATAAAAGAGGGAGATAGAATGGACTATTGGTCTCCCACGGGGAATGATTGAGCCCTAACTGGGGTTTGGCTGAATAAATCACACTCCTATCTAGCTTATGACCTCCAATTCAGCCACAAACCTCTCCTCCAAACAACCTCTGAGATGCCTCCCTTGTGTGTGTGTGTGTGTGTGTGTGTGTGTGTGTGTGTGTGTGTGTGTGCGTGCGTGCGTGCGTGCGTGCGTGCGTGTGTGTGTGTGTGTGTGTGCGCGTGTTTGTGTGCAATTGTCATTGTGTCTGCATGTGTATAATAATAGGGATACAACAGGTGAAAGATGAATTAGCTGCCATTTTACTTGAAGCCTAGGTGTTCTTATGAATCGTAATGTGTTTTCCAATTCCTGTCAACATGTTTTCCAATCTGTTTTTATTTTTCTATTTTACTTTTCTGCCTGTCATTTTTTGTGTACTTTGTGTACTGTGTGTGTGTGTGTGTGTGTGTGTGTGTGTGTGTGTGTGTGTGTGTGTGTGTGTGTGTGTGTGTGTGTGTGTGTGTGTGTGTGTGTGTGTGTGTGTGTGTGTGCAGATATTACTTGCCTGTGTCTGCATTCATATTTGTGTGTGCGCGTTTCTGGATCACATTGTGAGCACACACACACACACACACACACACACACACACACACACGGACACACGCGGACACACGCGGACACACGCACGACCGTGTGTATCATTTGCGCGCACGCGCATTTTGCCAGTGCATTTGCATGTGCTGGTGAGTGTGTCACCTCCCCCATTTCTATGGAAATCAAACGCGGCAGCAGCCACAAGTTTACACATTCCCCCTGTTTTGACTCCATTCAATCAACTGTGTGCATAATTACCCGGGTGCCGTATGGTAATCTATTGGGACCCAAATATTGCGGTTTGACAAATCCTTCATTTGTATTCAGACACTACACAAAGCATCAATCGTGCTTTAGCATGCAGGCTGTTTCAACACCCCACCACCCCCCACACACACGCGCACACACACACACACACACACACACACACACACACACACACACACACACACACACCCTACACCCCCACCACCCCCCCATTCAACTCCCTGGAAAACAGCGCCGAGTGGAACCAAACGCTGGCTGATTAGGACTGGAAGACATGCTAGGATCGGGGTATGTCATTAATATTTCTCTCTTCCAGATGGCACCTTCCAGCTTCTCCAAGGCAAAGAGGCAGAAGATACCACCACCAGGCCAGGAAAGAAGATGGGGAGGGGTCTAACATAAAGAGAGAAAAACGACATGTTTACCATTATTTCCCCTCAATGCTGATGTGAAATGTGTGTGTGCGTGTGCGTGTGCGTGTGCGTGTGCGTGTGCGTGTGCGTGTGCGTGTGCGTGTGCGTGTGTGTGTGTGTGTGTGTGTGTGTGTTTTAATGACACATCTTTCACTTTAAGAGGACTTGCTGTCATAATATTTGCCAGACCCTGGGGGGAGGGCTATAATAGTCCATGTGTAACTGACTAACTGACTGACTGGCTCCTCCATTGTTGAAACGCGCATGCGCGACTATCACTCCCTCAGCGCTCGCTGCCACACTGTCCCATTTCCTTGTTCTACTTTCCTGACAAACTCCATCCACGAGTCCATCATCCCACAGCCAGCGATGTGCAGGGCCTTTCATACTATTCTACCGCGTGAGTTCGTTCAAATCAAGTACTGTGTTACTGGACGCAACGAGCTTTTAAAACACACCAAACTGAGGCAGGGCTCTGGAACGTTGCTCATTAGGTCTGGATTCTACAATTTGTATTACCAACGGTGTCAGTAAAATGTTTAATTAGTCCCCTTTTCCTATCCTGTTGCCTCCATGAATCTATTATTTAACTATGGGGTAGAGCTTCACTCTCTGCTCTCTCTCCCTCCTGCATTTTAGAGAGAGCGTGAATTCAGCTGTCGGTGTAATTGCACCGACAGAGCAGTCAGGTTTTGAGACGCGGTAAAGTCACATTCACATTGAAACGTAAAATTCCATTCATTTCCATTCAAATGATGACTGAACCAGAACAGAGATTTCACAAAGAGGGAAGTCGGTCCAGCTGAATGAGACCTGCCAAGTCCTGTTTCCCATTAGAGCAAGGTGACTCTTGGATGAAGATATAAAGTTAGATATCGGTATATGTTCCATATTGAACCTGGTCTCCTACAGTACACCTAGTTAAAATAATAATATCAATATTATTAATACTATTAATAATAATTAATTATTATTATTACAAACTTTATGCAGCTAAAAGTGCTTTATATTAAAATGAAAAAGAAGGAGAACAAAACAAAACAAAATAAACCAACAACAACAGCTAAGCACATACTGTAATTAATCAATAAGAAAGTTACATGGAAAACTTGGAAATAAAATGCCTTGAAAAATGGGGTTACAGAAAAGCTAGAGAGCTTGCCTCTCTCATCTGTAGTAGGTAATAGGTGTTCCAGAATTTGGGAGCACAATATGCATATCTAAATGAGCAAGCCTGCCGTAGAGAATCTAAGGGCTTGTGAAGGAACATGAAACAACATGGAATCTGTGATGTAGGCCGGCCCTAAGCCTTTGAGAATTGTATAAACAAGTAGAAGTTAATAAACACGATGGCGCCATGAAAGTTCGGTTACCGTTTTGGTCTCCTCACTGACCTTGTAGCTCTTTAATTACGGGGCCAGAGCTCAGCTCTGGACCTGTTTTAAGATTGGCAGTATTCTTCTGTTTCTGCCACTTTTCGCAGTTCTGGGTGAACCGTGCTGTCGCTTTTTACGAAACTCGGCCATATGGTAGATGGTCATGAAAAACGATCAAGAAATAATTCTCACAATCTTTCGTCAAAAGGTGGCGCTATAGCACTCAATTGAAAATGCCAACTTTGAACAGGTACAACTCATGCCCTGTTTGACCTACATCCATAAAACTTCAATACACACATGCGTCTTCTCATGATGAACAACTTTTACCCTCTGACTTTTGACCTCTGACCTTTAGATCTCCCACCATTTTGAATTATATGAAAAACAGTTAAAACCTATCTCCTCCTGGGATTTTTGAGTAATCTGCACAAAACGTTTTAACTTTGGACCTATGCTGACAAACATGTGTAAAAGATTTTCCATAAGTGAAAAAATTAAGCTTTAATGAGGCAATGAATATTGCAGTTTTATGACAATTTTTCATCTGCCCCTAACACATACATGCAGACTCACATTTCTTTGAAACTTTGCGGTAATGTTGAGGGTCATTCCAAATATCACTGAAACCAATCTTACTCCAATTGGTCAAAGGGGGGCGCTATAGCGATTTTTTGAAAATGCAAACTTTAAACAGGCAAAAGTCATGCTTCGTTTGGCCGACAGCCATTAAACCTGCTTACACATGTGCCTTGACTCATGAGGAACACATGTATCACGTTGACCAGTAAGCTCAGCCCTTAGATTGTCCGCAATTTTGAGCAGTTGAAAAACACTTTAACCCAGGATTTTTCAGCTATTTGCATGAAACTGTATCATCTGTGTGATCTCCTTTTTCACAGGTTCTTGTCTGTTGGTCCAATGGCTTCTCCCTAAAACGTGTGCCTCACAACCTGAAGGTTGCCAGTTCAAGCCTCACTTGATGCGGACTTCATTAAAGTTGCATTGCACACAACATGATTGTGTCAATTAATACATGTGCAATTGTTAAACATAACCTGAAATACTTATTTGAGAGGGTATGTTTTTGCAATGTATGACATACTTCATTCTGAAAATAGCCGATCTACAATCTCAAAACTTTTCAGATAGCAACGTGTTTCTGAGCTTGTAGATCGGCTGCTTTCACTGGTTCAGTTTTATCTTCAACAGACAACCTCAGCCTGGTCAAAGCTATCAAGTTCAAGTTCAAGTTCAAGTTCAAGTTTATTATGTCCCAATTTGGGCAACTTATGTTACAGCAGATAGTGAGAAGGTAGGAAACTCCAACACACAGTAAACATAGATACACAAGACACACATAGACATAGACATAATCACAAGATCCAGATAATAATAGCTACTCATAGCTACCTCCTCCTGCTGCTGTTATTGATGGCACGAATGGAAGTAGGTACAAATGAGAATTTGTACCTATTGTTTTTAGCTACAGGGGTCTTTAACCTTTGGCCGGAAGGCAATAATTCATATTCAGGATTTAGGGGGTGAGAGCTGTCTGCCATAATAGAAGATGCTTTCTTAAGCACCTGCTGGTCATATATATGACTCAGACAGCTAAATTGTGCCCCCACAATCTTGCTGGCCCCCCTCACAACCCTATTAAGGGCATTTTTCTGTTTAATGCCAAGGTTTCCATACCAACAAATGGCAGCAAATGAAATAACAGACTCTATGAAAGCTCTGTAGAATAAAATCATCAGTGACTTGTCCACCTGAAATTTGGCTAGTATTGAAGTCAAATTTCAGACGATCGTCAATAATGGAGCCGAGATATTTATAAGTGGTTACCAAATCCACTGTCTGGCCATTTATGACACTACTCTGAGGAGCTGGTGGAGATCGTCTAAAATCAATACACATGTCTTTAGTCTTTGTGACATTCAGTTGTAGGAATGCATCTTCACACCAAGAAATAAAGTCATCTACAACTGGGCCATGACTGGCTTCACTATCACTCAAAAGACTAACAATCACAGAATCATCTGCAAATGTAACAATGTGTCTATTGTCCTGTTGACTCCTACAATCATTTGTATACAGGATATACAAGAGTGGGGAAAGAACACAACCTTGGGGTGAGCCGGTGGATGATGTTAGTTCTCCAGACAATTTACCATTCACCCGTACCCTCTGGGTTCTATTTGTGAGAAAATCAAGAACCCAACCAATAATACCTGAATCTAAGCCAAAGTTGTTAACTAATTTTTCAACTAGTATGTGTGGCTGAATAGTGTTAAAGGCTGATGAGAAGTCAACAAAAAGCAGCCTAGCGTGTGTTTTGCTAACTTCCAGGTGTGAAAATAGAAGGTTCAGTAAGGTGATGGTAGCATCGGACACTACTCTCTTAGCCCTGTATGCAAATTGCAAGGGGTCCAGGCAACACTCAGTTATTGCCAAGAGCTCATCCTTAACAAGCCTCTCAAATGACTTCATAACCAAAGAGGTTAAGGCCACAGGCCTGAAGTCATTGAGAGCTTTGGGACGAGGACCCTTGGCAACCGGCACCACAATGGATCGCTTCCATAAAGATGGCACCTTCTGCTGAGTAAGAGACAGCTGAAAAATAAAATAGAAAATAGGGCCTAGCTGTTCTGCACAGACAGTAAGCAGACGGCCACCTATATTGTCTGGGCCTGGACTTTTCTTAGGTTTACACCTTTTAAAACACGTGGTCACACTATGTTCATCAAAGGAGAGGTCATGAACCCTAGATTTCACCAACCCCTTCCCCTAAGCTCAGAATGTTGCCCTTTGAAATCATGCACATCAAATCTGGTATAGAACTCATTAAATTCCTCTGCTAGCTGCAG
This sequence comes from Gymnoscopelus braueri, assembly GCF_963280865.1. Lineage (NCBI taxonomy): Eukaryota > Metazoa > Chordata > Actinopteri > Myctophiformes > Myctophidae > Gymnoscopelus > Gymnoscopelus braueri. The sequence continues at coordinate 40,975,460 of NC_137612.1, read as the reverse complement.
ATCTGAATTATAGCCACTAAGCTGTATGTTAGTCCTACCCTCTTCTTTAAGTCCTACAATAGTTTTCATACTACTCCAGGCAGAACCCAGATTATTCATCCTGAGCTGATTTTCTATTTTGTCTTTATACCTCATTTTTCCAGCCCTGATTTCTCGTTTTATCTCTTTCTCTATATTGTGCATTTCTATAAGATTCCCTTCTTTAAATGCCTTTTCCTTTTTTTGCAATAGCCCTTTAAGTGACTTAGATACCCATGGCTTGCTGTTAGGATAAATCTTGACAGTTTTGACAGGGATCACTGTGTTCTCACAATAAGATATCCAGCTACAAATAACATCAGTGAGTTCATCAATGTCATTACACGACTGTTTAAACATGTCCCAATCAGTGCAGTCCAGACAACCCTGTAGAGACAGACAGGCGTCATCATTCCTCCAGTCCTTTACCCGGATAGTCTGTACCTTCTCCCTTTTCAGCACGGTGCGATAAACAGGGATGAGATGCACACAGTTGTGATCAGAAGATCCCAAGGGGTGGAGCGAGATGGACTTATAAGCGTTCTTAATGTTGCCATAACACAAGTCCAGTATGTTTTCATACCTGGTCGGGCACGTAACATACTGATAAAAGTCTCGCAGAGTATCTGACAATGTACAGTGATTCATGTCTCCAAGAACAATATTAGGGGCATCGGGAGATATAGATTGAAGCCTCTGGGTTACTTGGTGAATCCGTTCACATGCATTACTCCTGTTTGCTTTCGGGTGGATATACACGACAGTGACAAACAGCTGGGGGAATTCGCGTGGCAGATACTGAGGGTGTAGTGAGACGGAGAGCAGCTCCAGATCAGCTGTACAGATCCTCTCTCTTATAATCACGTTTTTACACCACCGCTCATTTATATATAGGCACACACCCCCGCCCGTTGACTTGTCCGTGATCACAGCGTCTCGATCTAGACGGATTGGCTCGCCGAATCCGTCGATCTTAAGTTCCATATCTGTGTCTCTTTCTTCCAGAAAAGTTTCAGTAAACGCTAGGATACACGCATCTCTGAATTCATGGCACAATTTGACCCGTGCCTGCAGTATCCCAGTTTTGTTACGCAGGGATCGGACGTTAGAAAGAATAATAGAGGGAAGAGGTATACGTGACAGGGGCTGGTTCTTTACCTTTAACCGTGCGCCACCTCTCCTCCCCCGCTTCCTAATCCCTGGAATGCGCCGTGATCCACCGGCAGAATCCCTCAATCGCGGGTCCATATCCATACTCCGGAAATCATCCAAATTGGGTGGATTAAAGTCCAACGGAGGATCATAGTCTTTCTCCAGATGGAGAAGAAACTCTCGGCTGTACTGGATCCGTGTGGGGAGATCTGAGGACGGAAGAAAGTCCTCGATACCCCGAGCCAGGTGGCATACTAGCCACAACAGTAGCATAGTGACAAGATCCATGTTTAGCAATCGCTTCATAGAGTAACGTTGCTGTTTTAATCAGCCTCGTAGCGAGGAGGCCAATTCACTGGACACCTAACGTAGCTAAACTTAACGTGATCTTGTGACAACATAAAACGTAAGCCCACAAACATAAAACAAACACGGAGCCCCCACCACCTGCTGCTGGTCGCTGCAAGAGCTGTGCCCTTTTTCCTCTTAGCCTTGCCTGCCTTACTTGTTACTATAGCAGTATAGGTAGTGTTGCAGCCTGTCAATCCAAAGGTTGAGGGTTCGATTCCTGTTAATGGCAATAGGTTGACACGTCCAATCAATCCATTCTGCTTCCATCTTTCTCTCTCTTCAATCTATTGTTTCCATGTCTCTCTCTCTTCAATCTATTCCGTTTCCATGTCTCTCTCTCCGCCCTTAGATTGTCCGCAATTTTGAGCAGTTTGAAAAACACTTAAACTCAGGATTTTTCAGTTATTTGCGTGAAACGGTATCATCTGTCTGACCTCCGTTTTCACTGGATCAGGTCTGTTGGTCCAATGGCTTCCCGCTTAAGTGAATGTTTCATAACATCAAGGTTGCCGGTTCAAGCCTCACTTGGTGGAAACTTCATTTAAAGTGCATTGCAAACAACAAGACTGTATTAATGAATACATATGCAATTGATAAAGATAACATGAAATGCTTATCTGAGAAGGTATGTTTTTGCAATGTATGACATACTTCATTCTGAAAATAGCCGATCTACAATCTCAAAACTTTTCAGATAGCAACGTGTTTCTGAGCTTGTAGATCGGCTGCTTTCACTGGTTCAGTTTTATCTTCAACAGACAACCACAGCCTGGTCAAAGCTATAGCACTATAGGTAGGACCCGGTCCCATCCACTCTGCTGCAGTCTATTGCACCTGAACTTCTTCCCTTCTTAACCCACCTTATTAACACCTCTCTGACATCTGGCTACTTTCCCTCTGCTTTCAAGACTGCCAGAGTCACCCCCCTCCTGAAGAAACCGACACTTGACCCCTCTGAGATCAAGAACTACAGGCCGGTTTCCCTTCTATCCTTCCTATCTAAAACTCTCGAACGTGCTGTCTTTAAACAACTGTCCTCCTATCTCCACCAGAACAACCTCCTGGACTCCAACCAGTCTGGGTTCAAAGTGGGTCACTCGACAGAGACTGCCCTCCTGGCAGTGACGGAGTCGCTCCATGCCGCTAGAGCGAACTCTCTCTCCTCCGTCCTGATACTCCTGGACCTGTCTGCAGCGTTCGACACGGTGAACCATCAGATCCTCCTCTCCACCCTCGAGGGGATGGGTGTCTCAGGCTCTGCACTCTCCCTGTTTGCATCCTACCTGACGGGTCGCTCCTACCAGGTGATGCTGAGAGGGTCTGTGTCAGAACCACACAGGCTCACAACTGGGGTTCCCCAAGGCTCGGTTCTGGGTCCTCTTCTTTTCTCTCTCTACACTACATCTCTTGGTGCTGTCATCCACTCCCATGGCTTTTCCTACCACTGCTATGCCGATGACACCCAGCTGATCCTCTCATTCCCCCCCTCTGATACCCAAGTGGAGGCACGCATTGCTGCTTGTCTGGCTGACATCTCGGAGTGGATGTCGACAAACCACCTGAAGCTCAACCTGGACAAAACCGAGCTGATGTTCCTCCCGGGGAAGGGCTGTCCGCACCGAGACATGGCTATCACCATTGATAATGCTGTGGTGACCTCACTGCGAAGAATCTGGGTGTGACCCTGGACGATCAACTGACGTTCTCGGCAAACATCGCATCAGTGACAAAGTCCTGCAGATTCCTCCTCTACAACATCAGGAGGATTCGCCCCTTCCTCACGGAGAAGGCAGCCCAGGTGCTCATCCAGGCTCTTGTCATCTCCCGCCTGGACTACTGCAACTCCCTCCTTGCTGGTGCTCCGGCATCTGCCATCAGACCTCTGGAGCTTGTTCAGAAAGCTGCGGCTCGTCTGGTGTTCAACCGCCCCAAGTTCTCCCACACAACCATCCTTCTCCGTTCTCTACACTGGCTCCCCGTAGCGGCTCGCATCCAGTTCAAAACCCTGGTGCTAGCCTATAGGGCAGTGAAAGGAACAGCTCCTTCTTACCTCCGGGCTATGGTCGATGCCTACACCCCTGCCCGACCACTTCGGTCTGCCACCTCGGGGCGACTGATTGCCTCGTCACTCAAGGGTCCTTCTGGCCGATCCAAACGGTCACGACTCTTTTCTGTTCTGGCCCCACAGTGGTGGAATGAACTTCCCACTGATGTTAGGACAGCAGAGTCACTGCCCATATTTCGCCGCAGGCTGAAAACTCACCTCTTCAGGAAACAATACCCTTCCTCTCTGCCTGACCTACTTGTTGTTAACTAGTTGTACGAACGCTTGTTTTCTATTGTTGTATTGTTTATTGGATCTTGTTTAGTCGATACACTTATTTGTTTTAGCTCATGCTCATTTGATTTAGCTATTTTGTCTCATCTGTTTAAGGAAATAGGTAGCTGATATATTGCACTTTTACCTTAGCGCTAGGTATACTCTTGGTTGCTTGTTTTTGCAGAAAATGCACTAAAGACTTCTGGTGATTAGTAGTTTTCGTTCCCTACCTATGTTGAATACACTTATTGTAAGTCGCTTTGGATAAAAGCGTCTGCTAAATGACTGTAATGTAATGTAATGTAATGTAGTGTTGCAGCCTGTCAATCCGAAGGTTGAGGGTTCGATTCTTGTTAATGGCAATAGGTTGAGATGTCCAATCAATCCATTCTGCTTCCATCTCTCTCTCTCTTCAATCTATTATGTTTCCATGTCTCTCTCTCTCAATTAATGCATGTGCAACTTTTAAAGGTAACATGAAATGCTTCTTGGAGAGAGTATGTTTTTGCAATGTGTGACAAACTTCATTGTGAAAATAGCCGATCTACAATCTCACAACTTTTCAGATAGCAACGTTTTGTGAGCTTGTAGATCGGCTACTTTCACTAGTTTTCGTTCCGAGGAGACACAAAAATGCCTTTATTGGTAAATGGTATGTGAACCAGTGATCTAGAGTAGTTCGGGACACAGAGGCTTGGTTCATAATGGACGGAAATACTTATAAATATCAACAGACACTACCAGGGAGGCCATATATCTAGCTCAATGAGAAGAGAGGTAACCTCGGAGTCCGTAAATCGCTGGTTCGATCCCTGTCCACGACAATGTATTGAGGTGATCATGATTTGGCATTCTTGGGTTTACACATAGTGTTTCTTGAGGATAGGCTTAGGCGTTGTTTTACTGAGGTTAGGGTTAGTGAGGGTTTAAAATGCTCATTTGTTAATTGCATGGTCTTCTTTCTCTCAAGTTCATTCTTCTATGTTTCTATGGCTTATTGTGCATATTACTTATCATTGCTTCTTTCTGTTTTCTTTCTGCATTCCCTGGCCCCGCTTATCGCTGCTTGCAGCTATATTTATTTTTGAGTTTCTAAGTATTTTTCTCACCTCCACAGTAGCCAACTGAGGTATGACACAGACAAACTACTGGACATTACAGATTCAACAATTGCTTACCCCAAATCATAGGTTACATAGTAACCACGGTTCTGTGAATCATGAGTAAATTCTATCTGTTATGGGCAACATAGCCTTTCAGTGCAGATGACGGGTCAGTTTGGCCAATCAGGGAAGCTAGTTACCACCCCCCCCCCCCCCAAACACACAGGGATTCGGTGTCCCCACACAGACCTGCGGACAGACAGATACCAGACATTAACGGTAGTTTTTCAGTTCTCAGAAACTGTTGGTTAGATCGAATTGCCACTCGGCACTGCACACCCCCCAGGTCATATTGGACAAACAGGCCAAGTTTGAGGCGTTCAGTCGGATGGGGCCCGATTTATGGCTGACAAACACACACACACGCACACGCACACGCACGCACAAGCACAAGCACGCACGCACGCACGCACGCACGCACGCACGCAAACACACACACACACACACACACACACACACACACACACACACACACACACACACACACACACACACACAGTTTTGGGAATTAATAAATAGAAGATTATTAGGCTATTAAAGGATCTACACCATGAATTAAAAAAAAAAAAAATATCATATTGTTTATGTCCTTCAAACGTTTTTCAAAAGGTTTGAGCCTAAATCAAGCCTCAGATATACTCATTCCAACTAACTTCTCTCTGGCTTATAAAGCACTTTCACCTGCAATACCACATTGTCCTGTTTGGCACGGGGCGCTATTGAGCCAGTTTGTATGCATGTTATCTCCTGGTTCTGTGTGGAAAAACAAAACCGGGGTTACGGAAGTAACCCTTAGTTTTGCTACATTGCTCTCTCGGTGTTCACATATGGCAAACAGCGCTCTCTGGCGATGATACAGAAGCTTCATATTCACTCCCTCAGGGCCAAAACCCTTTTTGGCCCGATGGGCCTTCCGTCGCTTTCCGGTAGTCCCTTCCCCGAAGGCATAAAAGGAACCGGAACGCGGAAGTCATTCTCTTGGCTTCCTTCTGCCAACGATGAAGGAGCTTCACACGTATTCAACAAGAACACGTTTCTACAAGATCGAGGTCTGCGGGTTTTACTAACTCTAAAGCGACGGGTAGGATTCTCGGTCCATTGAGAGTTCCCCGGACCTCCTTCTTTCCCTCCTATCCCCGCTGTGCTTTTCCGGACGAGGAAAACACAGCATTCTACGGACGCTAAACTAACCAGACTAGTTACCTTGGCCTAGCTAAAACAGCCTTTAGCTTAGCCTGGCCTCTAGCTAGCTCAGTGGCCTTGGCCTAGTCTAGCCTAGCCTAGCCACCAACGTCCTCTACGATGGCTCGACGAGAGCTCAACACTACCGCCGATCGCCGCAACCGGGGAGCCAGCGTGGATCTCCCCTCCCCCCGGCGACGACGCGAGACCCGTTCCTGCTCCCAGCCCCTGGATGAGTGGGACACACAGTCCACCATGACGCACGCGCCATCGTGGACCTCCATGCTCAGTCCTCGCCACCTTCCCTTGGGCTCCCCAGCCCTGGAAGAAGCCGCGACACACACATCAGCGTACAGATCTGGCTGGATGTGCATGCCTATGTGTTCCCTTTTGTTTGTGTGGCTCGAAATGTTTTTCCATGACAAAGTAAGTGTCTGTGTAATTTAAAAAGCAACTCGAGACCGGAGATGCCGCTATACCAGCGCTAGCTGAGATGCGACGCCTCACACAGGAGATCTTTCTCAACAAATACTCCACAGCATGGGCTGGTAGAGTACTCGGTTTGTGCGTCACCCACGGAGGGGCACGGTGGTTCACCACAGATCCGGCAGGTAGGTCCAGCTTGCTTTTCCCAGTCTTTCTCCGCTCCACCCGCTGCCAACCAGAGGCGAGCAGCGTGACCAGAGGGACAGCGACCGCCTTCCAAACCCCACCAAAGAGAGGCCCCCCTCCTCCCAGACGGGGGATTTGCACCTGGACAAAGTAGCGCGGGCCTCAGTTCCAGGACGCCAAGGAAGAGGAGGAGATCCTCACCAGAGCTAGCGGCGACAGAAAATTGCGCCCCGAGCCCCGAGTTAATAAACACACATACACATATCATAGTACAAGAATGTGCATGCCTTTGTGCCCGCCTGCTGTTGTTTGCTCGACTTGTTTTTGTCATGACCAAGGTTTGTGTATTAAAAACATGGAATCGCAACGAAATACAGCAAAGTCTTCACCGGAGCCAAGCGGAGACCGCGGAGGATCGCTCCCCTAGCCCCTGGAAGAAGTTCCGACACACACACACACACACACTTTCAGAAGTACAAGTTTACTTGAACGTGCATGTCTCTGTGTCCGATGTTTTTGTTGCTCAGAATGTTTTTTTCTATGACAAGTGCTTGTGTATTAAGAATTGCAACAAAAGATTACATCTGAAATGAAAATTAGCCAACGATCACCAGCTAACGGTTGATGGTCGTTGGACGGAACGTAGGCATAGTGACGGGCCTAAACCGTCACATGCTACACGGGTCACGTTAAAATTTTCCTTGGTCCACCAAAAAAGTGCCTTAAGGTAAGACAATGTTGTTGTTTGTCGGCGGAGGCGGACAAAATGGCTGCCTCCATTGGAAAACACGTGCCAAAACACAAAATGGCCGTGTGCAAACACGTGGCACCTTCGAAAATGGAGACGCACCCGAGCCCACATGTTACAACAAGCACGGTTGCCGGGCCAACAAGTACAGCCAAGATGGCGGCTCTCAAGATGGCCACGCGCACACACCCAGATGTAACAACAAACATGGTTGCCGGGCCAACGAGTACAGCCAAGATGGCGGCTCTCGTACGCCCGACATCAATAACAACCCCTCCAAATCCTTTGTCACTCCGCATCGAGCGATGGAAAGAATGCAACACCGACCCCTGGGTGCTTCATATGAGAGCACGGGGGTACAGGCGCAGTTTCCACAAAACCACCCATGTCCAACAGAGCATTGTTGTCACACACGAGTGGACAGTAGTGACGTGTCGGTTATGATCGATTCTTTCACAAGAACTAGTGCTTGACGTGAACAAACGGACACTCTTCACTCTTTGGAACCGTTACGTTCACGATTTCGTTCATGCCCCCCCCCCGCACACCGCACACACGTCAGGCGGACTTTTCTCCTCCTGCGACTGTGCACTGTGCAGTCATGTTAGTGGGATCAGATGCACACGGTTGCATGCATATAGTAGCCCCTTACGCCCCACCGGCACCGGAAACGCTACCGAACATGAACGAATCATTTGAACGAATCTTTTAACAAATCTTTGAACGAATCTTTGATCATTGCCGTGAACGTGAATTAAATTGTTCGTTCACTGAAATGAACTGTTTGGCGGTTTGAACGAATCCTTGAACAAATCTTTTGAACAAATCATTGCTGTGAACGTGAATTTAATCGTTCGTTCACTGAAATGAACTGTTTGGTGGTACACACTGCTTTTTCCACCAGACCACCCATGTCCAACAGAGCACTGTTGTTACACGCTAGTGGTCAAGCTGCGGTGACGTTGCGAGAGGAGACTGCTTCCCTTTACGCAAGAATGCCGTAAGGACAGTGTCACCAGGAGAAAGCCGGCTCGTTTTCTACTCGAGATACTTCCTGGTCAAGAAGAAAGGGGGGGGGGGCTATGTCCTATCTTGGATCTAAGAGCTCACAAGATCTCAAGGACGCCCTTCTCCACATCCCTATCTACCCGCCGCACAGGAAAATCCTGCGCTTCGAGTTCGAGGGTCGTGTGTACAGGTACCTGGTCCTCTCGTTTGAAATGTCTTGAGTCCCAGGATGTTCATGAAATGCACTCAGGCGATAGCTCCTCTGAGACAGAGGGGAGTCCGCATCGCGACCTACATAGAACAATTGGTTGCTGAGTGCGGACTCGCGTTCAGGATGCATGTCATCACCACAGACTGGTGGTGTCGCACCTGACCTCCCTGGGATTCACACTGAACTTCGAGAAGTGCGCGAAGTGCGTGATCACCCAGTCCCATCACGCTACCTTATAGGTATCGCACTGGATGCGGTCTCTCTGGATGGGCTCCCTCAGGTTTTTTGCCGTGTGACAGTGTCCGCGGCATGCATGCAGTCCCTCCAACAATGGAAAGTAGCTTCTTTCCTGTCGGAGGGCGTCCCGGTAGGGAGGATCGTCTCAAGAAAGATGATCGCCACCGATGACAGCCTCACAGGGTGGGTTACCACCTTCGGGGGCCTGACGGCCAGGGGTCTGTGGAACCGCAGCATGAGGACAGCCTACATTAACTGCTTGGAGTTGATGGCAGTCTTTTTGGCGGTAAAACACTTTGAGCCCCACATCAGTGGACGTCACATTCCGGTCAGGACGGACAATACCACGACCATGGCCTACACCAACAAGCAAGGAGGTCCGAGATCTCCTACCTTGAACAGTCTGGCAAGGAGGTTTGATTTTGTGGTGCAACGCATACTTGGAATCAATCAGCGCCTCTCAGGTACTTGGCTTTCTGAACAGGGGAACCGATCCTCTGTCCAGAGGTGAGACTTTTATTCAGATTGGTCTCCGCACCCCGGGGTCGCGGACCAGATCTGGACCTAGTTGCCGCGGAGGAAAACGCAGATTGCTCGCTGTTCCTCTCAATGAGAGAGCAGGCTCCGCTGGACCTGGACGTCCCGGCGCACGAATGGCAGGGGGGGCTACCTTATGCGTGCCCTCCACTGGAACTGATCCACCCCACTCCGGAACGGATCAGACTCCAAGGCTTGGTGGCGTTGCTAGTGGCTCCGGTATGGGGCTCCTGGAGGTCGGAGTTAGCTCCCCTCCTCTACGAGCAACCTTGGCCCCTGCCGCTACGCAGGGATCCGCGACAGCAGGCAAGGGGCGAAACCTTTCATCCCAGACCCGGAGAACTAGAATTGTGGGTCTGGCCCCTGGTGAGGATCTCCTCCTCTTCCTCGGCGTCCTGGAACTGAGGCCCGCGGCCACTTTGTCCAGGTGCAAATCCCCCGTCTGGGAGGAGGGGGGCCTCTCTTTGGTGCGGTTTGGAAGGCGGGGAGGCGGTCACTGTCCCTCCGGTCGCGCTGCTCGCCTCTGGTTGGCAGCGGGTGGGGCGGAGGAAGGCTGGGAAAAGCAAGCTGGACCTACCTGCCGGATCTGTGGTGAACCACCATGCCCTTCCGTGGGTGACGCACAAACCGAGTACTCTACCAGCCCATTCTGTGGAGTATTTGTTGAGAAAGATCTCCTGTGTGAGGCGTCGCATCTCAGCTAGCGCTGGTATAGCGTCGTCTCCGGTCTCGAGTTGCTTTTTAAATTACACAGACACTTACTTTGTCATGGAAAAACATTTCGAGCCACTCAAACACATAGGCATGCACATCCAGCCAGATCTGTACGCTGATGTGTGTGTCGCAGCTTCTTCCGGGGCTGGGGAGCCCAAGGGAAGGTGGCGAGGACTGAGCGTGGAGGTCCACGATGGCGCGTGCGTCATGGTGGACTGTGTGTCCCACTCATCCAGGGGCTTGGAGCAGGAACGGGTCTCGCGTCGTCGCCGGGGGGAGGGGAGATCCACGCTGGCTCCCCGGTTGCGGCGATCGGCGGTAGGGTTGAGCTCTCGTCGAGCCATCGTAGAGGACGTTGGTGGCTAGGCTAGGCTAGACTAGGCCAAGGCCACTGAGCTAGCTAGAGGCCAGGCTAAGCTATAGACTATAGGCATCCGTAGAATGCTGTGTTTTCCTCGTCCGGAAAAGCACAGCGGGGATAGGAGGGAGAGAAGGAGGTCCGGGGAACTCTCAATGGACCGAGAATCCTACCCGTCGCTTTAGAGTTAGTAGAACCCGCAGACCTCGATCTTGTAGAAACGTGTTCTTGTTGAATACGTGTGAAGCTCCTTCATCGTTGGCAGAAGGAAGCTAAGAGAATGACTTCCGCGTTCCGGTTCCTTTTATGCCTTCGGGGAAGGGACTACCGGAAAGCGACGGAAGGCCCATCGAGGGAGTGAATGTGAAGCTTCTGTATCATCGCCAGAGGGCGCTGTTTCCCATATGTGAACACCTCGTTCGCAATTTACAAAACCGGGGTTACGGATGTAACCCTTAGTTCTGTGTGGAAAAATAAAGAAAAAATAAGTAACTGGTTGGAACTGAAAAAACGGGAGGGATTGTACCCTGACGTGACGTTACGCCAGGGTGCAAATCAGTTTGGCCTGTTTTGAGACCAATTTACAGAAAACCCCAGATTTGCTGTGAAAGCCTGAGTGTTCAAACTGGGGTATTTTTGGGGATAGAAGATTCACTAGGCAAAGAAACACACCTTTATGGAAAGTTTAGGGTATTTATTGAATACATAGAATGTAATGGAGGGAAGTGAAAGGGGTTCCGGGGAGGGTCGCCGACCCTGGAGTCTTTGGGGAGGAGGTCGTTAGCGTAGTCAGCACGGTACACGTGGACGGCCGATGGCGTAGTCAGCACGGCACTCATGGACCGATACCCCCAGCAGGAACCTGAGAAGTGGGAGAGAGAGAAGGAAGGAGAGAGACGGGGAGGGAAATAGAAGGAGAAAAGGGAGTGGTGGAAAGCACAACCTGTGGAGGTGAAAAGGGGTGGTGGAGGGATGCTGAAAACGTTATGAGCTTGAGTACGGATGTACGAAAGCGAATAAGGGGCTTCTGGGTAGTTCTGACAAGGTATAAATAGCGCCAGGTAGATTGGTAAGGGGGCGGAGTAAAGGTGTGTATCCCCGCCTCCTGAACATCTGTTGTTCCAACGCCATTTCACTAGGCAAAGAAACACACCTTTATGGAAAGTTTAGGGTATTTATTGAATACATAGAATGTAATGGAGGGAAGTGAAAGGGGTTCCGGGGAGGGTCGCCGACCCTGGAGTCTTTGGGGAGGAGGTCGTTAGCGTAGTCAGCACGGTACACATGGACGGCCGATGGCGTAGTCAGCACGGCACTCATGGACCGATACCCCCCAAAAGAGACAATGAGAGCAACTACTAGACTAAAGAATTAGCCTGCTCTGTTTTGACGGGTCCCATAAAAAAACACGGCAACTGGTCTAGAACAGGGAAGAAATTCGGAATGACCGAGTGGCTAACTGATGAGAAACTGAGGTGTGGAGGAGTGGGAAAGGAGGATGTTCTTGTTGAATACGTGTGAAGCTCCTTCATCGTTGGCAGAAGGAAGCTAAGAGAATGACTTCCGCGTTCCGGTTCCTTTTATGCCTTCGGGGAAGGGACTACCGGAAAGCGACGGAAGGCCCATCGAGGGAGTGAATGTGAAGCTTCTGTATCATCGCCAGAGGGCGCTGTTTCCCATATGTGAACACCTCGTTCGCAATTTACAAAACCGGGGTTACGGATGTAACCCTTAGTTCTGTGTGGAAAAATAAAGAAAAAATAAGTAACTGGTTGGAACTGAAAAAACGGGAGGGATTGTACCCTGACGTGACGTTACGCCAGGGTGCAAATCAGTTTGGCCTGTTTTGAGACCAATTTACAGAAAACCCCAGATTTGCTGTGAAAGCCTGAGTGTTCAAACTGGGGTATTTTTGGGGATAGAAGATTCACTAGGCAAAGAAACACACCTTTATGGAAAGTTTAGGGTATTTATTGAATACATAGAATGTAATGGAGGGAAGTGAAAGGGGTTCCGGGGAGGGTCGCCGACCCTGGAGTCTTTGGGGAGGAGGTCGTTAGCGTAGTCAGCACGGTACACGTGGACGGCCGATGGCGTAGTCAGCACGGCACTCATGGACCGATACCCCCAGCAGGAACCTGAGAAGTGGGAGAGAGAGAAGGAGGGAGAGAGACGGGGAGGGAAATAGAAGGAGAAAAGGGAGTGGTGGAAAGCACAACCTGTGGAGGTGAAAAGGGGTGGTGGAGGGATGCTGAAAACGTTATGAGCTTGAGTACGGATGTACGAAAGCGAATAAGGGGCTTCTGGGTAGTTCTGACAAGGTATAAATAGCGCCAGGTAGATTGGTAAGGGGGCGGAGTAAAGGTGTGTATCCCCGCCTCCTGAACATCTGTTGTTCCAACGCCATTTCACTAGGCAAAGAAACACACCTTTATGGAAAGTTTAGGGTATTTATTGAATACATAGAATGTAATGGAGGGAAGTGAAAGGGGTTCCGGGGAGGGTCGCCGACCCTGGAGTCTTTGGGGAGGAGGTCGTTAGCGTAGTCAGCACGGTACACATGGACGGCCGATGGCGTAGTCAGCACGGCACTCATGGACCGATACCCCCCAAAAGAGACAATGAGAGCAACTACTAGACTAAAGAATTAGCCTGCTCTGTTTTGACGGGTCCCATAAAAAAACACGGCAACTGGTCTAGAACAGGGAAGAAATTCGGAATGACCGAGTGGCTAACTGATGAGAAACTGAGGTGTGGAGGAGTGGGAAAGGAGGATGGAAAGAAAGTAGCCGTTGTTGCTGTGTGGCAGGGCTAGAAAAGAAGGAGAGTTGGAAACTCAGAGGCAGGAGCCTGTTGGAGTGGAACAGAGGTAGCCGTCTTTGCCGTGTGGCATGGCTAGAAAAGAAGGAGAGTTGGAAACTCTGGGGCGGGAACGTGATAGTGACTATGGTACTGGCAATATGCAGGGGTAACCGTTGTTGCCGTGTGGCAGGGCTAGAATGGGGAGAGTGAGAGAAAGGAGGGAGATGAGATGGAGGGTGAAAAGGTCGAGAGGATTGGGGGAGAGGGCGGCGAGAAGATGGAGGAGAGAGGGGAGGGAGAGGATGGAGGGGAGAGAACGCATGGAGGGTGAAGAGGGCGAGAGGATTGGGGGAGAGGGCGGCGAGAAGATGGAGGAGAGAGGGGAGGGAGAGGATGGAGGGGAGGGAACGCTGTGGGCGCGAGCGCGCTGCAATAGAGCTGTGGGGCGAGCGCACTGTGGAGAGCGCTGTAGTGGAGGGAGCGCTGTGGATAGAGCTAACGATGTTCGTAGCTAAAGGTGTTAGTAGTACCGGGCAGCAATGTCTGTAGACTGGCAATGTCTGTTAGTAGCGCCAAGCAGCCATCTCTGTGGAGGAAACAATGTTAGTTAGTTGGAAACATTGTAGTGATAGCGGTGGCGGCTAACCACGGGAGCGATATTGGTAGTATGTCGGGTATGAATGCTGGCAAGCTCGTGAATGGAGCGAGCAGTAATGTTAGGAAGGAGACGATGTTAGTTCGGTAGGAACATTGTAATAATAGCAGTAGCAGTTGTAATAATAGCAGTAGCAGCTGTTGCCACGTGAGCAATGTTGGTAGTATGTATAGTAAGAAGCTAGCAAGGGAGCATGATGCTAGCATAGCTCATGAATGGAGGGAACAGCAGTGTTAGGAAGAAACACATGTTACAGTAGTTCGGTAGGAACTTGTAGTGATGGCTATAGCAGCTGTGGGAGCAATTTTGGTAGTATAGTAAGGAGCTAGCATGGGAGCATGATGCTAGCGTAGCTCATGAATGGAGGGAGCAGCAGAAAAGGGGGGGGGGGTGGATGGGGGGAGGGGTTATTGAGGGGAGGACAGGAAAGGACAGGGGGGGAGAGTGAGGCGATGCCACCGCTGGTTGTGGCAACGGGGTTTGATTGGGTGGCATGCTCGAAAGTGAAAGCGGGGGGGGTGCGCTGGTGCCAGGTGTGGCCACGGCAGTGCTTGGGTGGTAGGAGAAAAGGAAGGAGACTGAGGTGGATGTAGGGATGGGTGGGGTGGGGGGGGATGAAAGTGCAGCCTGCGGTACGAGGGATGATAAGATAGACAAGAAAGACATTAGGGGTGGGTAGCAGACACAGGGTTAAAACATTGGAAAAGTATTGTAAGAGTAGTAGTTGGAAAAGAAGATGTGTGGGCTGGTGGAGGCAGTGTTCTTCTGGGCAGGCAGCCCTGAAGCCTCCCGGAGCGGCGGGTGACGTCATCCGGAGTCGCCGCGGTAGCTTCAGTGGTGCGTGACGTCATCGGACCGCGACTGGCGCGACGAAGGCCCCGGTGTTATTGTAGTGCCAGCTGTTGTAGTTAGCGTTGTGGCTGTAGCTAGTAGCTACTAGCTAACAGCTGGAGGAGCCGTGGTGGCACAGACCGGGGGAGCCGCGAAGCGAGCGTTAGCGGTGACGGTGGCGTTGCTGGCCGTCGGGGACGCCGAGCTGCTCGGTGGTGGCCTCCTTGCGGTTTGGCCCCGCTCCCGTTCCCAGAAGTCGGGCGATGTTGTGTGGGTGCGTGGGACCGACCTGAAAGATGTCGCGGTTGACCGGATGGTGGGATGATGGTAGAACGACGTGAAGTTGAGGTGTCTGGAGAAAGCAGAAAGCGGAGCGCTGGGAGAAATGGAACGGCGGGACTTGGACTGGCTGGAAGAGGTAAGGTGCTCTTGCTGCTCATCATGCTGAAAACGTTATGAGCTTGAGTACGGATGTACGAAAGCGAATAAGCGGCTTCTGGGTAGTTCTGACAAGGTATAAATAGCGCCAGGTAGATTGGTAAGGGGGCGGAGTAAAGGTGTGTATCCCCGCCTCCTGAACATCTGTTGTTCCAACGCCATGAGGTAGGGGAGACCAAAAACACAAAAAAAATAAGAAAAAGTTAAAATTCATGGTGTAGTCCCTTTAAATAAATAACACAACATTACAATATTACAATCCCCTTCCTCACGGAGAAGGCAGCCCAGGTGCTCATCCAGGCTCTCGTCATCTCCCGCCTGGACTACTGCAACTCCCTCCTTGCTGGTGCTCCGGCATCTGCCATCAAACCCCTGGAGCTTGTTCAGAAAGCTGCGGCTCGTCTGGTGTTCAACCGCCCCAAGTTCTCCCACACAACCATCCTTCTCCGCTCTCTACACTGGCTCCCCGTAGCGGCTCGCATCCAGTTCAAAACCCTGGTGCTAGCCTATAGGGCAGTGAAAGGAACAGCTCCTTCCTACCTCCGGGCTATGGTCGATGCCTACACCCCTGCCCGACCACTTCGGTCTGCCACCTCGGGGCGACTGATTGCCTCGTCACTCAAGGGTCCTTCTGGCCGATCTACACGGTCACGACTCTTTTCTGTTCTGGCCCCACAGTGGTGGAATGAGCTTCCCACTGATGTTAGGACAGCAGAGTCACTGCCCATATTTCGCCGCAGGCTGAAAACTCACCTCTTCAGGAAACACTACCCTTCCTCTCTGCCTGACCTACTTGTTGTTAACTAGTTGTACGAACGCTTGTTTTCTATTGCTGTATTGTTTATTGGATTATTGGATTGTTTATTGGATCTTGTTTATTGTTTATTGTTTTGTATTGTTTATTGGATTATTGGATTGTTTATTGGATCTTGTTTAGTCGATTCACTTATTTGTTTTAGCTCATGCTCATTTGATTTAGCTATTTTGTCTCATCTGTTTAAGGAAATAGGTAGCTGATATATTGCACTTTTACCTTAGCGCTAGGTATACTCTTGGTTGCTTGTTTTTGCAGATAATGCACTAAAGACTTCTGGTGATTAGTAGTTTTCGTTCCCTACATATGTTGAATACACTTATTGTAAGTCGCTTTGGATAAAAGCGTCTGCTAAATGACTGTAATGTAATGTAATGTACAATATACATTTACATACTGTATAACCATTAGGCTAAAAACATATTTCAATTATCATGCACACGCACACAGACACACACACACATGCACACACACACACACACACACACACACGCACACACACACACACACACACACACACACACACACACACACACACACACACACACACACACACACACACATACACACACATACACACGACAAGTTTTCATTTTTCAAAAGGAACGGATTTACAAAGACTGTGACCAACATGAAATGGAGAGCAATACATTATCAGTCAATGCAGCGATCACATGGTAGCAGTACAATGAAGGATCACTGTGATAAAGCCAAGATGTCATCTTCAGATCTACTCACAGAGCAGCTCAAAGTTGTAGGAGATAACCTGTCACAAACTGACATTCTTTCATTAATTCATTGCAATGAGCGAGTTGCTACAATCTGTAAAAGCCCCCGACTTTGAAACTGACACAGATAGGCTATAATACCAGGACATAGAAAGTGTTGGAACAAAATGATGGAAGAACTGTCGGTGACAAATTGCAGGACTTGTAATAGACTTCCTTAGCGTCATGAAACCGTAAACATAACAGTGACCGGAAAATGATAGTTTGAAATGATCCTCTTGTCAATGAGATATGAATGACTATGTTAAGTTTCAAGATCTCTGTGGTCTGAAGAATATCTCAGTGAAAGGCAAGACTTTCTTAAGTAAATGAGGATGATCTTATAGCTATCTTTGCTATTCTGTTCTGGCATGCAGAGAACAGAATAGCAGCGGCAAGACTCGCGGGAGTACGGTGCCCGCCGTCGAGTAGTTCGGATATCCAGTTGCAGTGGTGGAAAGTAACTAAGTACATTTACTTAAGTACTGTACTTACGTACAATTTTAAGGTATTTCCAATTTCCAATACTTTTACTTCTGCTCCACTACATCTCGGATCCAAATATTGTACTTTCACTCCACTACATTTATTTGAAAACTTTAGTTACTAGTTACTTTGCAGATATAAATTATCATATTAAAAACACACATTAACCACTTTAGCCCTATTTTATACCTAGACTATTTGAAAATAGCCGATCTACAAGCTCACAACGCGTCGCATCGCGATCTGCTATTTTCAAACATTTTAGAACTTTTACTTTTGGTACTTTAAGTACATTTTGATACCAATACTATTGCGATGTAGGATAAATACAGGAACGGCGCAGTGCATCTATGATAAAGTGCTGTAAAGAAGTGCTACAGTAATGCTGCATGCACACTGGCAGCTACAATAGATACCAGAGTACAAAGCAAACCTGTCGCAGAGTTGCTGTTTAAGGAAAATATAAAGGCTTAATAATTCTACGTGCGTCTTTGATTATACAAACTGGGACGGCGCCAGCATAGCGTAAGATTTGCACGAACGTCACGCGACCCCCGGCACAACCTATCACTCAAGGAGTCTGACAGAACTACCAGAGAAGCCTATAGAACTGATGCGGGGTCCGTAAGCCCCTCCCAATTGCAGTGGTGGGAATTAATTAAGTACATTTACTTACGTAAAATTGTGAGGTACTTTTACTTAACTGGAGTATTTCCAATTCACAGTACTTTTACCTCTACTCCACTACATCTCAGAGGCAAATATTGTACTTTTACTCCACTACTATGAAAACTTGAGTTACTAGTTACTTTGCAGATATAAATGATTATATTATAAAACATACATTGACCTCTTCAGCCCTATTTTATACATAGGCTATTTGAAATAGCCTATGTATCACAGCTGAGCTTGTAGATCTGCTATTTTCACTTTTCTTTTACTTTTGACACTTTAAGTATATTTTGATGCCAATACTTTTGTACTTTTACTCAAGTAACATTTTGAACACAGGCCTTTTACTTGTAACAGAGTATTTTTATATTGTGGTAAAGCTACTTTTACTTAAGTAAAGTATGTGAGTACTTCTTCCACCACTGCCCAATTGTCATTTGGCATCAAGGCTCACACCCCACATCTGGGACCATTTGGTCTATCGCTCC
Organism: Gymnoscopelus braueri; assembly: GCF_963280865.1. Lineage (NCBI taxonomy): Eukaryota > Metazoa > Chordata > Actinopteri > Myctophiformes > Myctophidae > Gymnoscopelus > Gymnoscopelus braueri. Next base: position 40,956,896 of record NC_137612.1, on the reverse strand, counting down.
TCAAGTTATGCCTCGGACAGAGACAGATTTTTTTGCGTACACAGATTGGTGGCTTATAGTATGATGATGTGATGATGTGATGAAAAAGTTTTTGTGTGTGTAATCCACATTGGATTTGCTCTTGGATAGTATGCACTGTACACACAACACTGTTTTCTTTACGTTTCAATCCCCTTTTTATTCAGGGCTGCGACACGAAAGCTGGAGGTGTCCATAATGCAGCATTACTGTAGGTGTTTGAAGGCATGTTTATTTACAGGTTCCACTTTGCTGATGTTGATGCTATGATAAGAGGAGAAAATGTAAGTGCTTCCGTATTGGCGGATTTGACACTCTTAACCCTCAAACACTGTGTAACACGCGCGCGCGCGCGCACACACACACACACACACACACACACACACACACACACACACACACACACACACACACACACACACACACACACACACACACACACACACACACACACATACACACACACACACACACACACACACACACACACACACACACGACACACACACACGACACATGCAAGAACACAAATCCCCACAGCCGCACATGGCCAGAGGGCAACCGTTTGAACCAATGACATTTCGAGCCTTATTACGTGCTCACAACACAACACTCACAACAAACAAAAAGACCAATTTCATCTCTCTCTCTCTCTCTCTCTCTCTCTCTCTCTCTCTCTCTCTCTCTCTCTCTCTCTCTCTCTCTCTCTCTCTCTCTCTCTCTCTCTCTCTCTCTCTCTCTCTCTCTCTCTCCCTGCCCCCTCAATGTCATTTTCTCTGCTCTTCTATTTTGTTCTGGGATTGAGGATGAGGGGCTGGGGGGTGGGGGGGGGGGAGTGCGGTAAACAAGGGCGGAGGGAGAGAGATTAGCACCAGCTAATAATCCCCTCTTTCAACACATGCAGCTTCATATTTTCAAATTAAATAGGAGTGCAAGAAAAGGGGCTTATAAAACATTAAAGGCCCTCTCTCGCTTCATCACAACGCGCGCCCCTCCCCACCCCGCCCCGCCCCGGGGGCCTGGAGCCGCACAGTGGGATTTGCAGTGCCTGAGTAAACTAAAGCCATACATCACCCGACCGATCAGGGCCTGGGAGAGGGGGCCTGGGCCAATCATTTTGAGGTTAAACAATGTAATTTGGATCTTGTGAGTGCAATTTATTTTGCCCGTCAGACAGAGGTGGTGAGAAGTTTTTCTCTTTTTTTCGTCTTCCTTCACTTCACTATGAGATAAAAAAAAAAAAAGAGGAAGATGTTATTAGGAAAGGAAGGTGTCCCGCAGAGGTGAGGCTGTCATTCAATCGTGTTGAGACGGAGAGGGGAGGGAAGCGTTGCATTACCTCCCACACTTTACTGTGGGGTTTGTTCACTAGGTGATGGTTATAATGTTCACTAGGTGATGGTTATAATGTTCACTAGGCGATGGTTATAATGTTCACTAGGTGATGGTTATAATGTTCACTAGGCGATGGTTATAATGTTCACTAGGTGATGGTTATAATGTTCACTAGGTGATGGTTATAATGTTCACTAGGTGATGGTTAAAATGTTCACTAGGTGATGGTTATAATGTTCAGTGATGGTTATAATGTTCACTAGGTGATGGTTATAATGTTCACTAGGTGATGGTTATAATGTTCACTAGGTGATGGTTATAATGTTCACTAGGTGATGGTTATAATGTTCACTAGGTGATGGTTATAATGTTCACTAGGTGAACTAGGTGAGGAAAACACTTTAATGTGGAACTCGATATACACTACGGGTCGCCCAGCAACAAGTACTTCACAACTCTTTTGTATTTTGTGTAAAGTGTACAATATGGAACCGTTTCGATCAGACAAATCTAAAGTACTTTACATTTCTTTGAAACAATCTAATGGTAGGGAGAGGGTCACACGTTAACAAAGTATAATAACTTGCATTGCTCAATTTCTCTTTATTTCAACAGTGTATGACTCTTTGAATCCTGTAGAACAATAGAACCTCCTTTATCTGCTCTATGGATGACAATAGATTGATCAATAGACAGTTCTCTCAAAGCTTGTTTCTCTTGGAGTGACAGATTAAAATGACAATAGTTAATGGATTCATTGGGAGAAAACAAAGATGACACGTCTTGGTCAACCTACCTAATGAAAGTGTTCAGAGATGAATTGAAAACAGGAGGAACAAGCGTACTCTTGGGTTTAAATCTCTTTGTCCATATGACAAAGCAGAGGGACAAACAAGAGACAGTCGTAACTGTCCCTTGTTGGTCCCTCTGCTCTGCTCTCCCCAGTTGTGGAGAGAGGGGTGGATCGTCAATATTACTGTCTTTGTTAAAAAAAGGCTTTGACTTTGATAGATCTAAAGAATTTAAATAGTTCGACTTTTGTGGTGAAAGGGTTCGCCTTTTTGGACGGTGCAAAAGACAATCCTTTAGAAAGGACAGTCATTCTTCAGGATTCAAGTGTCTATGATAAGTTGATTACGTTGGAAACCTCTAGGTAGGTCTTTTTGACCCGCCTGTGTCTCTTACTTCCCCATCGTGTTGGTCTTCTGTCTTTTATCTTTTCGTGTATCGTGCCCCCCCACCCCCACACTAAAAAAAGCTGAAGATGTGCAGCTGGATGGAAAGCCACTTGTACACAATGTCATCTCTGTAGTCTACTGCGTGTATGTCGATATTTGTATCATTTGTTCTCTAACAGTACTTTGTGATAAGTGTCAATTAAAGTATTGAACACTGTTCCATCTCTTTCAGTTGCTGTGTACCGAACTTTGATTTGATGTCTTCCTCTAACTCGGCCCTATAAAGGGCTGAAGTAGCTAAAACCACTAATATGAGATTTAGGACTAGGCTAGGCGCGTTACCCTGCAACCGTTGCTATTTTGGGACACCTGCCTTACCCGTAAAACACCTGCACTACCCGTTACATTATGCATAGGTGTGGTTTGAGCGTTACAATGATAAAACCAATCACCGTGCCAGATGCCATTACCTTTAAGAGAACACTGCGCAAGCCATTATCCCCAAGCACTCCTTTCTCCCTCTTCTGCAGTGTTGCCTGGTCTGATTATTATAAGCCACGTTGGGCTTTTTTTTCTGAAGTTGTTTGTAAATAATGGTAGAACGGTTGTGAGCTTGTAGATCGTCTATTTTCAAATAGCCAACATATATAAATATGCACATTGTTTAATGGCCGACATATAAAGTGCTCATGTGCTCATGTTGCGCTGATTTGTTTGAGCCTGGTGCCATGACGACACATGAGGTTTGACAACACATTCCATATTTGGGCGTAGCTGCATTTGATTGATTGATTGATGTACTTTATTTAGTAAGACATGAGAACAGTACATGACAGTACAAATTCACAATACTAAACTGGAAATCTCATTAAGCACTGAGCTTGTTTAAGATGAGAACCCCATGCACACAAATCATGATGACATATAAGAGACAGACAGATATACACACTACTATACAGAATGTCATACAATCAGTTTACAGGTTACTGCATTGGGACCTTATATGGACCTTATATGGTTATGGCTGAGTTATAGTGACATGAGCGTGACAACGTGGTCTGCCGGACCTCCCTTAAGCCAATTTGAATATAAGATTACGTCAGTAGCTACCCGTTATCAGTATTGGAGTTCAGTAAGTCTTACGATGCCATATTAATGACGCACCTGGGAGAGTTAGGGGATCACCATAGATGGGCAAGTGTTTCAACCAATCAGCTTAAGAGAGTTTGGGCGTCTCCATAAGTACAAGGGTTTCAACCAATCAGCTCGAGAGAGTTTGGGTGTCTATATATGGGCACTTGTTTCAACCAATCAGCTTTGGGAGAATTCAGGGATCTCAATTTGGGCATAAAAAGAACACAGACACACACACACACACAGGTAACATGCAGCCTTTCACATCCCTCCAGCGTGGGATGCTGGGGGTCAGAAGACCAGGGCGGCCTGTGGCCCTGAAGGACAGCGTTACACTGGGAAAGGGCTCTGGGCTGAACGATGTAGGCCTGTTCATGAGCCGCTCTTTCAGGGTTGGCTGGGGACCCGGCTGGCTTCTGACCCACAGTGGAGACCGGATCGGTGGACCGCAGTCCACCCGGGAATCGAACCAACAACAACCGGACAACAGGACAAAGACGCTGTCAGACGGTGGTGTGTATAAGGTGTGTGTGGAGCGGGTGGGGAGTCTGACGAGGGGCAAGGAAGAGCAGGTTAATGAGGAGCCCCTGCGGATCAGCCTGTCTCACTGCGAGGTGGAGTTTCCTGACGGAGCGGCGTGCCCTCTGGTGCGACCTCGCCAGGGGGTGGAGGCGCTGCGCCAATACAACCTGTGGATTAGCGCTCTGATGGAGAACCACAGACATGACCCCCTTCTGTCTTCCTGGTGTGATGTGTGGACCCTGGTTGAAGCCCTCTGGGGCCACCTGAGGCCCTCAGACCAACAGTTAGACCCCACCCCCACTCCTCTCAGCCAATACCAGGAGCAGCTGGCCAGGAGGCGGCGCTTCTCTGACTGGCTGGCCAATGGTGCTCAGCGGAAGCTGAGGGTTGAGGAGGAAGGGAAGAGCAGGAGACATGGGGTGGAGAAGATCTTCAGCCTCCTGACGGCCAATAGGATCAGTGACGCCTGTGTCCTCGCACGAAGTATTGAAGACCACCGTCTTTTGTTGCTCTTGTCCCAAGCGATGGGCGGGCAAACCGGTAGAGATCTGCTGACTCTCCAGCTAGCAGACTGGAGCAGGATGCAGGCTGACTGCTTCATGTCAGAGGAACGACTACGCATCTTCACCCTGTTGGCCGGAAAGCCTGTCTGGCAGTCTACAGAGCAGACAGTGAATGTGTGCAGTGAACTGGACTGGAGGCGTTGTGTTGCAGTTCATCTGTGGTTCATGCTGCCTCCGACGGCTTCAGTGTCTGATGCCCTGAACAGCTATGAAGCTGCCTTCCAGGGCACAGGTGAAGCGGGGAGGTACACCTGTGCTCCCCTCCCTCCCTACCAGGAGGAGTCAGACGATGAGAAAAGACATGTCTACGACCTCTGCTTTCACCTCCTCAAACTCTACAGTGACAGACATTACCCTCTGGAGAGGCTATTAGATCCTCTGGGTGTGACCTCGGATCTCTTGGATTACCGTCTGAGTTGGAACCTGTGGGTGACGCTAGAGTCTTTGTGCTACAGTCATCTGAGTGTCCAGAAGCAGTGTCTCCTGCACAGCAGCTACGCCGCCCTGCTGGAGAGTCGAGGACACTGGCATTTGGCTGTGTTGGTGCTGCTGCACATACCCGACCATGCGGTAAGGGAGCGGGCGGTCAGAGAGACGCTGAGTCTTCACTGTGAGGAAGAGGGACAGAGGGAAACTTTCCTGAAAGAGGAGTTGTCGATTCCAGTCCGATGGTTGGAGGAGGCCAAAGCCATCCGAGCCAGAAGCCTGAACCAGGCTGACAGAGAGGCTCATCACCTGTACCATGCTGGACTGTGGAACCAATGCCATAAACTACTGATCCACTCGCTGGCATCGAACTGCATCGTCAATGGCAACCATGACTTCTTGCTGGTCTTCCTGGAGGGTCTGTCTGAACCGGATCGATGCGGTTCCATCCAGGACTGGGACTCGGCCGGCCGGGTTTATCTGGACTACATCAGAACCATCCGACTGCTGAACGGTGTTCAACAGGCTAATATTTCTGCGTATCAGTTGGAGTGCTTGTTCAGTGAAGTCAAGTCTCTCTGTCAGAAAATAGAGCTCCTCCCTTGCCGTTCTGCTAAGGACCGTGTTGCTCAGTCAGAGATGGCTAAGCGTGTGGCTAACATGCTGAGGGTGGTGTTGACGTTACAGTCAGATGGCGGCGCTGAAGAGCAGCGCACACCTCTGGCTCCGCCCCTCACCCACCCGCCAATGCAAGAGGACTACGCCCTGGAAGAACTCCACTCTCTCACCCAATCGTATCTCACGCAGCTCATCGGCGGCAACTCCAACGGAGACTGAACTCCAAATGAGGCCTTTGTTGCTACGCAAAATGCTCGCTAACGTTTGTAATGTAGCTACAGTTGGCTCTATTTTTGGTTGATTACGCTAAAGGGGATACGTTTATTGTTTTATTTTTTTGTACTGTCGCTGAATAACGTGAGAGCAACTGTGCTAATTGTTTGTGACTGTCATGATTCTTTGTGTGTGTTTCTGAGCCATATCTTTTGAAGATGAAGATGAAGATGTAAATACAAAACGTGAGGAGAGAGGGACGAGCAGCCTTTAACGCTCAAGTCAATCTGTCAGTGTCACTTTCCACATGCAGTGACGTTATGTTCGAGAGGGATAGGCTTATGTATATTGGTTACAGTACAGTATAAACCCTGGCGATGTGTATAACAGAATAGGGCAGCACAATATAATGCAAGTCAAAGTGCTGCACAAGGGGAACAACTGTCTCAGATAATTCTGCAATTAGAGCAGCAAATTGGTGCATCCATTGTTTATGAGTTGATTGCTAATGGCTCCATTCGGCAAGTAAATAACTCCAATCATAATCAAGCCCCCCGAATTCTCTCCCATGGGCCCACTTATGGCACAAGCAGTTCCAATACATTTGATCTGTCCAAAGTGACTGTGGTAGTGAAACCAAGATATCATATCAAGAGCATTTAAGGGAGTTAACACTGACAAAATGTCCAGCATTTGAGTGGATAGAGGTGATCATGGCCTATCTACGCACGAGACAAATCTAAACAGATTGAAGTTCATCGAATGGGTCATTCAGTTGATGAACCCGGACTTAGTAATGCAGTTCATCCGTCCAGCACCTAGCCCCACACTCTTCATAAGCAAGCCTTTGTGAAAATGAGGTGCAGGCAGTGTTGCCAGATTCTGGGAGAGAAACAAGCAACCAGGTCTAGGAAAGCCAGCCCAAAAGAAGCGACTCTGGGCCACATGAGCACCTTAACATAATATACATCAGCTATTTGAAAATAGCAAATCTACAAGCTCACAACACGTCACAATGCGACGCGTTGTGAGCTTGTAGATCGGCTATTTTCAAATAAAATATTGTGGGGAAATTATAATAAGCAAATCTGGCAACCCTGGGTGCAGGACATGTTCGAGAGCCACCAGCAAGAGCTCAGAATTGCCAGTAAAAGAAACACAATACCACAGCATTGCAAGTCAGAGCCATGACTGAACCAGAGAATACTGTGAATACTAAATGTGTTTTCCCACAGCCAATCCCCCTGTCCAGCAAGTACTTGGTCCACCACTGAATATTATAATATGATGTATATGAAAATACACTCTTACAAGTAAAAATCCTGCATTCAAAATTGTGTTCGGGTATAAGTGCAAAAGTATTGGCATGGAAATATATGTACGGTACCAAACTTAAAATGACTAATTATGCAGAATTACCCATTTCACAATCATATAATTGGATTGTAATTAGTAATGCATTAATGTGCTCATCACTTTAAGGTTAAAGCTGGTAACGGTGGGGCTGGTTTTAATTACTTTATGTGCTGCTGGGTAGCTTAACCTATAATAATGCTTCATTATCACTTACTGTATGTTTTGTATTCATAATTTAAATCTGCGTAACTAGTAACTAATGCATGGATTCAGGCAAACAATAGATGGCAGACAGAAATGTCATTGGTACATTTTTTTTTAAATATTCCCTGTCTATCTATTCCCTGACGCGGCAGCCTGTTTTCACTCATTTCACAGTACCACCCAGTATAATGAATTTATTCCTTAATGGTATGAAAAGAAATCTCCTGAGAGCTTCAACAGAATGTGAATTATAATTGAAATCACCAATACTGGGCATTATGGCACTTGGAAAAGGGAGAAATGTTCAATGACATTGGAAAAGCTTCAGTTTTAACATAAATATGCTTATAACCAATTTCTGTAACCAGGGGTGAAACCATACCCCAACCTTCATCTGCTCATATATTCCCCCCCCTCATTCATGCATCCCTGAACACATGCATTCAATTTATTTATGCCTGTACAGTATGGTGTAGAAATTACAAGCACATGATATCATGCATAGAAAATGATTAGTGTAGGGGTGTTTGGTACTTTTGTTTGGTTTATCCAATTTCCTTGTTATTTTCCTGTTTAATTATTAGTTCAGGTAAATAGGTTTAGTAAATGTCTTTTGGTTCTTTATTTTTGTTCAGGGGTTTATTTTAGGGTTTTTTCAGTAGCGTAGGGATTTTTGCTTCATTGTAAACCAGCACCCTGAAATGTATTGTCACTTAAAAAAAATAAAAAAATAATAATTTTTGGTCTCTGCTAAAGTAAATAAATAAAAGCAATTCATTTTGAAATAATCTGTGGTCCTCCATTATTATGTTGCACTCCCTACCTTAGACAGGGGCCGTAACATAATTTGGGTGTACCACAGAATAATGTTGACACAAAACTTCAATATCAATTTCAAACTCAACAATGAAGCTAAACTGTTTTGAAATTACTAGCACATACTGTAAAGCACTTGATATAATGTGTAGCAAAATTAAATCAAAGGGTGTATGTACCACAGATGTGTTCATCTTAACACAAAACTTCAATATCAATATCAAATCCAACAATCACTTTTATTTGAAATTAAATTAAACATAACTATAACTCATAACTACGCTAACTATCCTAATAATGTGTCAGTCTGGGCCAACCACAAAAATGTTTAGAATGTTGATGGAATTAAATGTGTGTTGGTTGTGATGGGGGAAATAATTGAGTGTAGGCTACAGGAATAATAAATCAACCCCAATCAAACGCACCCTTTCCAAGCACGGCAGTATTGCTGTAATCGATTTACTGCTCAGTGAGCCCGCCTACTGTATCCGGTAAGTTGCACACACACACACACACACACACACACACACACACACACACACACACACACACACACACACACACACACACACACACACACACACACACACACACACACACACACACACACTCACACACACACACACACACACACACTCACACACACACACACACACACACACACACACACACACACACACACACACACACACACACACACACACACACACACACACACAGGCCGTTTCCGTGTCCGCTCTAGGCCAGATCGGCAACCTGCAAAGTGACCGGATCACAGGCAGTCCAGTCACGCACGCATGCACACCAAAGACATTGACGTTGCGACTCGCGATTGAACAAAACCTCTCTGTGGGGTAAATAAACGTCATAAACAGTACGGTTTACGTTGACACAAACACACTGGAACACTTTAGAAGCACGTTATAAGAAAACTACTGTAACTATGAGTTGATCTAACGTTAGTGCATGTGTTTTCTTGTTGAATATGCGTTTGTGGCAGACAGGTTAAATGGGCTTTTCACATCAGTTGCTTCCCCCTCTTCTTACCGGTATGGCGTGCTGGCCCATTTTCACCCCCATTGCTGTGACATAAAAACTGTACTTGTAATCACTTGATTATAATTTATATTATGCAAATGTGATTCCTAGATAACCAAAACATGGGGTTAGACACCAAAATGACTTGTCTAGGATGAATAATGAAAAAGTAATGGTCTAGTGGTCATATTTCGGTACAAACCTTTTGTTGCAAAAACTAAAGTTTAGGGTCAAAGGATATTTGCAGCTGACTATTAACTCTGACTGGAAATGTGGGTGCATAAATATCTATTATACATAGGCTATACTGTACAAACTGACAAGACATTTTTATAGCCTAAGGGCTACTCAACTTAAGATGGCTCAGGGGCCACTCAGCAAAATACCAAAAGTCCAAGGGGCCGCAAGCTAAACATGACGGTCCTATTTTGGATTTTTTGATTTTGTAACACACACTACGCATTGTTATTGTTATAAGAAAATGTACATTTTGACATCATATTCTTTTCACTGTACCTGTTTATTTTGTGTGTATGTGCAGTGGCATCAGTTCAGCAGAAGCTAAGGTATGGCAAGGTTAGGGTTGCCAACTCCCAGAGATTGAAATAAGGGACACCTACCCTGGGCGCGCGGCCGAAAAAAAATGGGGGTCAAACCCCCCAAAAAAAAACGAAATGCATAGAAAACTATGCACAATTGATGTTTGTTTTTGATTTTTTTTTTAGCAACCCATATATTTGAACGGAAATGTATATTTTTATCCTGTGCTTAAAAAAAAACAAAAAAAAACATGAGGGGCCGCCAAGACGCTGCGTTGGGGCCGCATGCGGCCCGCGGGCCGCGGGTTGAGTAGCGCTTCAACGTTTTTCAGTCCAAGGACCCCATAGATTAGCCTGGTAAACCCCCTCCCTCCGGAAATCTCATTTGCATTTGATTTCAGGGAGGTCTGGGATTGCGCAGGGAGTAGAGATGGCCGAACACTGCGTGTCCGAACCAATCAGCGGCTGCTAGGGGCGGGATCATCCAATCACCTGCCTAGTAGCTTGAAAAAAATAAAAACTGTCTGTCATCGATTCTGCGACCGGAGTCTCAGATGGGAAGTAGGCTGTGAAACAAATGTGTGTCGCAAGCTTCTTCCATTTGACGGTGTCAGGTTACCCTTAGATGAGAGAGAGATGAAGCAGGGACCCCCACTACAATTGAACCTTTTATTGATTTCATTGACTTATGTAGCATTGTGTTGGATTCATGTGAATGTGTATTTTCAGACAGTTTAACCACTTAAACCCTCACTTGGAAAACTTGTGCTTGGTCTGCTCTTTTTTCCCGCATACACCAAACTTCTTTGCCGAAAATAGCAGATCTACAAGCTCACGACGTCTCGCAGCGCGAGGCGTTATGTCCCCCTCCGAAAAGGGATGATATAGGTTTCAAGTGGTTAATGTAAAAAAACAAAGTTCCTACCACACAAACATTTGGCGGCCCCCCTGTAGTAACTCTGAGGACCCCCTAGGGGTCACGGACCGCCTGTTGAAGACCCCTGGCCTAGATGGGCCTATGTAACCTATCTATAGTGATGATACAGGTCAACATAATTCTATAGAGGTCAGTACTGTAGGTTATCTATTATGACACACGCATTTTAAATACAGTGTTTTTTGGGGGACTCATACAGATCCATAACCAACAGTTTTCGAGTTGGGGTCTCCACAGTGTGTCCGATTGTCCCAGAAATGGCCATGGTCATCTGGGAGAGGACACTTCTTCCCGCCTATGTACATGCCTGGTCCACACAAGGAAGCCAGGGAGAAGGTTTCTGCAACATTCTGGTAGAAATGGAACTTCCCTAATAGCTTGGGAGCGATTGATGGCAAGCATATGCATGTCATGATTCAGGACCCCAACTCCTCCGGATCAGCCGACTGTAATTATAAGGGCTTCCACTCCACTGTTCTGTTGGCTGCTGTTGATGCCAGATACCTTTTCCATATTGTTGACGCAGGTGCATTTGGCAGGACAAGTGAGGGTGGAGTCCTGGCCAACTCAGCATTTGGAAAGGCTCTGCAGAGGGGCACAGTTGACCTGCCTGAAGATGCCACTCTCCCGGGGGCAGAGGAACGTGGCGTGGTGCCACACGCCTTCGAAACACTGCATTTCCACTCAGGGGTACATGATGGGTCCTCCTTACCCAGACAAACTCCTCCCTTTGGTTTAATTATTTAACACATTACAAAATATTATTGCTGGGTGAAGACATGCACACATGTATGCCGCAATCTTTCAATAGGCTACAAGTTAAAAGCTATATAGCTCACTAAGCTACATATTTGGTGCCTAATTTGGTGCCCAAATACGGAAGATTGAGCACTGAGCAGGCACAGTTTTAATTTGGGAAGTCTTGCAATCTCAGATTTAGCTTCAATAATCCTCCTCGGCCCTGGGGCTTGATCTGTTTGTCTGTCTGTGACCCATTCCCATACAGTATATGGAGATCTACGACGTCATGGTGCTGACGCCATAGACTGGCCATCAAGCATCAAGTACTATGATAATGGGTACTGCATTAAAGGAGGAGTTCACCCAAAAAATGACTTATTTTCTATCAATTGCACACCCTATGAAGCCTTGAATCCATGGATTCTTTTTTGTTTTTGTCGCATTCCTAAGCTAATAATTTGATTCCCGTCTCCTACCGGCTAATGTATCCGGTAGGAGACACAAAGTAGATTATTTGTGTCTCCTACCGGAAATAAATACGGTCATCAAATTATTGTCTTAGGAATGCCACAAAAACTAAAATAAATCCATGAAATCAAGGCTTCATGGGGTGTGTAATTGATAGAAAATAAGTAATTTTTTGGGTGAACTCCTCCTTTAAGTACTCTGATAACAGGTGAGACAACATGGCTTTGAATGGAGATGATCAGGACGTTGAGTGGAAGCATCCAACAGAGGCAGAGATGAAGGTGATCCAAGCTCGCCGTGAGCGCCAAGACCGGATCAGCGGTCTGATGGGAAACTACCTGCTCAAAGGATACAAGATGCTGGGAGAGTGTTGCGATTTATGTGGGACAATTCTTCTCCAGGACAACAAGCAGCAGAACTACTGTTTATCGTGTCAGGATCTTGACTCCCTTGTTGGCAAGGACAATCCAGCTCCGAATGCCCATGCGTCGCAGGTGAGAGAGAGACAGCTTGCAGCTCAGCTATCGGCTCTTTTCCTGTAGCCTGGAAACCAGACAAATCTGCCACAGCCTGAGCAGATTGGTCTGGCACTCCTCGGTTTGAATTACATTTCGCTCACCCCAGAGTTGTGGGTGACCAATCAGAGCCCACCATTAAAAGTGGGAAATGTTTTGCTGTGACGTTTGAATCTGTTTGTAACCACCCCTTGGAAATGAATCTTCCACACCAAAGTTCCAGATTAATATCTACGCAGTGATACTAGTCTGGCCATGCCAGTGTGCCGGTGTTTGCTGTCCACAGTTTTCTTCGCTGTGTGTGAACTGTTCAAAGACGCGAGCCGAGCATGATCAGAGCACTCGCCGATGTGTCGCCGATCAGGTTTTATCTTATATGGCCACAGCCCACTGCCCAACAAGGGGGGGAGACTTCCCCTATCCTCTCACCCCCATGCCTATAGACCAAAGCGCTGCAAAGGGTGACACAAATACTGTTGAGCAACAGAAACTTGAGCTGTTACAGCAGATGTCTGCTTCAGTTCTGGCAGCTCCAGATGCCCACAGTTCCTTTGGGAATCTGGTGGCTGTGGAACTCAGGGCAATAAAACATTTAGGCATAAGACCATAAGACAAAAAAAAAGGAAAAAAAAACTGACAGGCTTACACAACAGCGTGGCATCCATGTGGATCTCGGACATAATGTGACATCAGTCATCTATGACGTCAGTCGTCTATATTATCACAGACATAATTTATGACGTATGGCACCAAATTTGGGTTTCAGGTTCCAAAAGATGACTATACTGAAAGTATAAAACTTAATGTAAAACATAATACAATAAAAATAGTGGAGGTACTTCTGTGCAAGGTTTGTATAGTTAACAAAAACTAATGAAATAACTAAAACTAGAAATGAAAAGAAAACAAATAATACAACATTCTGTTAACTGAAATACTAATAAAAATGAGGAACTGACACTGCACTGTAACATTAACTAAAACTAAACTAAAACTAAAATCATAGCAAAAATATACCTTAGTTCTAGTCTTCGTCAATATTTATCCAAAACATTTTGAAAATAGATGATCTACAATCACATCGTGAATAGTTGTGTTGGAGGTTATACATTTATTTCTGATGTAGTTTTGCTGGTGTTAACATTGCACCAGCAAAACAACTGCATTGTTCAATTCATCAAGTATTCTCTTTGTTATTGCATTCTTCATTCACTGTGAAGGAATATGACAAACAAACATTCTCCATGAATTCAGGGCTTCACTGGGTGAGTCATTTATAGGGGGGGGGCGATTTGTTGGGGTGAAGTATTCTTTTAAGCGTTGTCACCAGGTGTGGGTGGGCTCAGCGTGCCCGCCTACTACAATACTGTGGATTTTGGGAGTGTGGGGTCGGAGCTGTGTGTGTGTGTGTGTGTGTGTGTGTGTGTGTGTGTGTGTGTGTGTGTGTGTGTGTGTGTGTGTGTGTGTGTGTGTTCGTGCCTGGCATCACTTGATAAATACGTGCAGAGACCCTTATCTCAAGAGAGGATATAAGATAAAGCGTGACCGAAAGGACAAAATGTACCGGGTTCCTGCAGCTTAATTCCTGCACTGTCTGTTGTGTTCTCTGGGATTACTGACTCCTGCTTGACTCCATGGTGTTTATTAGTGTTATTTATTTGATTTGATTTTCATTTAATCTTTATTCTTATCCTTATCTCTGTACTCTTACCTGTGCCTATCCCGTGTTTCATTCATGCTGTTGCTGCTTTGACACCAGCTTTTCCTCACGGGGATCAATAATCTTATCTTATCTTATCTTAGCTAGTCTTAGTTGAAGAGACAAGCTTATAGGAATAGTTGTCTTTTTGTCCGCTTCCGTGTTCAATTTGATGTTTTCTATGGGGAACTTGGTTTTTTTTCTACCCTCCATTCAACCCTGGTTCAGACTAGGATCAACTATAGCGGGTGGGTGGGACAGCCCGAGGTTTACTTGCTGGAGTGCTAACGGAATTCAATGGGTCAGGGAGAGGGTCCATAGTTTCTCACCCAACTTAAAATTGATCCGGTTATGAAGGATCATTGTAGACTGAAGAAATCTTGGGTGGGCTGCTTTAACCACAGGAACCCTAGGGTTCCTATTCTGGGCCCTCTGGGGTGAACAACTATTTTGACCATGATACTGACCATGATACTGACATGATACTGACATGATACTGACCATGATACTGACCATGATACTGACATAATACTGACATGATACTGACCATGATACTGACCATGATACTGACATAATACTGACATGATACTGACCATGATACTGACCATGATACTGACCATGATAGTACGTACGCAAACTTCTAGTGCAACAATGGTACTTTTTACTCCACTACAATGATTTGACATAATTTACATTTTATGCATTAACCAATTAAGCCCTATTTTATATCTTGGCTATTCGAAAATAGCCGATCTACAGTGTTCTGCACACCGTTCATCTGATATCAGAGTGTACTAATGTGAAAATGGACCATTAAAGGTCCATTTGGTGACATTTCTACATTCTCTGATGAAAAGGGCAGAAATGTACATGTGGAAAAGATGAATGCTTGAGGAAAATTACAGATGCAATGCGTTGTTGTGAGCTTGTACAGACCTGCTTTTTTGACACTGTTGTAAGACAGACTATCAAGCTTCATTACACAAAAAAGTGATGTCATGTGTAAACAAGAACACTGATTATTGTCAATTGATTAATCTGTCTCATTCTGTCCTGCAAAGTTGGTCAAATGTGTCACTATAATATTTTATATTGGTGAGCAACAGGCTTTAATAGGAACTCCAGGAAAAAGCAACACGGTTGTCGTTGCTCTGGGCGGGATACAATGTGTATGTTTTGTCCTGCATAGTGCAGGCTATTTGTATAGGATGTATACTGTCCTTTCTGTGATGTTTTCTTCCTATAACTATACCTCATGATTATCTTACTCTGTATCTGTAACTTAACTGCTGTGCTGCATCATGGCGACTGAATATCCCACGCGGGATCAATAACGGTCTATTCTATTAGCGCCGCACAGTCACAAAGACACACAGACACACAGACACACAGAGCCTCTTATTATAGAGTGAATATATTTCAGAGCCACGCCATAAGAGATATCAAAATGATTTGGTTGTTGCATCATTACTGGCACGGAGGAGAATCCTACAAGATTGGAAGTCACCATTTCCCCCTAAAACCAGACCTCTGGCTACAAGATGGCATGCTAATGTACATCTAAGGCTTGAGAAAGTTAAATATGCCTTGAGAGGGTCGCCTAGTAGTAGAATTGAGTCCACCTGGGGCGTCCTGACATTTCTTTGACGTTCATGTGATATACTACCCTTCTTTGACTCGGATGCCCCCTCCCACCTTGCACAGCTCTTTTATAATGAGCCCAGGTCCTTTCTTTATTATCATGATATATTTTTTTTTACTATATTCTTTTTCCTCCTTTAAAAGTACACACTAGCAGATTATTGAAAACTTAATTCCATAAGGATTTCTATTTCTGTACAGCACTGTGTCTTGGAATTGGAAATGAGGCATACTATGGGTTTCAAATGTTTTCCGGGATAAAAGACCTAAGAGGGATAAAGGTGAGTCTGTAACCGCTTTTCCGGAAAATGCTCAATAAATACATTTAAATATAAAATATAAAAAAAGACCACGGTAAGGAGCATATTGGCTCCAACAACACTTGGCTAGACATCTTCCTGCTTTGCCGTAAACTCTAGAGCCGACAGGAGTTACCCCCTAGCTGAACCCAGCCGAATCAGCCCCTCAAGAGAATCACGAATCAAGTGGGGTTTATTTGTCACTCAGTCATACAGCGTATAGTAGATAGGTAACTCGTGATTCCTCAGCCTATGGGAAGATTTCACATCTGAAGAAACTGCAGGACGTTTGTGTCAGCAACCTGCACAAATTGTACGTTTTGGGGAAGTATCTTGCTCAGAATTGTCATAGTTCACCACCATACTATTGACTGCTGTTTGCACTATGTACTACTTTGGTATCTAACTTATTCACCCTTCTGCGGCATGAACTTATATTCTGTATATTTTTGGTTGATACTTTTTTCATCCATTTATACTGTATATTCTACAAACTGCATATTTTCTTTACTTGGCTGGAACACGCATGCACGCATAGTAGGGGTGGGACGATATGGGTACCTCACGATACGATATATATCACGATATTAGGCCCACGATAACAATATATATCACGATATTCGACGATGTTCGATATATTGCGATATCACGATATTCGATATATATTGCAAGAAATTTCACCAACGATATATCACGATATCTGAAAATATCGATATATTGCGATATCACGATATATTGCATGAAAATTCACCAACGATATATCACGATAGTCCTTGTATTCAATTCATAAACACATAAAATAGCACCAAACAGTTCAAAATCATCATTACACAAATACAGAGTAGGAAAAACAACGTATCACAAACAACAAAAAAAAAGAAACATTTATTTTTTATTTTTTATATATTGATATTTTTCGGCAGGATATCGATTATTTATATCGATATATCGTCCCACCCCTAACGCATACTGTGTATTTACACGTTCAACACTTTATAATGTATTACTTGTTACTACTTAATATCTTACTTGTATTATAACTTTTATTACATTTAATACAAGGTGCTAAAGGTACTGTCCACAGTCTGGTGGAGTCTGACACACCAGCATGTGACAAATAAAATCTCCCTTGTATCTTTTGTAGCTGTACAGCCAAATTGGCCCCAAAATGGCAAGGTCCTTGTCAGGTTTCTTGCTTGGGCAGGTGCGTTCTATGGGTCACAGGAGAAGACATGTGCATTATACACATTGCCCACGTACCTGAAGCCTCGCTCTGCTACAGCCCACTAAGTGGAAGAACAGCAATGCAGGTGCTAGGGCAGGGCGATTTGACTTCAAATCAATATCACGATTATCAAATCCTTTGCGTTGATTACGATGAATGATTTTGAAAAATCAGATAGTGAAAATAGCAGATGCAACTCATTGTGAGGCACCGAGTGCCGCGCTACGAGCTTGTTGATCTGCTATATTTAACTCAAATCTTTGCTTCTGGGGGTCCCTAGAACAACATATTTTGAGATGGGGGTCCGCTGCCAAATACATATAATTTTGGGGTCCTTGACATGAAAAAAATTTCAGAACCACTGATATTATTGCAACATAAGTTTCTTTTCAGAAAAACTGTTAGGATTTAGAAGACATTTGTAGAACCCCCAGCAAAGATTTTAGTTAAAATGTTTGCTTTAAAAAATATGTATTCACATTTTCAAGATAAAAAAATAAATAGCAGATCTACAAGCTCATACAAGCTCGTAGCGCGGCACTCGGTGCCGCGCTACGAGCTTGTATATTTGCTACTTTTGAATAGCCCAAAGACATCTAAAAAATGGGAAAAAAAATAGATTATTTCCCGGTCTTAATGGGTTGATCAGACTAATCGATTTAGTCGATCGTATAAAAATCTATTGGAATGTTTTCTTTTCGTTTTGTATAAAAACTGCTTCTCAATTATTCGATTAACCCACGTGAGCGAGATTCATTTG
Source organism: Gymnoscopelus braueri (assembly GCF_963280865.1). Lineage (NCBI taxonomy): Eukaryota > Metazoa > Chordata > Actinopteri > Myctophiformes > Myctophidae > Gymnoscopelus > Gymnoscopelus braueri. The sequence continues at coordinate 40,938,651 of NC_137612.1, read as the reverse complement.
GTTATTGCTTCTAAATATCAGTTTCAACATATATTTTCTAGCCCTTGCAGGTGCTTGATGGAGGACACAGAATTGTCTTCTTGATGAGGACTACTGCCCCTCTCCTGGGGAAGTCTGTGTAATCAGAGGAACACAGTGTGAAATCACTAGTGTATTCACTACTGAACATCACCCTTTGGCTGGTTTTCTCTAAGGGGGGGCAATATAACTACAATTCCCCGCAATACCCACACATCTCCATACATTCACAATGTAAACAGCAAGTTTACATTAGTGTGGAAGGCACACCCACACTTTTCCCACAAGGACATTTTCCTGCACCTATGGGTGCTTGGACTGACATGCACTAGGACACTTTTGGCACCTTTGGGTGCGTGGACTTAATTAAGTGCAATTACACACACACATCATGCAACGCAACATCATTTGCACACAGGCAAAATTATGAAAGGACCGCAATGGAAATAAGCGCCTGGCCTTTTTGCGTCTACCCTTTTCATAATGGTGTGACAATATATATAATTTTACATATGTTTTGTTATCAATATACAGTAGATCCATCCATTTCCATTTTCCTTCCATCTTCAACCGCTTATCCGGAGTCGGGTCGCGGGGGCAACAGTTCCAGCAGAGAGCTCCAGACCTTCCTCTCCTGAGCAACATTAGCAACTTCCTCCTGGGGGATCCCGAGGCGTTCCCAGGCCAGTGTGGAGATGTAATCCGCCCATCTGGTCCTTGGTCTGCCCCGGGGTCTCCTCCCAGTGGGACGTGCAGCGAGGACCTCCCTAGGGAGACGCTCGGGAGGCATCCGTACTAGATGCCCGAACCACCTAAGCTGGCTCCTTTCCAAGCGAAGGAGCAGCGACTCTACTCCGAGTCTCTCCCGGGTGACCGAACTTCTCACCCTATCTCTAAGGGAGATGCCAGCCACCCGTCTGAGAAAACTCATTTCGGCCGCTTGTACCCGCGACCTTATTCTTTCGGTCATGACCCACACTTCATGACCATAGGTGAGAGTAGGAACGAAGATTGCTCGGAAGACCGAGAGCTTTGCCTTCTGGCTCAGCTCTCTTTTCGTCACCACAGTGCGGTACAGCGACTGCAATACCGCTCCTGCTGCTCCGATTCTCCGGCTGATCTCCTGCTCCGTCCTCCCCTCACTCGTGAACAAGACCCCGAGATACTTAAACTCCTTCACCTGGGGCAAAGCCTCATTCCCTACCCGGACTGCACAATCCACCGGTTTCCTGCTGAGAACCATGGCCTCAGATTTGGAGATGCTGATTTTCATCCCAGCCGACGCACACTCGACTGCGAACCGATCCAGTGAGAGCTGAAGGTCCCGGACCGATGGTGCCATCAGGACCACATCATCCGCAAAAAGCAGTGACGCAACCCTTAGCTCACCGAACCGTATACCCTCTCCGCCACGACTTCGCCTCGAGATCCTGTCCATGAAAATCACAAACAGGATAGGTGACAAGGCGCAGCCCTGTCTGAGACCAACCCCCACTGGAAAATAATCCGACTTACTGCCGAGCACACGGACACAGCTCTCGCTTTGGGCGTACAGAGATTGGATGGCCCTCAACAAGGTCCCCCTCACCCCATATTCCCGCAGCACCTCCCACAGAAACTCCCGGGGGACCCGGTCATATGCCTTCTCCAAATCCACAAAACACATGTAGACCGGATATGCATACTCCCAGGCCCTCTCCAGGATCCCTGCCAGAGTAAAGAGTTGGTCAGTTGTTCCACGACCAGGACATACAGTAGATGTCAAGGTCAAATTCAAAGTTGCATGCTTCACTGCCTGTGTCTGCCGCATTGAAATATAGCACATTAGGGTAATAATATAAGATATAAGATAATGCATTTTTATTTAAAATGAACTCAGAGCCAGTGTTGTGTGGTCATTGACCAGGTGACACTGCAACTGTGTTTGATTATTCAGATTTATTGAATCCATGACTGATACAAATAAGGGATTATGTAAGTTTTTTGACGTATTGTATGTAGGTCAGTTGGTTACACAAGTTTGCTTGAACCGCTATATAATATAGAGGCTATGAAAGGGCATGTAAATGTGGATAAATATGAATACTATATGCATTTACATGAAAGTACATATGTATGTGTATATCTAGTACATTCTACATTGCAGAGCAGCTTTGCATACAGTCTCTCTCCCACACGCGGCAGGAGATTTGCTGACCCCAAAGAGCCCAAAGCCAGCTTAATGTCCCGTCCAATGAGAGCCGTTACCCTCTCCTCCTGTGCATATATATTTTGGTTATGCCTCTTAATGCGTGTGCCGTGGTTTGGAGCCGGTCAAGAAATCTCCTGCAGTTTAGAGGATTAGGCGCTACAAAGTGCCGTTGGTATAAAGGATATGGGCTGGCCATTGCAGTGATATACAAGTGAATTAAGAGATTAAGATGGTTTAGAAAGACTGATTACAAAACCGCAGGGGTTTGAGAATGGAAACACAAACCTTGAGATGAGATAATTACCATGTACTTCCCTCTCGTGTGCCTGCTATTATTTTTTGCCTCTCACCAAAAGCCCCCAGCCCTACCTGCACCACTATACCACCCCCTTTTGAATTGATTTTGAAGGACTCCAGGAAAGTGAACGGTGTCTATGGAGACAGGGAGAGAGCGGTGAAAGAGGCGGCTGGTTCAAGGTTGAGAGCGAGGCTCATTTGTATACAGCATGAAGGATTCATGCATATTGAACACGCCCGTAATAATCTGTAACTCACATTTGGCCAAACGAGAAAGGGTGAGATGATATTGACTTCAACATGAATATAATGAATTGAGCGAATGCATAATACATACCACGAAATAAAAGTTCACACAAATTGCAACATTTGTCAGAGGTGCAATTGAAATACATTTAATGATTTTGGTGTCCATTTAACTATAACAAATTGATGCTCAAGGCTCGATTCTTAAACTACATAAATACATAAATGTTACTGTGCACTGTCTCTGTTGGCGACAACCAAAAACGAATACACTGTAAAAAATACCGTGGCCATGTGAGTTGCATATAAAGGTTTTGTGACGGTACTGACACCAGATACAGCATACAGGCGACTCACAATAGGCTCTATGCACAGCAGCCATAGTATCACTTCCTTCACAGGTGTTACCAATGATACTAATGAAGGCTCTGTTCCATTTAGAGTAGCACAGTGCAGTGGTTCTCAGACTTTTTAATTTCCACGACCACCATAACTCTGAGAGTGTAAAAATGTTACCAAATGGACCCTTACGGGTCCAAACCATTTGTACACTCTCAGAGTTACACACCCCATTTGGAACCCCCTCAAGGAACCATGAGGGTCCCTGGACCCCACTTTGAGACCTACTGGTGTTTCCAGTGAGCCAACATGCACAATATCAGCACCCTGACTCTGTTTGACCAGAATGGAACAGAGCCTTCATTAGTATCATTGGTAACACCTGTGAATTTCTTCACATTATGTCTGCTGTGCATAGAGCCTATTGACACACTATTGATCACACTTTTGAAAATAAGATTACTTCTGGTCACCTTGTGCACTTTGAAAATAAAATAATGGGAAGAAAAGGAAAACGGTCAAATGTTTCCATGGAGAGAAATGCACTGCTCCCAAGTTAAATTGTCTAGTAGGCGATTGTTCTTTTTCTAATGGTGCGTTTCTTTTCTTTTTTTGTCCGAGCCAAATGAAGACGAGATCGGTGGGTGTGCTGGGGGACGGTGTGTAATAAATCAAGCATGGCGTGGTCAGATCTTCAAGTGGCAGAAAGCACACATCCTCGTCCCCCGGGTGAACAACAACAACCTATAGCAGCGCCCCATTCCCATTCATGGCCACCGACCACATTTCCTGTGTGAAACATTGTTGAAGCAGGGCTAGCGACAGTCAACTTCAATGCCGCCAGATATTATTCTGGAACAAATCGATCCAAAAAAAGTACTCTTGCCGAGCGATGCAACTCGGTCCAAAGAAAGTGTTGGGGTGGGGGTGGGGGTGGGGGGTTCATGGTGGTGGTGGAGGGGGACGACAAACGAAATGAATAAGGGAAAAAATGAAAAAAAAAATGGAGAACAGATAGGGAGGGGAGATAGAAAGTGCTGGCCACTGCAAAGTCTCCAAACAAAGAGAGGATATGTGAGGCGTGTACCTCAAGCCTTTTCCCCTTACAAGAAGAGCCAGTAAGCACTTTTCTCCACGGTGAAAAGCTAGCTCTCGCTAGCTCATGTCCCATCAGCAGTTTTTAGCAGAGCTCACAAGCGCCATATCCATGTGAGCGTGTATGTTAAGGATTTCTCCCCTTCTCCCGTATCAGTTTCTTTCACTTTTACACTCCAACAGCTCCCCCCCCACCGCCAACCCCACACTCGCTCATTTCTCACATCCTCTGCCAATAACCTCGCCCCCCTCCCCCCCGTTCCCCCCCTTTCTCCATCTACCACTTTACAATTCTGTCTCTCTGTCTCCCTCAAGATGTTTCAAAGCCTCTATCGCTTCTCTCTCTCTCTCTCTCTCTCTCTCTCTCTCTCTCTCTCTCTCTCTCTCTGAGTCTCTCTGTCTCTCTCTCGCCCCCTTGTCCGACCTCCCTTTCTTGTCTCTTCTGCCATGTGCAGTTGTGTATGTGTGTGTGTGTGTTCCTGCACACTCCTGTATTGCGTGTTTACATTCATTCACCGACACCATCCCCCCGCGTCCTCTTATTTCCTGTTTTTATTTTTTCCCCCTTCTCTCCCCCACCCCCCTTCCTCCTCTTCTTCTTCCTCCTCTTATACGGCTTCCTATCAGCCCGGGGAAACACAGGGAGCCAATGGGAGAAAGGCTGAGATGGAGATAACAATATGACGGCGTCCCTCTCTTCTGATGGCTGAGCCTTCAATGCATCATGTTATCATTTCCACTGCACTGCATCTCCCCAACCTCCTCATTCTCCTCTCTTTCTCTCTCTCTCTCTCTCTCCCCCTCTCTCCCGCTTACATGTGTTTAACGCCGTGCCACCTCACTCTATTTACTGCGGCGCTCAGTGTTTATAAGAACGTGTCAGGGTGATTTATGAGTGACTGTTTGCTGTAAATATTGCATGTGTTTGAGATCTGTGATTTTGTTAATGATGCATATTCATATCAATTTTCTCTTTTTTTCTTTCTGGATTTTTTTTATTTATATACGTGTAATGGGTAATCACATTGTGGAGATCTCGTTTACTGACGGAGGACAAACACAATAGGGGCAAAACGACTTTCAGCCCCCACGGTTCTGTTACTCGCACGAACATGGAGACACGTAGCGGACGCATGCACGCACACACACAAACACATGCACGTATGTACGCGCACACACGCGCACGCACGCACGCACACGTAGAGGTCCCTGGGTGGTTGAATAGCAGGGCTATTCATGCGACTGGAACACCCCCGACTGTGAACACCACTTTCCCTAGAAAGTGAAGCCGGGGCACAAATCACATTTTCTGCACAATTAACCCATTAATACCTGGAACGCATCTGTGTCACTTTTAGATTTCTTTAGGCTATTCAAAAATAGCAGATATACAAGCTCATAGCGCGGCACCGAGTGCCGCGCTACGAGCTTGTAGATCTGCTATTTTTGAAAAATCGTGAAAATATTTTTTTACATTTTTTTTCCGAAAAACTGTTAGGATTTAGAAAATGTTTAGAAGCGGCCTCAGGTCTTAATGGGTTAAAGCAAGGCTGTGGCTAAGTGTATCAGAGCCATGCTCTCTCTCCGCTGGAGCCCAGGGAGCCAGCAGCAGGCCCCCCCGTCCCCTCCCCCCGTCCCCCCCCCCATAATGGCAATGTGATGAAGATGGCTTCTCTGTAATTAGTTTCTGAAAGTTCTCATTCAGCGAGCGAGCCTCTGCAGCCGGAGAGGCAGAGAAAAGGCCACTTTATTCTGCAACCTTGCACGTATATACGGCACAAACGCACTTTGAAAGGAGTTCGGTGGAAAGGACGCAACCGCTTGAAGATAAAATGGATCATACATATATACAGTACAGGAGGACGTTCGTTTGTGTGAGAAGTCCTCCCCCGAAAAAGAACAAAGCTTGCACCTTTTTTCATTTTTTTTTTCACCCATTAGCGCTGTAATTGAAAACGCAGTTTCACACAGAAATCTAATGTTTGTGTCTGGTTTGTTACTGTTGAGAGTTCCGCAAAAGTCCAGCAAAAATGAAATGTCATATACTTCTGATTAATGAAAGACTAAACTATAGTGGCCAGCTGTTCGTATCGATGGCTGATCTTACAGTTGCGTAATGTAAAGTAATAACATTAGCCAAGTACCAGAAGCCATAATGTAAGCCCACACTATTATCTAATCTCGTTCCAAGGCAATACAGTAGTCCTGAGTGTTGATTTAACCCTGAGAGTGTACAAATGTAACCAAATGGACCCATTTGGTTAGGTTGTTTTGTTATTATATTGAGCGAGGCACTGAACCCCCCGACTGCTCCAGTGGAGTTGCTCAACAGTTTAATTTACTTTGCTTGTACTGGTCAGCTCCCGGGTTTAAATCTGTGTCTGTCTGTGTGAAGGGCATTGTTGAAAATGAGCATCTGTGCTCTCAGCAACTGTCCCTGGTTAAATAAAGGACATTTCTGTGCTGCCAGTTGCCACCGCTATAGGCTATCTGCACAGCAGCCATATTGGAAAGAAATTGGGCCTCTTACTTACTTACTTCCTTCACAGGTGTTACGAATGATACTAATGAAGGCTCCGTTCCATTCAGTGTAGCACAGTGGTTCTCAAAATAAAATTTCAAGACCTCCATAACTCTGAGAGTGTACAAATGGAACCAAATGGACCCGTAAGGGTCCATTTGGTTCCATTTGTACACTCTCAGAGTTACACAACGCAAGGGGCCATTTGGAAACCCCCTCAAGAAAACCTGAGTGTTTCCAGTGAGCCAACATGCACAATATCAGCACCCTGACTCTGTTTGACCAGAATGGAACAGAGCCTTAATTAGTATCATTGGTACCACCTGTTAAGGAAGTAAGGAAGAGGCCCAATTTATTTCCAATATGGCTGCTGTGCATAGAGCCTATTGTACCCTATACTGGCTCACCTGCCAGTGAGGAGCTCCCACCAGGAGCATGTATAGCGCCTCCCGTGCAGCATTCCCCCGCTGACAGGCACTGCCCCAGACCGTAGGAGTCACTATACTGCAGCGACAAAGATCGCCCTTCCTGCCCGGCTTCCCTCCCCTGTACACAGTCAATTGTGTTCGCTCAGCCAAGCTGGATGCACCGCGGTGGATTTGAACCCCTATAGACTCAGACAGGCCCTTTAACCCGTGCCCACCTGAGCACCTGTGGCTATTTGGTAACATGTTGTTCACCGCAGCAGGATAAAGTGAACGTCAATATCACAGCTAAAAGCAGGTTGGTTCAGCTGTCACTGTGGCGAACGTTAGCCATCGCACGGCCGGCCGTCTAATTAAGTTAAATACAGACTGAAAACTGCTAATGGTCTCTTTGAAAAACAGGAAAAGTGTGTATCACTGCTAAGAGTCTTGTATGAGTTACAGTTGTAAACAATATTTTAATAAGTTATACTATGAGTTATTTTTCATTTTCAATTAATTAGTCCTGCAGCTTCAGTGATAGTACAAAGTGAAACTAAACAGTGAAAGTATTATGATTAGTTAACGCAGGTTTATTTTGAAGTCCAAGCTTATTATTATTAGCTTATTATACTTTTTTAGAAATGGAAATGTTTCTTCACGTGTATACATATCACCCATTCTTGAGAATTGGGACAAAACCTTAATTATTTTTTTTATTTTTAAAGATATTTTAAGATCAAAGTGTTGACTTTTAAACCATAGAATGGGCCAACCTCGCACAGTTTTTTAGATGTCATAAGATGCAGTGAGTAGGCAATTTATTTTTCAAAGAAGTTTAGACTTCTGTTAATGCTAATAGAATTACACATTTTTAAACACATCATTTTTTAGAAGGACTGATGGAGTTGACATGTTATGGTTAACTTGGGACACACCAGATAGTAATATTATTTTGTGCATTTATTTTAAAAAATGGAAAGCTTACCGGAGCATCCGCAGCTTTCGCGCCTTTTTTAAACCAGCAAGTGATTAAGGGGACCTTAGGATATAGCTAAATCTGTTTATGCCTGATTAAATTATGTCTTTGTAGAAATCTGACTGAGTTGACAGCGATCTCTGACACAACTTTAAAGGGCAAAAACATTTAAATGTTTTGAACAAAGATGATATTACCGTAATAGTACATTCTTACACCTATGTTATCAATACACACAGTATAATGCTTTTTAAAAAATAATTTAAAGGAAATGTTTGGGGTTGTGAATCCTTGTCTGAAGGTGTTTTATACATATAATTCCCCCCCTTTCTCATTATGATCGATCAGATGTTGTACACCCCCCCTGGACTCAAACCAAAAACAGCAGGTATACCCTCTGTTTCCCTCCAGTGGCCACCTCCCATAAATATCGAAAAGTCCCTTACTGTACCATTGTATCCTGTCTCTAACTGAGGCAAGTTTCAACGATAAAGGCAGCTGTTCAGACCTGTCACCGTATCTGCCACATCATAGTTAGAAGTGGCAAGACACAATGATGCCACCAGTCACTGCAACACCCTGTAGGACAAGAATTCTATTGAAAATCCCTCTTGAGTCAAAAGAACATTGGTTCTGACCCACTTCATTCACCTGACAAAAGTGCAATTTGTTTTATTCTCTGAAGAGACACAGTGGGGCTCTGATATCAAAAAACAGCAGACAGCAAGTGGCAAAAAACGGCATAGGGAGTTGTACTATTATAACATTTCTGTCAGGACAACTCATGAAGGGATAAAGGACAACTCATCATGAATGGATACAATATTTTTATTGAAAATAAAATGGGCAATATATTTATTTTGGTTTGGCGAGGAATTGGATGTTCTTTTAGGCACTCTGAGAAAGCACATTTCCCAACCAATAGGGACTCCGAATCCCCCAGTACATAAAAGTAGACCCAAAATGACAGGTACGTGGTGGCTGGGGTGGTGTTGGGTGAGCAGCAGTTTTAAAGCAGCAGCAGTAGGCAACAGCAAAAGGCAAGCAAGGAATGAGCAATTCAATTTCCCCATTTAAATAGGTGAGTATCACATACTCATGAAGTGAGTATGTGATTGGTAGAGAATAGAAGCATGAAGCTGGGACGGACCAATGGTCGGCCAGCAGCAACTGCACTGAGTTCCCTGACAGAACTTGCTCTGCTCATGTCTGTACCAAGCGCGACGCTCATTGATACTGTATGAAGCACATGTTAATGCAGAATAAGGCACTGGAACAGGGACAACTAAGATTAGACAACAATCCTGCTAATTTAAGTTGAAGGGAACTTTATCGCCAATTTTGAACCTAACATGTCATATCATACACTATAATATAGGCTACTGTAGTTTGTGTGGGGGAAACAAATGCCCAAACTGGGATTTAGGTTCAAAATCCGTAAAATGTTGCTTTCACTGTGTATAATGTTAAAAATACAACAAAGCACATGCAGTTCATCAAAGTATAATTATTTTTCAACAGGCAAAGATGACTTTTCTATACTCCCAAGCCGTGAAACTTGAATGGAGCGAGAGAGAACACGATTGGAAGAGAGTGCCGTGGAAGGACGCACCTATTAAGCGCCTCAGTCCAATTCGGCTCCTAATATGACGTCTGTGGAGGGGGATTAGAGCAGTGGTTCTCAAAGCAAGGGGGGGTCCTTGAGGCGGTTCCAGGGGGTCCCTAGCAAAATGTGTTAATACAGCATCACAATCATTTTAACCCCTTTTGTTACAATCCTATAGTCTTCTAGGGGAATAAAAGATTGTCACATACAGGTCGGAAAGGGAAGTCTGGTTTTTATTGACCGTTTCTTTTTAGTTTTGCATGATTTTACAAAGAAATTATTCTTTTCAAAACATGATTTTTAAAGACATGATTTTCAACATTTGATTTTCAACATGATATTAAGCCTTAAAGGGATAGTTCACCCCCAAAAATGACTTTTTCTATCAATTAGTCACCACAATCAAATTATTGGCTTAGGAATGCGACAAAAACAAAAAAATCACACCCAGTGTGAAGTGGGCGGTGTGGTCACAGTGGTCATCACAGTGATGGAAGTTCACTTAAAGAAAAGTAATATTGTGGACCAACCATTGTACACCCCTAACTTAAAAAAAAACATAAATGTGTTTTTTTAAAGTGCATAGTCCTATTTATAGGGCTATGCACATGTGTCATGTTTCACTAGCCAATCACAGTCCTGAATAGACTGTGATTGGCCAATCACGGTGCAGGGTTAGGGGGGTACACTGGTGGCCAATCACAGCGCAGGATTGGGGGGTGCAATGGGTGGGGGGGGTACAATGGTGGCCAATCACAGTGCAGCGAATGTATCCATGAATATATCCATGAATTCAGGTCTCCATGGGGTGACTATTCGTTAGAAAAAAAGGCATTTTGGGGGCGAACTATCCCTTTAACAGAAAAACATTATATGGCGCAACTCAATAAAGAATCACAATCAAGCTAGATCTAATCTTAGTTTTAGAAACTGTCTAACCTAACAAACATAAAATAAATATAACATAATGAGTTCTACTCTAACCTTACTGCACTAAACTAATCTGTCCAAAAGTTTACTGGTACAAAAAGCTGGCACCCATACATCATTACCTACTGTATAGTATTATCATTACCTTCAGAAACACTTGCACCAGGAAGCTTAATGAAGGTTTAACTGAAAATAAGTCTGGTTGACAAATTATATAAACAGAACAAAACAATAGCATAGCGAGCGAGCGGGGGACTGCAAGCACTGCCAAAACCTGCAGGTGTTTGGTGCTCTTAAGTAGGCAACCCCAACCAAACACTGGAAGGGCTGATGATTGGCATTCAGCACTCAGCAGATAGGCAGCACAATTAACCACACACACTCACAGACCCACTCACTGACACACACTGTACTGTCACACTCTGACACACTTCCACAGACACACCACTGACGCATGTAACACCTTTATATTAAAAAAAATAGCAGCTGTACAAGCTCACAGCTTGTACATCTGCACTCCATTTTTTTAACATTTTTGAAAAATCTTGAAAGTGTTTGAAAAATCTTGAATA
>NC_137612.1:40909953-40922453 GCF_963280865.1 Gymnoscopelus braueri | reverse complement strand
CCTTACAAATACGACCACACAGACTGACAACATTTTGCATTAGTTACAATAGCATTGTTGGTCATGACCTGAGCCCCAAAGGCGAATATGACACCCATCACCCACATCCTTAAAACATCTACAGTACGTACACATTATTTGCGACCTTTCCATATCACACCGTATCATGTCAGCTTGTGGAATGCGGGGGTTAACCTTTGAGGTTAACCCCCGCATTTGTCAGTCCACATTTAGCTGTGGTAATTGGCCCCAGTGCACTGACGAGTTGCTTTGTTCATTTCTTGGCGTCTGCCACGTACCCACAATGCTGATGGATCTGATCTCAACCAGTGGTGTCACCACTCATCAATCAAGCCCTCACAGCGCCACCGTCCAGCAGAAACCTTCCAAAACCGTTAGTTTTCAGGAAATGGTCAACAGACCCTGCACGTGTTCCAATGGATCCAATACACAGTCATTATTATTTAGTCACAAGCTCCTGTAAATACCTTTCATTGGTTCAATATATTTATAAAATCCGCAGACACACTTAACCATTCTTAACCGCAGAGCGGTGTGGATGATGCCGTTATAACAATACTGCACCTCACGTCTGGAGAGGTCCAAATCATTTGTCAGAATGCGGATTCCACAAGATAATTTCACATTGTGCAACCTCATCTGATGGGACATAAACTCCTTCAGACGAATGTCAAACCTTTACCTCATATACTTCTCATTCACGTTACATTCAACAGTCAGTAGCCTACAGCTCCGATAGAACCATATACCCACCGGGGGCAGCACAACGATCTGTCAGGACTCATGAGTGACCACACAGTTACTATTGACACCACTAACTCCAACAACCTTATCAGAGAGGTTTAATCCACAACTTTGCAGAGTGGTGTGAGAATAACTTCCATGGATCTAAACCCCCAACACTCCCCCCAACTCTGTTGATAAACAACACGCAGCGCATTGAGGAGTGTATAAGCCCGTGTTATTCTGTTTGAGGAATCGACCTTCAACAGCACAGCATGGTTCGGGGTGATTAGCGCTATCAACCTGAAACGCCTCGACAGGATTGTAAAAATCAGTGGTACGGTCAACGGGAGGGACCAGGAGTCCAGTAAAGAAGGCCCTTCAACTAGTTGAGGATAACACACATACCCCTCACACCCATTACAACCTTTACCTCGGCTCCATAACCAGCTTTTTAATCTCAATTAAAAACCCATTTTTACAACAACAACAAAGGCTTTAACCCCCTAATGGCAGCAGTTTGGTGCATCTAACACTGTTAATGATGCTGTTAATTGTGTGTTGCTGTCTTGTTAATCTTACCCATTTTGGTTGTAAAATTGCTTTTCTGTTTTTATTTTGTATTTCTGTAGAGCACTTGTGCGATATAAATTAAGTTAATTAGTATTATTATAATTTTATCTTTTCTACAGATTGTGTTTCTTACTTTTCTTCAGTTTTTTGCCCCGCTTCTGTTCTCTTTGTCTTGTGGTCTGTCTAAGGGTATCTGTAGGCTATCCTACAGCCTCCTATTTTCCTCAAAACAGCCAAATAAAATATATATCACAAAAAAATAAAAATAAAAAGACTAAATATGTAGATACAAGGTGTCTGCATGACAGCAACAAGAGAGAATGTGCTCTGGCAAAGCCCTCTGTATTCATGATTGCATGCACGCACTTACTGTATGCGCACGCACGCACGCACGCACGCACGCACGCACGCACGCACGCACGCACGCACGCACGCACGCACGCGCGCGCGCAGCGCTGCGCGGCGCACGCACGCACACACACACACACACACACACACACACACACACACACACACACACACACACACACACACACACACACACACACACACACACACACACACACACACACACACACACACACACACACACACACACACACGCAAACACAAAGCCTGCGCGCGCACACCTATGCATTCCAATATCAATTCACACATTTAGAACACAAACAGTACTCCCATGTATGAGTGCCTTGGAGGGAGCCTTGCTAACCAGTCTGTGCAGGGTTCCCTCTTGGCTGTGCCACTGGGCACAGGGGGCTGTGAAGGGATAATCCTGGGTCCCACTGAGTGGAGCAGGCATCAGGCGCACAGGGAGGAGTGGATTACTCCGGCTGGGAGCGATAGCAATGAGAGAGAGAGAGAGAGGGATATGAGAGAGAGAGAGAGAGAGAGAGAGAGAGAGAGAGAGAGAGAGAGAGAGAGAGAGAGAGAGAGAGAGAGAGAGAGAGAGAGAGAGAGAGAGAGAGGTGGGGGGTGCTCTGGTCCAGATAACAGCACAGGGGAGAGGAGAGGAGAGGAGAGGAGATGTGGACTCTATTGTATGGAGAAGGCAGCATTTTTAAGTGTATTATGGTTTCTGAATTGATGAGGGGGTTTAAATGTTCTGGAGTAACAGTCAGCTGCCCCGATCTGATTGTCTGTTATTATTATTATTGTTGCACTTGATCCCCACATTTCTTTAATATACCACTATTACCATATACCGAGAATGGCTGATAGGCGTCCTAATATCCTTGATGAATGTTGATACTATTACTGTAGGTCTTGGTATAAGTCCTTGGTGTTGATACCATAGACATGAATATAGGTAGACCCCTCATTTAACACTGGGCCGCACAGGGCAGCTTGCCATAACTCCATTGCAAGAAATATATTTGCGAACGCGGAAGAAGTGGAGCTTATATGAAACCCTGCTCGGCTTGTGTGTCCCGTGTGTCTGTGTGCAGCCGCGCCCCCATGTGACTCACGCTCTCATTGGCTGCTGACAGATCTCAGAGTGGAGCTTACTATGAAACCAACCTGATCGCCCCCCAAACACGGTGAAATAGCACGGATTGACAAACGGCAATTCCGTGCATAGATGACTAGGAACTCCGAAACTCTGTGCATAGGAGAACCATATCCCCCCCCCCCATTCACTTCAATACGAGGCGGAGGCAGTCACGTCACATTCTCTCTACCTTTCTCTCTACGCTCTCCCCATCACGGTAAAATAACACGGATTACAAGTCCGTAAATACACAATATTTTCGAGCTGCGTTCGCTTCCCGCGTTCGCGCGTCTTACTTGTACCGTATTGCTATTACTGTTACTAATACTATTTTGGTATGAAAACCCATTCTGCCCGTATGTCTAAATCAACAAAGTATTCCTATATCATAACATGAATACAGTGACATTTATAACAAACCAAACCACGTTAAATTGGTTGCGATCGGTTGAGAAAATTGAGTTATGATGATTTTAGTAGTGGAGAGACGTACTGCTTCAGCAGACATGCTACATGTATCAGGCTTCCCCAGAACATATGGCGGCCACCATGATGCATCTCTCCGATGAACAGCAGCGGCCAATGAGTTGTCTATGTTTATATATCTATATCGTTTCTGGGCAGAAACCTCCTCTCTCCATATTTTACATTTTTCAAAAATAACGCCCTACTTGATCATATTACAGCATTACACAGAAGTAGCGAAAGTAGCAGATCCAGGCCCGGACCGCTGGCGTAGTGGTCCGGGCACCTAGGCTCAATGTAGCCTGACAGCGTGTCACGGGTTCGAGTCCCTATCCCAACTTTATTGCTGCGTGTCACTCCCCATGTAGCCTTGATCTCCAGGCTTTTATTGTTTAGTTTTGCTAAAAAATAAAAGCCTGGAGGAGCGCGTCGGTGTACCCGGTATAGGAAGTGTTTAATTTCCCCAACCAACCAGAGTGCAGTGGGCGTCGCTCGTAATGTTGTGTTGACGGGGCGGGGGTTGACGGACAGATCGGTGAACCAATGGATCAGGCGCATTCTCTCCGCGCTGATTTTAAACCCGCCCCTCTATACACGAAATCAGGAGCGCTAGTGCAGCCTACTCCCCATGCATCTCTCTGCTCCCCATTTACTGTCAACCTACTATACTATCAATAAAGACTGTTTTTGAATTTGAATCCTGAAAAGTAACAGAGGTTTCCACCTGAGACGATATGATATTGTAGGTCTTGGTATTTGAGTGTTGATACCCATCAACATATCAGGCCCAGGAAAAGAGGAGAAGCACTACTGTGCTACTTCTACTACTGATACACATTTTAATATCTCCTGAACCCTGCTCCAGAACGACATTGGTGATTCACAATGCTATGAGTCATTGTCTAGTTACTAGTAAATGCTGGCTTCGGGCATCCATAAGATTAAGCCATAAACGGTACCATTTAAAAAAGAAGATGTATCTGTACTTCGGCTGAAATGGAAGTGTGGAACAATTAATCTAGTTAGACACGTTTCCTACATATTGACCTTGGCTTCAGGAGACACTGAAATTAACCGTCTTTCTAACTTTTTCAATGAGAACAAATTGCAGGACATGTGGGACAGTGTTTTAAAAAAAAGGAACAACAGAAAAAACGAGGTGGTAAAGTGTTAACTGAGAACCTTCTCCCAGCTTCCGCCGTCATTGATCTTTTCACACTAATTAAAGCATAGCCAGGACTATTTAACCAAGCTAACGAGCACAGGCAAATTCTGCATTCCCAGCACTGAGAAACCAAGCTATTAAAGTAATCTCAACCTGCAAACTGGCAAGAGATAGTGTGTGTGTGTGTGTGTGTGTGTGTGTGTGTGTGTGTGTGTGTGTGTGTGTGTGTGTGTGTGTGTGTGTGTGTGTGTGTGTGTGTGTGTGTGTGTGTGTGTGTGTGTTGTGTGTGTGTGTGTTTGTGTGTGTGTCAGAGAGAGAAAGAGAGAGAGAGAGAGAGAGAGAGAGAGAGAGAGAGAGAGAGAGAGAGAGAGAGAGAGAGAGAGAGAGAAAAACAGAGAGAAAACTGAAGATAATTAGCTACAATTCAAACCCAGCAATTAAAAGGCAAAAGGACAAGAGAGTTAACAAAAGTGAGTAATGAAAAGCAATACTTTTTTTCCCTCTCTATGTCTTGTGTCTGTTTTCAAATAAAATTGCCAAATTGTAGGTCTTGGGAGAATTTCGTATGATACTGTTAGTGACTTGCAAAGTTAACATTAATTAACGACTTCTTATAACTGTGAAAGTTGGAAACATTTACTTTCCTTTATCAGACCCCACAATTACAATGTTTTATACACAGTACCTTCACACTGGAAGTGTCCCTGCCTCAAAGAGATTATGTGGAACAGTCAATCGCAGTAAAATCCTCAGTATTCATTTTACTCTGAGTCTAAAAATGCAACCAAATGGTCCGGAAAGAGTCCATTTTGGTTGCAATTGTACACTCCAGAGTGAACCACTTTTCTGGAAAAACTTTTGCATTGCACAATGTTTTGCAACACAGCGCGCGCTGTGAGTTTCTCGATCGGCTATTTACAGAGAATGTATTTCATGTAGAAAAATATCTACCATAGAGCCCTGAGGTACTCCGCTCAACCGTATGGGGTTTAAGTGGTTAAATTAACACACAAGAGTTTACTGTGCATGGTTTCAAATGACAGCTCATAATGCATTTAGAGAACTCTACACGCTCAGATCAATTAAGTCAAAAGAGGACTGGACTGAGGGAAGGGAGGGAGGGACTCTCTGAAATTATAGGAGCTCATGTGATGCATGCCTGCCCACCTGGGGGGGCATCTGCTCGCCCCCACGCTAGGAGGAGGAGTCTCGATCAATAATGCATCGGCATAGATGTGAGGGGATGCCGCTCAAAGGCATTTGCTTATCTCAGATGCCAGTTACCGCTTTCATCTTGGGGACACGCCGCGCTCACGTGCGGGGGAGGTGCACGGTGGGAGGTTGGACGGCGGCGTATTTACACTACTCCCCATCATGCACTATTTATTCCTCACCTTGATGTTTTCATCCAGGGGCCGCGTGGCTGCCTCGGACGGCAAAAAAGAAATCGACAGGAATACTCAGCCGGTGACGTGACCGTCCGTGTTTTTTTGCATTGCGTTGTCATAGCGACGGCATAATGTAATCAGGGCTAAATTGTTCAGAGAAGCGTGGCCATTATTGTGCTGAAATGTCTGATGGAGAGAGGAAGGAGAGCTCTGCCTCGTGTAATAAGGCAGGAGTTCTCAAACCTTTTTTATGCCAAGGACCCCCATATTGATATGTATTTGGCCCCGGACCACCATCTGAAAATGTGTTGTGCCATAGGGACCCCCAGAAGAGAAGATTTGTGTTAAAAAAAATGTTTTAAACACTTTCAAGATTTTTCAAAAATAGCAAATGTACAAGCTCGCTGCGAGCTTGTACATTTGTACAAGATAACCACATGTCTGTAACCTGCGTGTCACATGTACAGTAGATAGATTGAGATGCTCTCAGCGCCGATCTTAACCACTTAAACCCCAGCATCGGTATTGTGGGGAAAATAGCAGATCCACAAGCTCACAACGCGACGCAAAAGCGTCGCGTTGTGAGCTTGTCGATCTGCTATTTTCTGCGAAAGCTTTCCCCACAATAACCCGAAACAGAAAATACTAGTATTGAGCCCTGAGGGGACTCCGGTTACCCATATGGGGTTTAAGTGGTGAAAATGAGTGAATCAGCAAATAGATATCCACAAAAGAACTGAATTGGAGTTTAAATGGTAATGCTAGGAGTTTTGGGGGTCAAACGGCTGGCCTATAGTCTCGTCCTGCTGCAGGTGCACCACACACACACACACACACACACACACACACACACACACACACACACACACACACACACACACACACACACACACACACACACACACACACACACACACACACACACACACACACACACACACACACACACACATACACACACACTTCTAACCCTCTAGCTATGAAGGTGCCCAGGGAGCTCTGTATTTGTGAATTGCGCACAAAACCAAATCAGCGGGCCGGCTGCCAAGCAGAGCGCTAGTGGAGGAACAATGGCAGAGCAGATGTGGGAACTCTTTGGGCCACGGTCGCAGAAGAGTGGGGGGAAATCGCTGCCGTGGCAATTATTGTTGCCACTGTGAGCCATTGGGATCCCGGCGAGGAGAGAGATGCCAGAGAAAACCACAGGTAAAGACGTTTACAGCAGTGCTTCTCAAACGTTTTCGTGTCAAGGACCCCCAAATTGATTATGTATTTGGCCGCGGCCCCCCATCTGAAAAGTTTTTGCAACCCAGGGACCCCCAGAAGAGAGGATTTGTGTTAAAAAAAATAATTAATTATTCAACATTTATCCAATATTTTCAAGTTGTTTTTAAAGAAATTCAGAAATAGCAGATGGACATCTGATATTTTTTAATAGCCAACATATTACAGGAAAAAGGAAGGTCTTATGCACACCTGATCAGCTCAGAGAGAGGTGCGTATAGGCAGGGATCAGACCTATAGAATATAAAAATAACCTGCACACCGTCTACACTTTTACAATAAGGACAACTTTATTTAGGCAACATTTCGGTCAAAAGACCTTCTTCAGGCATTCAGCCAAATGGTTAAGTGGTTAAATGACTGTGATGCTGTATTCACAGATGTTGCCGAGGAACCCCGGACCCCCGGACCCCACTTTGAGAACCACTGATTTACAAAAAATACATTGTCTCGTTGTGTTCTTTCAGTGATGTCTCGCATCCCTTGCTCTCTCCCATGTTGTTTACTAAATTGCTACTCGGGAAAATGTTCATTTGACTCTCAATATTGTAAAAAAGTGACCCTATACGGAGACATTTTCAGACAAACATTCTTGATCCGTGTAGTTCTTCCATGAAGCAAACTTAGGATCATATGGGCCCTTGGCCCTGTCAGGCAGGGACCCATCTTTTAGAATATTAAAATATGGGGTGGTTCGGCCCAATGTTATATTTTTTCTTGGGGCACAAAATCCCTGGTAGCGCCCCTTCTTCCATGAAACAGAGTCTAATAACGGCATGGCTTCCCTGGGCAATTGAAAAGGCTTTCAGACAGCTAAATTAATTAGCAGTTATCTGGCTAACTGGCTTGAATCCCCCTATACATATTATAATAGCCAACATCTTAAAACGTGGATTGAAAGCATTTCTTCAGTCTTACTGTAATGGGAGAATTTCTCTCCTTCATCCTTTTTACACTGGACTACAGTGATATGCATATATCTGGAACAATGCCTACACAGCACCAGCGACGTTGCCTACAGAGCTATGGGCCTTGTGGTTCGCTGTGTGCACGTACTGTAGCAGTGTGAGCTGAGATGTGATTGGACTACGTTTGTGGGGACAGTGATACAGAGACAGAGACAGAGACAGAGACAGAGACAGAGACAGAGACATACATACATACATACATACATACATACATACATACATACATACATACATGCATGCATACATACATACATACATACATACATACATACATACATACATACATACATACATACAGACAGACAGACAGACAGACAGACAGACAGACAGACAGACAGACAGACAGACAGACAGACAGACAGACAGACAGACAGACAGACAGACAGACAGAGAGACAAACAGTGGTGTAAAGTAACTAAGTTTACTCAAGTACTATACCTAAATTTTGATGTATTTTTGGGCGGTGTAGCCGCCCCTATAAGTGGGGTTGGGACACCTCATTAGTACACATTTGCTGTACTGTGATTGGCTCATTAGTACACCCCTAGCTGTACTGTTATTGGCTGACTCTATTGGCTGACTCTATTCAGCACTGTGATTGGCTAGCGAGACACATGATGACATTAATAACCTATAAATAGGACTATGCACTTCAAAAAAAAAAATTTTTTTAAAGTGAGCTTCCATCACTATGATGACCACTGTGATGACCACACCGCCCACTTCACACTGGGTGTGATTTTTGGGCGGTGAAACCGCCCCTATAAGTGAGATTTGGAAAAATGTACAAATATCTTGGGCAGTGAAACCGGCCCTAAAAGTGAGGTTTGGAAATTTGTACAATTATCCTGCGCTGTGATTGGCCAATCACAATCTATTCAGGACTGTGATTGGCCAGTGTCACATGACACATGTGCATAGCCCTATAGAGCGTCGCAGTTCCCGCCCACTTCCTGTTTTTTTTGGTGCCGGAAGAGAAAACTCAATGCATTTTTCCATTGACATTTCCAAAAATATTTATATCTATTAATTTAAACCTCGAATCAAGCCATCATGAGAGGACATGAATCATGACCATAAAACGTTTTTTTCTGTGATTTTATTTTATTTTATATTTAATCATATGATATACTATATTTAATAAATACCCTTTGTTTTGCCGTTTTCAAAAAAAAAAATCACAGAAAAAAACGTTTTATGGTCATGATTCATGTCCTCTCATGATGGCTTGATTCGAGGCTTAAATTAATAGATATAAATATTTTTGGAAATGTCAATGGAAAAATGCATTGAGTTTTTTCTTCCGGCACCAAAAAAAACAGGAAGTGGGCGGGAACTGCGACGCTCTATATAAGCAACCATAACTTAAAAAAAAACAAATTTTTGTTTTTTTTAAGTTATGGTTTTGTCCATCATAAAGTGTGTTTTACAAAAGATAAATGTATTTATCTTTTGTACATGATTGATCGACTCCATTCAGTATTGTGATTAGCTAGCAAGACACATGCTGACACTAAGTGGCTCTTTCAGATCAAAGCATATATATTGGTTGACTCCATTCAGTATTGTGGTTAGCTAGGAAGACACCGCCCACTTCACACAGGGTGTGATTTTTACTTTACTGGAGTATTTCCAATTTTCAGTACTTTTACTTCTACTCCACTACTGTACATCTCATAGGCAAATATTATACTTTTACTCCACTCCAACTTTAGTTACTAGTTACTTTGCAGATTTTGATTATTATTACAAAACATATATTTCCCACTTACAACCATTTGAAAATAGCCGATCTACAAGTTCACAACGCGACGCATTGGTAAAGAGATGTGTCAAAGAGATGTGGTGAGGGAAAAACACAGCAGACCAACTATAGACCCTGTCCCCTGGGGGACCCCAGTGGTTGATTCTCCAAACGTTGTTGGATGCAATTAAACATGTGTGTGGGTGTGTATAAATGTAAGCGTGCGTTCTTCTCCCATGTCGCTCAGACAAACACCTTTGAAATAGTTTCTGCCGGGTGGAAGTTAAAACAATCAAAAATAGCAACAAACAAAAAAACGTGGCGCGAAACGCAGCGTTTCGAGCTTTTAGATCTGCTACTTTTGATGCTGTAGTGTGATCAAGCACTCACTTCGGCCTGTGCTACTGCATCTGCACTTTACACAACACACAAACACTCACGCCCATACAGCAGCTGCCGTCCAGAACTGAAGCCTGTCTGGATCAGCAGAATGGAAAGCTCTTGTGGGTAATTCTCCAATTTGGACTGAACTTCCTCCCGGCTGCACTCCTTCTCTCTCTCTCTCTCTCTCTCTCTCTCTCTCTCTCTCTCTCTCTCTCTCTCTCTCTCTCTCTCCCCCTCCCCCTCTATCTCTCTCCCTCACCTCTCTCTGAACTGGTTAATCACATCTGTAAAGCCCGGCCCAATGAGCCTAGCGGAGGGCCTCTGGGATACTACCCACGGCTCAGAGGATAGACATGGGCCTTTGTGTTGGATGTCCTGTGTGTGTGTGTGTGTGTGTGTGTGTGTGTGTGTGTGTGTGTGTGTGTGTGTGTGTGTGTGTGTGTGCGCTGATCCAATGGGACAGGGTGTGGGAATGGATGTCATATCTTGTATGCTGTAGCCAGTGCATAACCCTGTATAGTGCACACGCACACACGCACGCACGGAGCACGCACGGAACACACACACGCACGCACGCACGCACGCACGCACGCACGCACGCACGCACGCACGCACGCACGCACGCACGCACACACACACACACACACACACACACACACACACACACACACACACACCTACACACACACACACCTACACACCTACACACCCACAAACATGAATTTATTGCATCCCCATAGCAATGTTTGGTGAATCAAACCCAAGGTCAGAAAGAGTTCAATGTACACACATGCACCCAACGGAGACAGAAACAACAGTGCAGACACACAAACACACACACACACGCCAACGCACACATGCACGCTCGCACACACACACACACACACACACACACACACACACACACACACACACACACACACACACACTCACACTCACACACACACACACACACAGACACACACACACACACACACACACACACACACACACACACACACACACACACACACACACACACACACACACACACACACACACACACAATCCGGGTCTATTATTTCCATATTTCTACTTGGTCTGAGAGTTTGCAGTCCCTGCAGTCAAATTTCTTAGATCTTATTCAGCCACAGAGAATATAGAGTTTTCAGTCTGCTAACTGTATTTTGGTATTCAGAGAAATTCATGGGGTGGAGACGGCTGTTAAACTAATGCTCACGAGCAACATAAACAAAAAAAATAGGACATAAAATATTCATGCAGCCGAAACAAGGATGGGAAGTAGGGTGTAAACAAATCAGCCAACTTTATTTGTTGTTGTGGGTCGGTCTGTGCCAAAGGTGAAGTTTGATTGTGGTGCTCTACGTGTGTGTGAGTAATCCAGTATACTGCAGCCCGGGGTTATAATTGTAGATCTGCTATTTTTGGTGTGTGACACTGGTGGCACGGATCCAGACATTGCATAAATCAGGCATAAGTTAGCTATTGTTGCTGTCGGGCAGAAACCACTCATCTCCATATTTTATCTTTTTGTGTTTTTTCGTAATTAACGCACTACTTGATCATACTACAACGCCCCCCCCCCCCAAAAAAAAAAAAAAGTAGCAGATCCACAAGCTTGAACATGGCACGAACAGACACGTGTTGAGCTTGTAGATCTGCTACTGTTGCTATCACTGAATTTGAATCATGAAAAGTAACAGCTTTGGACATAATGAGGTTTCCACCCGACAGAGACACTAACATTTATTGAGTAAAAATGCCACATTGAAAATGTAACAAGGCAAACAACACTAGATTCTCATTGTTACATGGATTTAGGACACTGTGGAGAGACAAAGAAAGACTGAGATGGTTTGAAGAACTGAGAGAGAAAAGTTCAGAAAGATAAAGAGAGAGAGATGGGGAAAAAGACAGATGCAGGGAGAAAGATTGCAGGAAATGCCCATTGATCAGTGTGGATTCCAGAACATGCGTGGCCCCACGGTGAGCCTGTGACGTCGTCGTGCTCCCGTATCGCTCAGACGAACACCTTTGAAATTCACTATTCACTTCCTTGTGAATCAGCCGGCCCCCCTTTCACGGCTGCCTGGAGCCGATAACAGGCTCACCGAGTTAACAATCTCACCTAATAGACTTGTCCCCTGTCAATCACACTTCAAAATACCAATATCTCACTGGCTCGCATGCACGCACACGCACACGCACACGCACACACGCACGCGCACGCGCACGCGCACGCGCACGCGCACACATGCACGCACAAGCACACAAACATAATCTTTTCCCACCT
>NC_137612.1:40829953-40907453 GCF_963280865.1 Gymnoscopelus braueri | reverse complement strand
AATGTCCCATTTCACAAGTTGAAAATGTATACAAATCTTTTGAAAATAAAGCTCACAATGCGTCGGGACGCATTGTGAGCTTGTAGATCGGCTATTTTCAAATGGCCGAAATATATATAGGGCTGAAGTGGTTAATGTCTGTTTTGTGATAATAATCTAAATCTGGAAAGTAACTAGTAACTAAAGCTGTCAAATAATTGTAGTGGAGTAAAAGTACAATATTTGCCTCTGAGATGTAGTGGAGAAGAAGTAAAAGTATAGAAAATGGGAAATACTCCAGTAAAGTCAAAATTCCTCAAAAGTGTACTTAAGTAAATGTACTTAGTTACTTCTACACCACTGGAAACAAAACTGGTTCTTCAGAGTGATGCCATATACAAGAACCATTTTTGGATCAAGAAAGAACCTTTTAGACCAAGGCTCATCAAAGAACCAATTATTTTAATGATTCTCTTAACCACAGGGCTCTGTACTTGGTCCGCTCCTTTTTTATTTTTCCTTCTACTCCATCTCTTCTGCGATGTGATGACTTAAAGTCAAGATTGTTGAGCCAGTTCATGACAGTTGAAAATAGCCGATCTACAAGCGCCTATTAAGACATGCCCAAAATTGGGATGATGAACCAGATGGTTTGTTCCTTAAAGAACTTTTACAAAATATGATTCTCTGGACCAATATGACCAATATTCTGGACCAATATTCACTAAATAAAATGGTTCTTTAGTAGGTGATGGTTCTTTGTGGAACCAAATAGCCTTTTAAAGAACCATTTAAATACCATGTTGTTTCTGTGTGCTGACAGTTACTAAAGACCGAGATGAAAATATTTCTCAACCCTACAGAGCCTCTAAAATCCCAAAATGCAAGGCTAGTATTATGATGGACAAACTGTGAGACACCAACGTGTGGTCATTACATCCAACCAACACTGCATGGAGAGAGGTCAGGGTGCAGGGTTGCAGCATTTTGAAATGTCTTGTTCTTTGCACATTTACACAATGAACCCTGATATCCTTCCTCTCCAGTTCTCTTCCTACAAAAAAAAAACACCATCAATACCATTGATTGCCAAACTTTTACTTGTTTGATTTTTTTTGCTTGCGCTCAAAGAGGTGGAATAAAATAATCTATCTACAAAAATAAATGTGTCTCATTTTGGAACAGTTCTTGCAGAGAAAATGCATGTCTCTCTGATTGTCAGTGGGAGACCTGTTGCATGAAAACAGGCGATCTACAAGCTCACAATGTGTCACATTGTGTTGCGTTGTGAGCTTGTATATCAGCTATTTAGGCAGTTTTTTAAACGTTTTGAAAAAAACAAATTCTATTTTAAAATTGGCATAAGTGAGGACCACTCATGTGTCGTCATGGCATCAGGCGCAAACAAATCAGTAATCTCCATATTCGGGCAAAAAAAGGGGTATGCCCATATATGGGCATATAGCCTACTGATCAGGGATATCCATATACGGGCATAAAAGGGACATGGACTGACAGATACAGAGATCTCCATATATGGACATATCAGTCAGATCGGCGGCTCGAAGTAAGTGTGAGGGCCGTGTAGTGGCCCAAACCTCTAGTAAGAAAAAAAATGCCCTAAATGCCAGGTTTGAGGTGGTTATCATGGACATTCCCATGAACATGCTAGTGTGCCAATGAAAGGTTATTGCAATATAAGCAAACTAACATGATCCACGATCTATGATCACAATCTGGCAGAAACCTGAAGTGTGCAAGTAATCCTCCTTTCAAAGCAAGCTGGATAATTTGGGTCAGGTAACACGACCTGTAATACTTACATGTAGGGGTTAGATTTTCAACTCAGGACTATTTTACTAAGTTGACTCAGTCCATTATGTCCTGTGATCAATAGAAGTGTGTGCTTTCACTGAATAAAACAACTATTCAACAACATACAAACCCCTGCAAGTTTTCCACACGCACACGCAAACGCAAAACACACACACACACGCACACGCACACGCACACGCACAGGCAAGCGCAAACGCAAACGCAAACGCAAACGCAAACACGCACGCACGCACGCACGCACGCGCACGCACGCACGCACGCACGCACGCACGCACGCACGCACGCACGCACGCACGCACGCACGCACGCACGCACGCACGCACGCACGCACACACACACACACACACACACACACACACACACACACACACACACACACACACACACACACACACACACACACACACACACACACACACACACACACACACACACACACACACACACAGTCCTCTCTGGCAGTTTTGCGTCAGTGCGTCAGACCACAGGGACGGTTGACATTTCACTCTGGCTCCGTTTCCACTGCCTGTGATCAGAGTCATGCTGCCTCGCCTACCTTAAAGGTCACCGCTGTTGTTTGTCAAAATCTCAACAAAAACACACCATGCAATGCTGGGAGCGTGTGTGTGTGTGTAAGTAGGTGTGTGTGTGTGTGTGTGTGTGTGTGTGTGTGTGTGTGTGTGTGTGTGTGTGTGTGTGTGTGTGTGTGTGTGAGAGAGAGAGAGAGAGAGAGAGAGAGAGAGAGAGAGAGAGAGAGAGAGAGAAGGCACTATTGCAGTTATGAGTTCCTGAAACGTCAGTTGTCACATCAAATCGTTTTTCCTAAGATTGAGCCAATATTTGTGTGTGTGTGTGTGTGCGTCTGTTCGAGTGTGTGCGTCTGTTCGTGTTCGTGCGTGCGTGCGTGCGTGCGTGCGTGCGTGCGTGCGTGCGTGCGTGCGTGCGTGCGTGCGTGCGTGCGTGCGTGCGTGCGTGCGTGCGTGCGTGCGTGCGTGCGTGCGTGCGTGCGTGCGTGCGTGCGTGCGTGCGTGCGTGCGTGCGTGCGTGTGAAAACACGTGCGTTTCTGTTTGAATGTTTATACATATGTCAGCACTTGCAGATTGGATCAACAATAAACCATAAACATTACGATATTTGCATCGTTACGTAACGCTTCAGTGCTTTACTATGTGCATAATCTTTCCAATTGGTGGGGAACTGCCTTTTTTTGCTGGTGGTTCAATTTCATTTGAATCCATAGTGTTCATATATCTGTCGACCACATATCTATCGTCATTCCAGTCAACCTGACTGTATCCATCTATTCCTATTCCTAAGTAGGTATTAGCCTCTGCACCAAATCATCTCTGTAGGTTGGAAACCTCATATGTCCAAAACCCTTTTCAAGATTCAAATTAAAAAATATCAAAAGTATCAGATCTACAAGCTCAAAACGCGTCGCTTCGCGCCGCGTTTTGAGCTTGTAGATCTGATACTTTTGATACTTTTGTGTGACGCTGTAGTGTGATCAAGGCCGTCAATTTACGAAAAAATAATAATATGGGGATAAGAGGTTTCTGCCCGACAACAGCTAAATATTATGCTCTCTACGGCAGAGGTTTTCCATGCCAAGGACTCCCACATAGCCCTATAGCCTCTAGCTAACAAAACTAAGAAAATTGTGAAAGTAGCTGATCTACATGTGCTTGTAGATCAGCTACTTTCACAATTTTCTGCTATTTCTGGCTATTTTCGAAAGGCTTTTACATGTTTTACTTTTTATTTCATTTATTTTCATTCCTTTTTTTCTCCTCTGCTTTCCAATTGTCCCCCTGGCAGTCCCCCTGGTGGCCGCGGCCACCCTTTGAAAACCACTGGTGTATGAAACTGATTCAATCTGCCCCTGTTTCTATGATCAACAAATTATACGTAGCCTGCGAGTTAGTTCTGGCAGCATACACTCGAGAGAGATTCTATGTGGCTGTTACAGTGTCATGCAGACTCATACAGTACGTCATACTCTGACGTGGCAGTCAGCTGTCCAATCGGGCGGGTTATTTAAGCTCACCTTCATCTGTGTTCTGTCTGCTTTGTGTTTCATAGGTGTTGTCATGCAGCGGTTGCGGTTCGGTTGTTTACTGGTTGTTGGTTGTTCGGTTGTTTGCTGGTGATACTTCTACACACTGTTTTTAAAAAAAAAATCATGCTCCCCAGCTCAGTAGCTGCTGCTGTTGTTGCTGGTGCTACTGCTACACAATGCTTAAAGTGCATTATTCTGATTCAACAAAAGCTAAGTTGCTGTTGCTGCTAAATGCTGTTGTTGATGTTCAGCTGTGGGCTGCTGGTTCTAATGTGGTATTCGTTCGATTTCTAAAGGCATAGCTACTTTAAATTGCAGTGAGTTGTTTCTAACGTCAACAACGGTGTATGTCCCTCCGGGCGATGGGATTTTGCCATGTCTGATTATTATAAGCATTGCTGGGCTTATTTTTCTGTAAAGTCGCTTGTTATTGGTGGTTTTGGCCTATTTATGGGGTATAGTTGCTTAGGATTGCTTCCTAAGGTGGTTCTGTCATGGTCCCCCGGATTTGTTTCAAAATCTTTCAAATATTCCACTTGTATCTCAGGATTTGGAAGTAGCAGATCATTTACATTTCATATATATCATGCTGATTTCTCTCTCAATATCTGGCAACTTAAACATTCCTGCAGGGTGAGCTCATCTGTCTAGTGACAGAGAGCAAGGATATCAGCTGTTTTATCGTGAAGCTTAAGTAAGGTTGCTTCTTGCATGCGCTGCTACCGTTACTACCAGAAGCTTTAATTGAAAATAGTTTTATCAATCTATATAATGTTCTGGTATGGCTTCTGGGCGGAATGGATTAAATGATTAATTCTATGGTATAAACAAAGCGGAGAGCTTCGCTTCCGCATTCCGCAATACACGCTGTCGTGTCTGACTATGACGTCACTGGTTGAACTTTTTGGTGCAGTCTGGGAAATGTAGTATGCTTAAATCCTACGGCGTAAGCAGGTGCTGTAACCGCCAAGATAAAGTCGGATAATTACAAGTAATTCAGCTAAAATTTTCTTGTCACTTTAGTGATACAGGAGTAGGCAGATTTCACTTGAGTAAAGCAGCAATTATAGCAAGTATCTCCGTTTAGGAAGTACTCAGTTAGTTGGTCTGGTTCATGATTTCAAACAATATTCAATCAATGGATGTTCTTAAATATACTGTAAAGAAACTATAATTGCAGATTGGTCATTATGGTGCTCTTAAAATGTTTATGATTAAAGTAGTCTATAGTTGTGCAGATTGGTCATTATATTGTGTAAATCTTTTAATGTTGCAGCCAGTATGAGTAGGGCTGATTTTATCTTCATGTGCTGATGGTGGCTACAGCTATTTTCATTTGATGTAGCTACGTTCTCTGCTATCTAACTTGCAGAGTAGGCTAAATGGCTTGGATGTTGTCAAATAATTGTAGCCAGTTAATTGTGCTAAGTTTTGTGGAGGTAGGCTTTTAAAATATAATGATGAAGTAATTATCTGCAATCATGTAAGTTATATTAGGCTTTATATTGTGTTGGCTCGCAATACTGGTTAGATGTACTTGTTGCATTCTACGTTGCCTATGCTCTTGTATTGCAAAGCTAATTAAGCTTAATTTGCTTTAAAAGTCAGCATTAGTTAAAGGTGATTTACGTTGCTGAATACACCTTGGATAATACATATATATAGATATATAAAACATTTTATAATCAAAGTAGTCTATAGTTGTGCAGACTGGTCATATCATGTTAATCTATTTATGTTGCAGCTAGTAGGTGTGGGGTTGATTTATTTTCATGTGCCCGATGGTGGTTATAGCTATTTATCATTTGTGTAAACCTACGTCTTCTGATATCTATTTTGCAGAGTAGGCTGAATTGCATCGGAGGTTGTCAATTAATTGTAGCAGTTCAATTGCCTCTATTTTGTGGTGCCGGTAAAGTAGGCTGTTTAATATAATAATGAAGTGAATTAATTTCAAATCAAGCAAGTAATAATAGGTTATTGTGTTGGCTTGCAGTGCTGGTTCAATGTACTGGTTGCATTCTACTGTTGCCTATGCTCTCGTATTGCTAAGCTATACTTGTTTTAAAGGTCGGGATGATTAAAAGGTGATTCTCATTTTGCGGCACACACCTTGGATATGAGGATGGTAGGCTGCAGTAACTTTCTTAAGTAGTCTTTGAACACTGAAAGGAACCCATCTGTTTCATTTGATTCTTTAGCAAATGGCAGCCCGTTTAAATGGTCATGGTGATATATTGAGATGGATATAAACACTGCTAAGTTGGTTTTGTCCTGGAAACTACGTATGTTCCAGTTCCCCGGATGTAATGCATACTATGAAAAGCGGTTGACAAGTGATGTTGACATGTTATGTGCGATAAGCTTTCAGAAGTAAGTATTGCAGCAGAATAATCGGGGTTGTCAATGTGGCTGGGAACCTAACACTGCTTGTTTAATGGATCGGCCTAACAAATCATTAAATAGTAGAGTGTGCATTAGGGAAGGACTGTTGTTGCGATAGACTGTAATGGCAGTCTCCGATTTGCATCATTTAATAGCTGTCATCTCCGTCCAGGTTATGTGGCGCTGGCCATGTTAAAATTAATTAGTCAGTAAACCAAGTACCGTGGTTGAGGTTTTTTTTTTAAGGTTTAAATCTTGAACCGCTCAAACTTGACGTTTCGTTATGAAGTTATTGAACTTGATGAATGTTATGGTCGTTAATTAAATCATCTCAGGAGGCAAACATTTTAGTTTACTCCAGTTGGTATGTCCTTTAAAGGGTGTTTTATCATTCTCGGTATTGACACAGGCTGTGGTTCTCCTTGCAGTCTTGTAAGCAAGGTTGCAATTTTATAAGCATGTAATGGAAAGGGAGTACTTGATTCAGACTAAATATGTTGGTTCTGCTAGCCAAGTCCATATCCACTGCTTTCATCTAGTCTAATCTGAGTGTATATCAAGAGCTAGACATGCATCCATCATTCGATGTTGCATTTCTATGGAAGGACATTTATGATTTATCTTAAGTCTCTCATTGGAAGCTGCTTCAGTATTCTGTTAATTAGAAAGTCAATCTATGGTTAGATGGGGCAGTCATAGATCTTGCTGTTAACACACAGATCTTAGTCTGTTCTCACACAAAGCAGCATTATGTTTTATCTGTGGCTCATTTGTTCAACAGGTCATGTCCCATCTTCAGTTTAAGCTTTAATTCAGCAGAACAAATCTCAACTTTCTGCATATTTTCAGTTGGTGCACAGTTCAATCGTTCTGATTAAAATGGTCCTTAGTGCCATGTTCGTCATGTGCGCTAAAATGGGGAGTTTGTTGGCTCAGGATGTAATGGATACAAGTGTTGTAATTGCTAAATGTAAATGGTAGTTCTGTTATTACCATGCATATATGGTGGTCGCTGGGTGGAGTTAAGGTTTAGCGTAACCTCAAAGTCATGTTAGGTTTAAAATGTTCTTTAGTTGGCACTAGAGAGGTCAGCTGGTTGCTCAAACTCAAGGCATCATGGTTGATGCGGTTAAGGGGCATCATGGCTGATGCAGTTAAATGGCTGATGTGGTTAAATGGCATCATGGCTGATGCGGTTAAGTGGCATCATGGCTGATGCAGTTAAATGGCTGATGTGGTTAAATGG
Organism: Gymnoscopelus braueri; assembly: GCF_963280865.1. Classification (NCBI taxonomy): domain Eukaryota; kingdom Metazoa; phylum Chordata; class Actinopteri; order Myctophiformes; family Myctophidae; genus Gymnoscopelus; species Gymnoscopelus braueri. The sequence goes on along the minus strand of NC_137612.1, from coordinate 40,899,947 downwards.
CATCATGGCTGATGCGGTTAAGTGGCATCATGGCTGATGCGGTTGGGTTGCTCATGATTGGGTCATGGTGCATGGGTACTGATTTCAGATAAAAAATAAATAAAATAAAAAATAAAAAATAAAAGAATATATATATATATATATATAATTATATATAGAATGTCCTCTTCGATCCTATTCGCGGTGCGGCACCGCACGGCGGTGGACATCGCTTTAGGTCACCGTTTAGGAGTTCAGGAATCAACAGGTGTTCTGTTGAAATAAATAAATAATAATAATAATAAAATATGATATATCGCATCATGGTTGATGCGGTTGGATGGCATCATATGGCTGATGCGGTTGGGTGGCATCATACGGCTGATGCGGTTGGGTAGCATCATACGGCTGATGCGGTTAGGTAGCATAAGAGTTGATGCGGTTGGGGGCATCAACTCTGAGCTTGCATCACGGTTGCATTAACACTTAGTCATGTTAAGTTTAAGTAGTATATTCCTCTATGTGGCATTAGAGGAATGGTTAAGTGCTGCCATGCCATGGCAGCTAAGGCCTTTTTAGTTCACATAAAGTTAGTATGTCCTAGCCGATCCCAGACGCCTGTCTCGGTGTGTTGGGGGAAAGATGGGATATCGGCTTGGTCAATTGGTTTGAGGTAATCACCACTCACATAGTTTCTACCATCAGATAGGATATTCCTCTACGTGTTATTAGGGGAATGGTCAAGTGCTGCCATGCTATGGCAGCTAAGGCCTTTAGTTCACATAAAGTTAGTATGTCCTCGCTGATCCCAGACGCTGGTCTTCACTGTTTTGGGGGAAAGGATGGGATATCAGCTTGGTCAATTGGTATGGGTTTGAGGTTTCACCCCACACATAGTTTCCACATAGAAGTTCACATAATGTTAGAATATCCTAGCATGATCCAGAATTGCTAGCTGCAATTTCGTCACTGTCTCCATCAGGAGTCAAGTGGGATATCTGCTTGGATGAATCGGTGAGCGTTCACCATAGGGCGTTCTTGATTCCGCAGTGTTGGGGGTTGTTATGTATATATATCTTCCTGCTCTTAAAGGTTAATGATGGTTGTCTTAATTATGCTGAGCAGGGAGAAAAAATGTAGCAGAGCCTGAACGCCAAAATAAAATATATTACATCCACTCTTGTATTCTCATTCTATATATTGTTTCATATATTTGGTGTGTAATATTGGTTCAATCTATTCGTGAGTTATCTGACAGAAATTATACGTAGCCTGCGAGTTAGTTCTGGCAGCATACACTCGAGAGAGATTCTATGTGGCTGTTACAGTGTCATGCAGACTCATACAGTACGTCATACTCTGACGTGGCAGTCAGCTGTCCAATCGGGCGGGTTATTTAAGCTCACCTTCATCTGTGTTCTGTCTGCTTTGTGTTTCATAGGTGTTGTCATGCAGCGTTTACTCCCACCACCACCCCAGCACCACCAGTGGGCTCTGCTATTGGTTCTGTTCCCCATGGGGGGTTGTTATGTATATATATCTTCCTGCTCTTAAAGGTTAATGATGGTTGTCTTAATTATGCTGAGCAGGGAGAAAAAATGTAGCAGAGCCTGAACGCCAAAATAAAATATATTACATCCACTCTTGTATTCTCATTCTATATATTGTTTCATATATTTGGTGTGTAATATTGGTTCAATCTATTCGTGAGTTATCTGACAGAACTCAACGTACTGGCGACACATTATTGATTTGGTGCCCTGATCTTGAGCGATGTTGTTCAGTTGTAGCTCTATAGTACACTGGCCTACTTACAATGTTTTGCATCTGAGCAAAATACCACGAGAAGGTGCAATCCTTGGACCTTTTCTATTCAAACTTCACATTGCAAATGCCATCAAAACAATCAAATCCAGTCAACACAATTATGCAGATGACAATCAAGTTCTTTCAGTGAGTGACTACACAGTTTCCATTTGTACACATAGACACTAACAATAAGTATGGTTTTGTGGTGGATATACACATACAGGACAGTTATTTAAGTACAGTCATAATTCACTGCGTGCTTGCCCGTGTTTAATATCTACTACCGTTTTGTGCCTTGGGCTGCCAAACTTATGCGGCCCCTAAACAGCGCTCTCAAGGGTAAAACATCTCCTAAGCACGCCATTTCTTGGTCCACGGACATGTTGGCGGCTTCCTCTGCCACAAAAGATGGCCTCACTGTTGCTCTGACCACGGACGCCTCAGACTATGCTGTCGTGCTGTTCTCTAGCAGTTGGTCAACAGTGTTTGGCAACCTCTCGCTTTTTTCAGCCGGCAACTTCGGTCCAGCAAGCAGAAATATAGCATTTTTGACCGTGAACTCATCCGTTCACTGCCTTTGTTGACCACAAGCGGTCGACCTTCGTCATGGCTAAGGTGTCAGAACCGTGGTCTGCCAGGCAGCAGCGCCACCTGGCTTTCATCTCTGAATTCACCACGCACATCCAACACTTGTCAGACAGCTGGGTTGCCCGGTTGCCCGGCACCTGGGTTGCCCGGTTCGGTGTCCCCTCTGACCTTTCCTCTGGTCGTGGGCCCCAGTTCACTTCCGAACTTCTGTTGCCCATCAGTTAGGTGTCTCACTCCACCGCACTGCAGCATACCACCCTCAGGCCAACGGCATGTGTGAACGCTTTCACAGAGACATGAAGTCTCCTGGACGACAGCTGGGTCGACAAACTCCCATGGGTGATGCTGGGAATTAGGACTGCGCCTAAGGAGGACCTCCTTTCTTCCTTTGCAGAGTTGATTTAGGGTCCCAGGTGATTTTATTCCCCACACTACGGTCCCCTGGTCTTCATCTGACCAACGCCGTACTCTCCTGACACTGTCAAAACGTTCCTGCCAGTCCCAACCTCGCGCCACTGCCTGCCCCAGGTACACATCCCGTTTGACCTGCGATGTTATGTTTTCATCCGTCACGATGTCCATCGGGGACCCCTTCAACCACCATACGGTCCTTACCGGGTTGTGGAGGCTGGCGACAAGACATTTGTTATCGACATCGGGGGCAGGTTAGATCACGTGTCACCTGGATTTGGGCCGCTCAGTTGAGGTGGCTCAGGCACCACGCCGTGGTCGGCCCCCGGGATGGGCTACCTTGGAGCAGGTCTGGCCCCCTTTGAACCCCCCACACTGCCACCCGGCACCTGCTCACCGCCAGCGACCTTCTGTCGCCCTCCCGCTTGCCCCTCTGCCTGCCCAGGAGCTTCGGAATAGCTTCGGGTGGGTCATTTGGGTCCCTGGTCGTTTCACTGGGCCAGTTGAATTCTGGGGGGAGGTGTGTGCCGGATATACACACACAGGACAGTTATTAAGTAAAGTACAGTCATAATTCACTGCATTCTTGCCCATGTTTATAATAGTTTGTTCCACTTACCAGAGGCAGTATTTCCTTTAATGCATAGGTGACGTAATTACCTGTGCGACAGGTCTGTTGTTATTGTTTTTTCTTTTGAATAAACGGAGTGCTACTTGGCTCTTCAAAGAGGAATACATCTCTGTCATTTCTCTCCCTGCACTCCTAGTGTATGCTTTTAACAAATCAATCCCTCAACTAAATAAAGGCTAAATTGAGCTAATTGTTTTGATGCCAAAGAAGAAAGTTAGAGCTCACCTTGAATCCCTGTCTTTGAAGGCTAAAAGCCAAGTCATTATGGATTAAGACGCTTTAATAGCCACATCAGAGTCAATAACAAAGTCAACTGTATCATCTTAAGAATATAGCAAGACTTAGAGGATTTATGTCCAACTTATCAATGCCTTTATCTCCAGCAGGTTATATAACTAGGGAAGGTGAACACATTACATCAACTCTCAGATCTCTGCACTAGCTTACAGTGAGTCATAGAATTGATTTTTAATATCACTGCTCGTCTTTAAATCTCTCAGCGGTCTGGGGCCAAAATACATCTAGGCTTTTACATGATGAAGTCTCTGATCATCAAGGACCAGTCTTCTAAAACCACACATGGTGACTCACACACAATTTGTGAGGCAGCATTCTGAACCTTTCTACATCGAGGCTGAAAACGTTTATGTTCTCCTTCGCCCTTTATTAAAAATGTCAAGCTAACCTAGATGCTGATTAATGAGTTCATCAACATTCCTCTGATGCAAAATGGTGAATTATAAGTTGTGAATAAGTTGTGAATTGTTGTTTTTGGTGGAGTATAGTGTTTCAGGAATTAAATAAGCCCAGAACAATGTGTTGGTCGCTGCTTGCCATTGTTTTTTTAATATGTCTATAGGTTTGTTCCCATGATTTTCTGAGTGCGTATAGAGGTTAGTGCCCATACTGCTGCAACAGAGGTTTGTGCTTGTCAGTACTTTAGTGTAGAAGAGTTACATTGAAGTTGACACATTGTTACAGTAAATCACCAAACCATGCTGCATTGTTTTATGTGAGGAAAACGCTCTTACACAATGATAATACTCCTGGCAAATGTGTTTATTGCTGAAAGTGTGAGAAAAAGTAAAACTGTAGTTGCACTTTGACCTTTATTTTTGTATGCCTATTTTCTTGTTTCTGTTCTTTTATCTATTTTAGTCATTCGAATATAGTCTTTATTTCTTTTTAAATGCCTTTTTATGCCTTATGTACAGCTTTTTGAATTGCCTTTGTTTATGAAATGTGCTATACAAATAAACTTGCTTTGCCTAATAACCACATATGAGCCCTAGCGTCCCTATTCTTGGCATTGCTTAATAGGACAATATGTGGAAATACAATTTACAATTTAGGCATTTAGCAGACACTCTTTATTCAGAGCAACTTACAGTAAGCAAGGTAAACACATACAGAACATCAAGTGCATTGAGACGGTGTAGTGCCTCAGTAATATGAATTATGGGTAAGAACCTAGCATCAGTCTAAACAGTATAATAGATGGGTTTCCGCGCAACGTCATCACAGGGCAGAATGCGCAATCTGCGCATGCCTGGGGTAGAACGAACCCGGAAGTGCCTTTCACTCTGTTGTTGTGTTTGGGAGTTAGATAGGCATAATGCTGCTATTATAGGCATAAAAGGCATAATGCTGCTATTGTATACAAATAAAAGACGAACAGATCCAACTTCCGACAAATCAAATTTTTATTGAGCAAACAAGATATTACAAATTGCATAATTTTCATTAAACCCGGTGAAGACCATTTATTTTATGAATGTAGATTTGACCAGAGCTGCTGCGGGTAATAGCGCCCTCTATAGGCTCACCCCTCCACTGCGCGCGCATATCCTCTCATGTTTACAAACAGGAAACCCGTCTATAACAAAAATAATTAATAATATGAACCTTGAAATACAAACTGTAGGATGCCTGGTCAACAAATGAACCTGTCACAGTTTGGGAGCCAGAAGAGAGAAGAGTCTGGGACGTGTGGAGCATTGTCCCAGATTTTTGAGTGGTGCTAGCCACTCCAAGGACTGACTTTGTCCGTGTGTCCGTCCGTCCGTATGAGCACGGCCTCTCTGTTTGAGCACAGAGCGGCTGATTGCAACACAAAGATGCAACCAGTTACACTAATTATACACACACACACACACACACACACACACACACACACACACACACACACACCTACACACACACACACACACACACACACACACACACACACACACACACACACACACACACACACACACACACACACACACACACACACACACACACACACACACTTTTGAGTAAAAATACTTAAAATTAGTAAAAATACTTAAAATTAGTAAAAATACTTAAATATTAGTAAAGATACTTTAAAGGGATACTTCACTTTCCGCCGGGGGACACATTTAAAAAAAATATTAAAAATAAATGAAAAAAGTTATGGAAAATTCATGGCCCCCTCACGACACGCAGTGTCCTACTAATGTGTGAGGGGGCCATGAATTTTCCATAACTTTTTTCATTTATTTTTAATATTTTTTTTAAATGTGTCCCCGGCCCGAAAGTGAAGTACCCCTTTAAAGTTCCTAAACTGAGTAAAAATACTTAAAATGAGTAAAAATACTTAAAAGATGTTAAAATGAGTAAAAACACGTAAAAATTAGTAAAAACATTTTAAAGTACTTAAAATGAGTAAAAATACTTTGAAGTCATCAAAGTCTGTAAAAAGTAACTAATGAAATGAACTCATGAAAGGCACCACTCTCTTCACACTGGGTGTGATTTTTACATAAGGTTCAGCTGATCACCTGATCTCACAGAATGTAGTATACATTGCACGGACCCAGTGCACGTCATTCCGTGCATAGTCGCCTAGAAAACCCAAAAATCCGTGCATATGTACGGCGAGTCCCACGGTGGGCGTAACCAGTTGCAACCCGGAAAAACCCGGAAGCAGAGCAGTCCTCACAACAAAAGGTACGATTCTGTGCCTATCGGGACATAACTCAAACGGCGCTGAGTAGGCTCAAGGGAACGTCGCAACGTTCAGGACGGCAACTCGCTCGCTTTAGCTCGCTTCGTGGTCCCTCACGTGGCTCCAGTTCCCTTGAGACTGCGCGCCTCCGAAATGGTTTAGTCAATGGGGGAGCTGCGAGGCGGCTATGCACGGATATTCGGGTTTTTCCAGTTGTCTATGCACGGAATGACACTCTGTGCAATGTTTACTAAAGTTGTGTGAGATCGGGTTGGGTTCAGACAGTAGCTGATCTGAGTGAGCGGGAGGGGTTGTAGGGTTGGATCAGGCTTTGAAGATATGGGGGTGCCATAGCCTACTTTTGGTTGCTTTGTAGGCCAACGTCAGTGTTTTGTACTCGTGTGCGTGCAGTAACAGGGAGCCAATGGAGGGAGCGGAGAAGTAATCGCTCCGAAACTTTTTCTACCCCCCCTAAGTGGGGGTCTACGAACAAATACTTCGGGCTCTGATTTTGGCTCCGCCCCCCGGAAGTGGGTGAAACAGGCACTTCAAACACTTTGTTGAATTGTTCAAAAACATTCAACGTATTTTTTTTGTGAATTTGTATTTTTCTAAGATGCTCCTTTTAACGCAGATTTTTTTTGTATTTTTTTTTATTGGTTAATTTTTTTTAAATATTTTTTTTCCATTTTCTTTTGCGTTCGCTTCCCGCGTTCACGCGTCTTACTTGTGATATGACTGAGGTCTGGATAAGGAGCTGGGCTGACTCCTGGGTTGATCCATCGAATGAAGGCAGACATTTGCCGAAAATCTAAAAGCTCACAACGTGTCAAAATGATTTGGTGTAGAGGTAAAAAAAGATGGGACCAAGTAGACCCCTGGGGATAGGGTTTGTTAGTATATGTGATAATCGATGTGATATTTCCCATTGACCTCGTCAAAAACGTTCACACGTCTAATACATAATGGATTTTTTTTTTTGCACCCATGGACCTCATGTTTAGCCTATACTAAACTTGGTCTATACTTGGTGATATCTTAGATAATATCAGTTTGTGAATGATTTTATTGTATAAGACATATTTTATTGTGTTTAACGTTAAAATGCATATTAGTCCATGACCAAAGTGCCAGACGCACACAGCCCCAGTGTGTGTCCTCGAACTTTACTTCAGTCAGTACACAGTAGTTGAAATGTTGCTGTTCGTCTCGTCTCCTACACTGGCCCTGCACCTGGAGTTGTGACTACTAAAATCGTTGAGAACTGCGGATTGTTTTGGATACCGGACCCTCCAATCTACGTTGCCTGGGACCACGGCGGATGGCTCCCGAAGTAGACCAAGCCGAGGTCATTGATGAAGTGAAAAACAATCCAGCCACCTCGTGGATCAGACTGTAAACAAACCACCCAGAAATCATGGAATATATGGTCCATTCTGCGCTATCGAAGGCAGAAGAGAACTTTGCCAACCATGAGACTAGTCGCTTAGACTGTCCTGTTTAACTACCTCCATCTCTACTGTTTTGTGCAAAGCTAATTGAAATACAAAAAACTATTTTAGAACGTCGTTGTTTGTCCTTTTTTATATCTTTTAAGGTCTTTGGTTATTGGTAAAGGTCCAGGTTTTTACACGTTGGATTAGTTTAACCTAACACTTGGTCCATTACATTTTTCCTCTAAAAATCTCTTGACCGAAATTAGTCGATTGGCTATTTTCACTGCATGTTTGCCCGTTATGACATGCTAGGCTTCATGTGGCTAAGTGTTTTATAATAATACATTGGAAATCAAAAAGTACCACCAACAACAACATGAACAAACAAACAAAAAGCCTCTCAAATGCGCTGGCATTCTTTGACCTATATAATGAGGAACAGAATAAAACTAAACAAAAACCCAAGTAAGGGCCATTCCGAGGCAGTGCATCTTTGAAAAGAGAAATTGCAGAGAAGTAGGCGAGACCACAGGAAAAAAGGGGCAAAAAAACAGAAGCACTTGCTTGAAGATAAATGATGAAGGCTGGGAGATTTAATTAATACTTTTCAGTGTAGGGGTAATTTAGTTTGCATTTGTAATGGAACTCAGTCTTTTTGGGCTGGTTTCCTACGGTGTGCACAGTTGTAGCTGCCTCCGGCTGTTAGGATCTGGCTAACATTTTAAGAAATGGAACTGTATTATTATTATTTTTTTCTCTCTCTCCACATATACTTTCACTGAAGACCTGGGGGTAAACAGGAAATACTAGCCAAATGTTATTTTATTATTCTATGTGATTTAAATCGTTTACATATCACATCACATCACACGCATGCGCACGCACGCACGCACGCACGCACGCACGCACGCACGCACGCACGCACGCACGCACGCACGCACGCACACACACACACACACACACACACACACACACACACACACACACACACACACTCACACACACACACACACACACACACACACACACACACACACACACACACACACACTTACCGTAGTACCGTACATTAAACATCCTTTGGTAGCCTACAAATGCTATACCAAACATTTTGGTATAGCATACCAAATTGCTATACCATTCCTATTTTAAGCCCTATTTTAGACTTTCAAGTAGTTGATCTCCACACTCAAAATGTACCACATTGTGAGCATGCCTAAAATAGTGACGCCATGGGTGATTAAATGAACACTGATGATTTCACGATGTAGACACACCAAAATGTCACTTATTGTATAAACCATTGTGTCTATTTGATGTAAGGCAATTTGGGATGTTGTCAGATTATGGTCTTGTTCTTTGATATTGTTTGTGTGGGCGATATAATTGCCATAACCGCCAAGCAGAGAGATTTGTCCTTCCTACTGTGATTTAAACCACAGTATGATTGTTGATGGGTTTTTTTAGAGAGAGGGGGAGAGAGAGAGAGAGAGAGAGAGAGAGAGAGAGAGAGAGAGAGAGAGAGAAGACAATTCTGCTCAAATTGCTCAGAAAAAAAGGATGGAGAAAAAAAACAATTCAGATGAGTGATTGACACAGAGCCCAATTCATCACAATGAGAGATGGGCTGAGGTATCTGACAACACAAACACATACACACCCTCTGCTTGTATACACTAACACACACACGCACACACACACACACACACACACACACACACACACACACACACACACACACACACACACACACACACACACACACACACACACACACACACACACACGACACGACACATATAAATGTGTATTTACAAATGTGCACACATACACGCGCACACACACACACACACTCACACACATACACACACGCACCCAAAGTGAAAAAAAATAAAAAATATAAATCCAATAGCTATTATAGTGCACCTTTATCGAAATTCAGAGCCAAATGATTGGTGGGCTCATGCCGAAAGGGAGAAGGGAGCTGTAGCCGCTATGAACGCGGTGTGTGAGCGTGTGCGTGTGTGTGTACTGTATGTGTGCGTACACGTGCGTACTTTCACCGAGTGTGTGCGAGCATCTAACAACCCCCCACCCCCACTCCACCGCCCCCCCCCCCCCCCCCGTCATTCACGTCCGCGGCCATTAGTGAGGCGGCCGTCGAGCCTGCCGTGACTTGACAGATGCTCGCTCTGTCCAAATGCATCTCAGAGGACGTTATGGCGCTTGTCAACCAAACCACCCCACCCCACCCCACCCCCTCAACCCGCCCCCACCCGCACCCGCTCCCTCCCTCCGGTCTTACTCGCCCCAAACAACCCCCTCTCTCCGTTCTGTATTTCAGTCTCCCATCTCTTCTTGACTTCCACCCTTCCTCAAACCATCCTCACTTTATGCCCGGTCTCAAATGTGGCACGTCTGACCAATACATACCACTACTACACCACAATTCTGCAAGTCTGTTCGTACGTACGTACGTACGTACGTACGTACGTATGTCCGTCTATCCACCCATCACTCCATAAGCCTGAGTTGCGCATTGTCTCGCACCGAACAGATCTACAAGCTCACAGACGCTATTTCCGATTCAAGATACTGGCCTGCTATCAAGTATAAATCAGTGTGTGTCTGTCCTGCAGGCCTCATGTCTGCATGCTAAAGACAAACCATACAGGGCTCTGCAAAAGTGCACAAAAGGACCTGTAACTGTACATGCTCCGAGTTAAATGAGCACTCTGGATTTTTGCAGTGTGTACAGTACAGAAGTGAAAAGAAATGTGACAGTTCACAACTTCATTGTCTCTGACCAATGTCCCGGAAGGGGCGGGGGGTGTGTGTGTGTGCGTGCGTGCGTGTGTGCGTGTGTGTGTGTGTGTGTGCGCGTGTGCGCGTGTGTGTGATGTGCCAGGGTGACACTGGTCTCGGCATCGCCCCCAGGAGCCCGTTGCCCGTGCGCCTCCACCAACGCTAACCTACCTGGACACAATGAGGCCAACACCACCACTACTGTAGACGCCCTTCTATCTCACACGCAGGACGCGGTGGGATGCAACTGTCACTGGGCCGCGCTGCGCGTCAGGGACGAGCATGAATTATAGGCCTTGGAGTGCCATGCCCGATGAGATCCATCAAAGTGACTGATCCATTGAGATGATGGGTGTGCTTGTTGAAAACACTGACCTCTGACTCCTGAACTAGGGGGCAGGAGACTCAGCATTCAGCATTACGCTGTCTATTGCCATTCGTCACACAGCCTTTGTTATTCTGGTTGATGTGTTTGCTGAGCCTTTACGAGTTTGAGTTTATTAGAGAATTTTGCTTTTTTTTTTTGCCAATTCCCGATTTCCCCTGCAGTCCCTTTGTCACTGCTAACTCCTGCAGTTGTTCCTATATGGGTTTAATGTTCCTTTAATTGCCTTGTTGTTGAAATGTGCTATACAGGTAAACGCCTTGCCTTGCCTTGCCTTGCCTTGCCTTGCCTTGCCTTGCCTTGCCTTGCCTTGCCTTGCCTTGCCTTGCCTTGCCTATAGGGTTAGCACTCTGTGGACATTTTTAAGAACAACCTTAAAACGCTATTAAGCTTTTGCAGATGTTACATGATTGTATTTCCACGTTTGTGTTGTTATTTGCTGTAGTCTGCTTGAGATGAATTGTACAGGCTTTTTACTGTTCAACCTATTTTAATACCTTGTTTTGTTTTTAATCTCTATGTATGTGAAGCACTTTGCGAGTCCTCTCTGTGAGAACTGACATATAAATAAAATGTACCTACTTACTTACTTAGCATTGATAACACTTGTCTTCGGGTCAGTGCGGCTTCTTTCCACCTGACAGTGAGGAGTTTCACCGGGAGGACATAGCATGCATGCGGAGGAGCATGTTATTCCCCCCAGTTTCACGCGCTACTGAACAGGAGCCCTGATAAACATCTTAGGAGTCGCTGGTGCAGCGGCAGAGATCGCCCTGCCTCGCCCAGTCCTCCGTCCCGCGAACGCGACTAATCGCGTTCATCGGAACACCCACCCATGCCATGACGGTGACTGTGGCAGGCAGGAACTTCACCCCTGCATCACCCCCATGCAGCACCCAATTAGCATTTTAACGCTTCTGCCTACTGACCACATCAATTATCCAAAAAGGAGTTGTGAGATATTTTCAAACAGACATTTCCAGACCTGACCGGTTACATAAGTCGTACCCGTTTTACATCAAAGCCCCAGGATTTCGTTTTATCTCAGCAAACCTGTGGCTCCGTGCAAATCTCGAAATGCTCAGATGCATTCAAACAGGCGAACTCCCCCAAGGCTCGTATAGATGCATGCTCTTGACCCCTTCCATCGTTTCCACGCTGTCTCCTGATAAATCATGCATGTATGCGCGTCTAAAAAACATGCCAGTTGCACTGCGCGCGGACATCAATTTATGTGTTTGCCCTGGAGGGAGAGGAATGTGTTTGGAGAGAAGTTTGTTAGAAGTCCGACTTAACCCATTGAGACCGGGAACGGAACGCAGCTGTGTCATTTTAAGATTTATTTTGGCTATTCAAAAATAGCAGATCTACAAGCTCATAGTGAGCATAGTACTATGAGCTTGTAGATCTGCTATTTTTTAGAAAAATCGTGAAAATGTGTGCAAATCTTTGAATATATATATATATATTTTTTTAAGCGAACATTTGTAACTCAAATCTTTGCTTCTGGGGGATTCTACTAATGTCTTCTAAATCCTAACTGAAAACCCTTTCTGAAAAATGTATGCTGCTATATATCTATATATATATGGTGCTTAAAACCTTTTTCACGTCAAGGACCCCCAAAATGTTATGTATTTGGCCGCGGACCCCCATCTGAAAATATTTTGTTCCAGGGACCCCCCAGGAACAAAGATTTGAGTAGAAATTGTTCCTTTAGAAAAATATATATACTCAAATATTTGCACAAAATGTTCAAGACTTTTCAAAAAATAGCAGATCTACAAGCTCATAGCGCGGCACTCGGTGCCGCGCTATGAGCTTGTATATCTGCTATTTTTTGATATTTTTTTATAATTCAATAATAAGAATAAACATAATGCTTAAAGTGCTTATACACACAGATGCGTTCCCGGTCTTAACGGCTTAACCTATACCCTCCACCCTCGCCTTGCCTCTGCAGAGATGCTTGCGAGCAAGGCCGGCCAAGGTGACCTTGCCCTGGGGAGAGAGAGAGAGCCGGAGAGCTATACCCCCTCAGCTGCAACCCGTCTCCCTTTTCCTCCTTCTGTTTGGCCTCACTATGGGGTGACTGAAGAGAAGGAAGGGATTGCTTCTTCCCTTTTTCCTTCGAATGCCTGCAGTGTGCTTAGTTGTGCCCATGTATGTGTGCGACTGTGTGTGTGCACGTACGTGCGCCGCCCGGTGTCTGTGCACACGCACGGTCCGTGAGCGTGTGAGCAGGACTTATGGGCTTGGCTTCGGGAGGGCTGAATCACACCGTCTGGACTCCCTGTTGGATGGACAGGGCTTGGCTCAGGGCTGAGAGGGTCCTTTACGCCTCAACACACACACACACACACACGCACACGCACACGCACACGCACACACACACACACACACACACACACGCACACACGCACACACGCACACACACATTCCTGGGTCTGCACACATCTTCTTCTCCTAAATCCTTCGCATAAAACTGTGGGGAGGCGAGGGAAGACACGCCAATACATCCAAGACTCTGGACACAGTGGGAGAAAGGAAGGGAAGGCGAGGGGGAGAGTTGGAGAAAAAGGAGAGGATGTGTGCGTGCGTGTGCGTGTGCGTGTGTGTGTGTGTGTGTGTGCGTGTGTGCGTGTGCGTGTGCGTGTGTGTGTGTGTGTGTGTGCGTGCGCGTGCGTCCGCGCGCGCGCGTGTGTGTGTGTGTGTGTGTGTGTGTGTGTGTGTGTGTGTGTGTGTGTGTGTGTGTGTGTGTGTGCTTGAGCTGTAGACAGACCGAGCGCAAGAAGAACAATGAATCACCGGGGAGACAAGTGGGTGCAAAATAAAGAGAGATAGGAGTGACTTCATGCCCACCGCTAACGGTGCATTTTCTTCCAGCTCGCCAAGAAAGCACATGGTAGACTGAGCACAGAGCGGGGCGGGGTGGGCGGAGGGGGTCGGGGGGTGTTGGTGTTGGCGGGGGGTATGGGGTGAAGGGCAGGCAGGCGAGGGGGTGGGCGCAGAAATGAAAAGGTTAGGGTCAACTTCATCTCTGCTCACTCTCATATTATTCCTCGCTCTATATCTCGCCTCAATCTGGGACGATATCGGGGGGCCGGTCCTGCATGGGCCGGAACGTTTTTTTTCCTCTGTTCAAGATTCCTGAAAAAAACAATCTGGCGAAACTCCATTTCCAGTTCCAGCAGCCGGCCGCAAACTGTGGGCCGGGTCAGCTGAGTCCAATGTGCAGCATCGACACTTTGTTTTACCAGAGGCCGTGCGTGCGTGCGTGCGTGCGTGCGTGCGTGCGTGCGTGCGTGCGTGCGTGCGTGCGTGCGTGCGTGCGTGCGTGCGTGCGTGCGTGCGTGCGTGCGTGCGTGGAGAGACGTCTGTCCCCCTGTCCATTTTTCCCTGACTGATTCTTCTGCCGCCAATAAGAAAAGATGTGTTGGGGGAGATTATGAAGGCGCACATGACTTATTTCTCTGCCACTCTCGTGCAAAGATTGACAGACAAACACACACACACACACACACACACACACACACACACACACACACACACACACACACACACACACACACACACACACACACACACGTACGCACGCAAGCGTGCGGAGACACTTTTGTCTCGCTCTACCTCGTGGCCTTTCCCAGCATGCTTTGCTCTGATGGGTGAGTCAAGCCCCCCCCCCCCCCCCATTCCAATCCCAGCGCCAACCTCTCAGAGGAGCGGCGATGTCACCGAAAGAGAGCGGGATGGAAATCAAATCTATTTCAACTGGGGAGGGAGAGAGGGCGAGAGAGAGAGAGAGAGAGAGAGAGAGAGAGAGAGAGAGAGAGAGAGAGAGAGAGAGCGCCAGAGGACACGGCGGTGATAACGGATAAAGGGAGAGAGTGGAGGAATGATATTTGAATTAACACAGCTCGGGGATGATTTGGACCATTCCACCACTGACACCGACATCATTTCTCATTACCTGAGAGCCGCGTGTGCCTGCCGCCTTGCTTCGTCCTGCATGTCTCAGAGAGAGAAAGAGAGAGAGAGAGTGCGTGTGTGTGTGTGTGTGTGTGTGTGTGTGTGTGTGTGTGTGTGTGTGTGTGTGTGTGTGTGTGTGTGTGTGTGTGTGTGTGTGTGTGTGTGTGTGTGTGTGTGTGCGCGCACGCGCATGCGAGAGGGAAGGATGAGATGTTTGGGAGATGAAGGACAGGGCCCACAGAACTGGAAGCACACGTTTGTATCAAAGCAGATAATACATGCAGTGTGCAGTGGAATGTACATGTTCAAATCATGGTTGGAAGACCGGCAGGGTCTCTTCACTATGCAGGCTACAAACGTCAGCCGCATGCAGATATACTGAGGAAGACGTTACGACTGTGATGGGGAACAATATGATGTGTCTGTCTGTGGCTTTCCTGTCACCAATGTGTCACTACACACACATGTGACAGCAGCCTGTGAAAGGTGGACTAAGTTGGCAGCCATGAAATTGTACAAAATCGACAAAGTTTCTTTTTTTAATGTGTTTTCTGTTTCTGTGTTTTTTTTTCTTCCTTTTTCCTGTTTTTTTTATATTATGCAAGTATAAATATTGGTTTGGAGAGGGTTTGGCGGTGAGAACGATTTATTAGCATCTTTAATTTAGTTGGCTATTGTTCCAGAGTTTTGGCCAAACCCTGCCTCCCATGAATAAACCAGCATGGCATTGTGGCTTTCAACCTTTTTCATGCCAAGGACCCCTAAATTGATATACATTTGGCCGCGGACCCCCATCTGAAAATGTTTTGTGCCAGGAACCCCCAGAAGCAAAGATTTTAGTTAAAAACGTTCGCTCTAAAAAATATATATATTCAAAGATACGCACACATTTTCAAGATTTTTCAAAAATATCAGATATGCAAGCTCATAGCACGGCACTCGGTGCCGCGCTATGAGCTTGTATATCTGATCTTTTTTAATAACCAAAGCTAAGTGGTTAAAATGATTGTGACGCTATGAAAAACTAATTTCCCTGGGGACCCCCTGGTACCTCCCCAAGGACCACTGGTGGTCCCCGGACCACTGGTTTAGACTCTTTGCTACAGAGGATGCTCAGCCTGTTTCCACCGCTACGAACAATCTCTCAGCTGCTGGTAGAATAGCTGACAGCGGAGAATTCATGGACTTCATCTTGGATTACATTCATGGTGGTAGTAAGTCCGACTTGGAATTTGAAGACTTGGATCTGGATTTCACGGACCAGTTTGTGTTCTCAAGAGGAGGACAATGGCCCCGGCCGGCACTGTGGCCTGTGGGCATTGAAAAGGTCTTAAGATGAGTTGATACTGTAACAGTGGACACCGACTGGAAATGGACAAGATAAGACATTTTGATTGAACGTGTCAGCAGAGACGAAAAGGGAATTCAGAAGGACAGGCTGTCTCTTGCAGCCAAACACTGTCTAGAGAATTGATCTACAATACCAGGCTGAACACGGCGTCATTGTCAGCATGACAGCTTGTTTTGGGAACTATGCTTGTCTATCATCCATGAATGATTCTGAAACAATGACTCGGTCCACCAAAAAAGTGTTCCCAAAAACAATGCATGTGATTCACATAATTATGTATGTGAATCATAATGCATTCTGTGAGTCTATTTTTTTGTGGGCTAGTTTCATATCTATGATATCCGACTTTCTCATGTTTTTGGGTGATAATCTATTTATATGAAGAATATGTGACACATATTGTGTGTATGGTGATGTATGCTTAGTTCCGTAGCTATAGAGTTTTTGCGTGGCTAACCGGCATAATGGAGCAGTGCATTTTTTAACAAGCCAGAGAGGAACAGCTGGTGTTGTTTGTTTATTTAGATATTTGTTTATTAGCCCACTAGGCTAGCCAAACAGTTGTTCTTTGTTGGCAAAGCAGTCTGAAACCAGTGTGTTTGCTTTTGTTCAAGATGAATATATATGTATATAAACTGTATATAAATAAATACATAAATAAACTCTCCAACCCATTGCCCAATCCTACGAGTAGCATGAGACAGCAGAAGAAATGTCCACGGACAAACAAGAACTTCAGCAATACCGAGGACTTCAAAAGAGTTGTGACATACAGTACATAACGAAGGCCTCGCGGTTGAGTGCAAAGCGGTGCCAACTGTGTCAACCAAAGCTTCAGTGTGGCATCTCTAATGATGCTGCGGAAACGCTTATAGTGCAAAATAAGACTCATGCCTGGGAAGTGCAATAGATTACTGAAAAAGTAAATGTTTTTGAACGGTAATGTTGTATGGATAAGTATGTACACACCTATTTAACCCATTAAGACCGGGAACGCATCCGTGTGTCATTTTTAGATTTCTTTGGGCTATTCAAAAATAGCAGATATACAAGTGCCGCGCTATGAGCTTGTAGATCTGCTATTTTTGAAAAATTGTGAAAATTGCTAATCTTTGAATATATATATTTTCAAAGCAGACATTTGTAACTCAAATCTTTGCTTCTGGGGGGATTCTACAAAATGTCTTCTAAATCCTAACAGTTTTTTTGAAAAAAGAATGATGTTGCTATAATCAGTGGTTCTCAAACTTTTTCATCTCAAGGACCCCCAAAATTATATGAATTTTGGCTGCGGACCCCCATCTAAAAATATGTTGTTACAGGAACCCCCCAGAAGTTGTAACAGAGTTAAAAATGTTCGCTATGGAAAAATAGATATTCAAAGATTTGGACATATTTTCACGATTTTTCCAAAAATAGCCCTAATAAATCTGAAAATGACACACAGATGCGTTCCTGGTCTTAAAGGGTTAATCCAATCTCGTGCTCATAGAATATTCTATTTTTTTTGCAGCAGGGGAGTGTGTTGTTGTTGGTCTTTGCCGCTTCGAAAAAGGCTGTGGAAGTAATTGCTCCCTCAGATAACAAGCACCAAACCGTGGACAGATCCGTGCTGGCAGTGCCACAGGAATAACTACCAGCTGCGTGGAAGTGCCAACCTGCCGGACGAGTTGAGATCAGCCAAACTGAAGAAGAAGCAGAGCAGCAGTAGCAGAATATCAACCTTGTTCAAAAGGAGCAGTCACTCTACCATGAGACGAACGCTGCCTGGTGCCAAGTCCTCTGAGGATTTGCATCTGTCTCTCGAGGCCAACTCCACACCTGCAGAAAGGAAGATCACAAGGCACTACAGTGGTGGTGCTCAACCTGTGGGTCGCGACCCCCAGGAGGGGTCCCCACATGATTTTTTGGGGGTCCCCATATGACAGTGAAGTGACAATTTAAGGACTTTTAAGACCTTGTTGATACCTGAAAGAAAAGAAAGAAAAGACAAAAAAACAGTACTGCTTCAAAAGTAATAAAAAAACTATACTATAAAAACTGGTCAAACATGAGGTGAGGATATTATACGTGGGCCTCCAAATAATTGGCAGAAAACTACGATTTTAATGATGAAATAACATTAATATAAAAAAATAAGTCATTGTATTTTTGAGTTTTCATTGTGATACAGATAAATAGTAATTTAATTACTACTACTTGATCCAAGCCAGAACATGCACGTGAGAATGCACGTGGCCCACGCATCAAATGGGTGGGCCTTCGAGATGCGCCTTCGAGATTTTCAAGAGGACCCTGCTCCAAAAAAGGTTGGAAACCAATGCACTGCAGTTTTGATTTTAATATACAGTACATACCTCAGTACCATTCTTATACAGTATAGCTTTAAACCATTAAATGCACATTTTGTCTGAACTCTTTTTGCAGGCTACTGCAGTCATTGGACACTTGCACAAAAATTGTCGCCCACTCCTTTATAGCCTACTTGGTGTAAACTTGTTTCTTAACAAAGTTGAGTTGTCCCTGAGATCAAGAATTTCATTACTGGTAATGATGTACATTCTTATCAAAGCACATCTCTTAACACATTCCATGCCAGAGTTTAATCTCATAATGTACTCACCAGTGCCAGCGTTTTATTGTTGTTTTTTAGTTTTTTTCATGTCGCCACAGACCTCGCTAAATAAGTTAAAAGTGCGCGTTCATTTGGTTCTAAACACACAGCGGATCCGTGAGAAACGGCTAGCGAAAACAGTTTCCAAATCCGTGCCGCCATCTTGAAGCTACAGCCGATGAACGGTAAACAGTGATCAGCGAGGAGAAAAACAACAACCAGAGAAAATCGAGTTTTAAACAGGATCCCAGACAGGAAGCGGATACGATCGAAAAAAACGGAACCCGAATAATTCCGTTTCCGACCGGAAACCGGAAACGGAAATGGATCAAAAAAATTCTGAAAGTGCACCTGGGGCACTTAACATGGGAATCGGCGGTTCGCGTAGATCTACGCGACTGGCACGCTGCGGCTTTAAATAGGTTCGCGTAGATCTACGCGACTGGCATGCAATGTGTTAATGGTGTTGGTTCTTTTTAAATACTGTACATAACAGAGAATGAATATCATGTGTCTGTCATTGATTAATTAATCACAATAATGATTATGTCTATTGGCTCAAAAACTGAATCACCTTTTGTCTTAATAATTTTGGCTTAATAGCCATAAAATATATACAGTGCATTTAATTTTTTTTTGCGAATATAGTTTAATTAAATGTACATTTATCAACTTAAACATTTCAGCTCTGTAAAATGTTTATTTTTCTTTCCCAGTGGACGAAGTGGGAGTGGTTAGGAATGGAGTTAATCACCTAATTGTTCCCACCCAGAAGTACATCTACAATTTTGAGGTACTTTTACTTTACTGGAGTAGGCTACTTCCAATTTTCAATACTTCTACTATACTCCACTACATCTCAGAACCTGATTTTGATTATTATAACAAAACATACATTAACCAGTTCAGCACTCTGTACTTTGGCTACCAGCTGAGCTTCTAGATCTGCTATTTTCCAAAGATTTCTATACATTTTGAAAACTGGAATTTGCGAGAACGAGTACTTTTACTTTTAGTACTTTGAGTATATTTTGATGCCAACACTTGTGTCCTTTTACACAAGTAAGTATTGAACAATTTTACTTGTAACCGAGTATTTCTACCTCGCGGTATTAATACTTTTTAGTACTTCTTCCACCACTGCCCATGACCTGCCTGTCAGGCTGTGATAAACAGGAGACTGCAGGGTGGGTTTTCTCAGCTCGCTGATTTGAGGTGTATAACCACATTCAAATAAGCGTGTCTTCTTCAACTCTTTCCACATTTAACCCATTAAGACCTGAAGTCGATTCTACAAATGTCTTCTAAATCCCAACAGTATTCTGAAAAAACATATGTTTCTGTATCAGTGGTGCACTAACTTTTCCATTTCAAGGACCCCCAAACTTATATGAATTTGGCCGCGGACCCCCATCTCAAAATGTTCTGTTCCAGTGACCCCCAGAAGCAAATATTTGAGTTAAAAATGTTTGCTTTAAAACAATATATATTCAAAGATTTGAACCCATTTTCATGATTTTTCAAAAATAGCAGATCTACAAGCTCGTAGCGCGGCACTCGGTGCCGCGCTACGAGCTTGTAGATCTGCTATTTTTGAATAGCCAAAGTGTGACACAGATGCGTTCCCGGTCTCAATGGGTTAAATGTATGGCACATCACGAGAAAGCTTTACAATCGAATCATTTGAAATGCTCATGGTCTGACTCTGAGAAATGGCCGTGCCCGACTCGGGGACCAAAACACCAGCTGTTGTCACAGATGCCAAGCAGGACACATCCAGCGTGTCATTTTCTCACCTGCACCGCGCGAGGATGCAGACAGAGAGTGAAGATCTCAAACCGCCACCCGAACGTCAACACATTTATCTAAAGATTAAGTTAATGGGTAGAAATCTTATGGCCAATCAATAACTCCTGTATTATTATTCACCGTGGGACAAACATGGCGCGACAGAACTTTTGCAGGAGTTGTGATGCACGCTCCAGATTGCTCAATTAAGAATTTCGCACAAAACGCATTAAGGACCAGAAAGGAAAATGAATGCTGCCGTTAATATGAAAAGAAAGGCCCGCTGCCTTGTGAATAAGCAATGTGAGGTCTGGTTATTCTGATAGTCTAACCTGTACAAAGATCTGATTGATTGTTTTTGTTTTTGGCGGTTTGTTTGTTGTTGTTGACGAGGGAAAAGAAAGAGAACAACCACACTTTAAACTTTCTTTCCTTGTCCGTAACAATTCAGACTGCGTAAATGAGTGTTGAAGGAGCTACTTCCAAAATCCATTGCGGATTACTGCTGATCTATACTTAATCACTTAAACCCTATATACTTAGTTGACCGGGGTCCCCCAGGGCTCTGTACTGTCCTGTTTTCGCTCTACACTAAATACCTTCACAAGCCCACAAGGTGACACATTGTGAGCTTGTAGAGCGTCCCAGAATACTAGGGATGCTAGGGTTCAACTGGTTGAAATGATTTACCACTTTGATCTTAATTCATTACAGTCGCGAGAGGCCAGCCGTCTATAGTAGAGGGTCTTTGTGTGTATCGGTGTCTCTTGCTAACCACTGGACCAATCAGCGTTTTTTATGTCTTTTTTCCACATAATGTTTTATACTTTTTCGGAAGTCAGATTTGGAATCAAATGACACAGATATGTAATAGACATGTGACGTTATATGTCTTAGTTAAGGTGCGAGAAATAAACTAAAATCATTGCGTTTTACATGGGATTAATGTGTCAGTGTGTGTCGACCACATAATCCACATAAGGTAGGTCCATGAGGAAGAGCAAAAAAAAGGTCAGAGTCACTGTCCTTGGTATAATCCACAGGTAGGTCCAAGAGGAAGAGCAAAAGTCTAAGAATAGCCTGACAACAGGCGGTGATCATAATGCCTTGTTCAGCAGTCTGACGGTAGCTGTGTGGAAGCTGTTCATGAATCTGGTGGTGTTCATGAACCTGGTGGTGTTCATGAACCTGGTGGTGTTCATGAACCTGGTGGTGTTCATGAACCTGGGGGCGCCTTGCCCGGCCGCGGTCATTGTAGGGGTTTGAACAGTTTGTGGCCGGGATGATGCTTGTCCTTAATGATGCACTGAGCTTTGACTACACACCACTTCTTGTATTATTGTTGTAAAAATCACTTTCACACAAAAAAATTGCTATTTTTGTCATCCCATTACACATAATCCATCACATCACAATGCTGACTGTACCACTGGGTTTGGTCACATGAAGAGAGCAATGTGAAGACTACACAGGAAAATACTCAGTATTCATTTCACTCCCAAATGTATACCGATGCACCCACATGGAAACGTACGGGTCCTTTGATGACATTAGTACACTCTTCAGAGTTAAATGAACATTGAGGATTGTACAGTGTTGCAGCTTTACTGTGCTCGGTGGCATTTGAAGGATGGAGCATAAAAAAGGCCCTGCTGTGATATTTTCATAAAGCTCTGAGGCCCCACCAGATACACTCTGTGCTTCTGGATGCAAGCGTGTTCGCTAAACTGTTGCAAACAACAACAGTGTGGCTGCCTTTGATGGACTACATAATTGAAAGTTGCGTGCTTGTGTGTGTGTACGTGCATACTTGCATGCGTGTGTGTGACTGTGTGTGCATGCATGGGATGGGGTGGTTGGGGGATGGTTACCTTCTCCCTCATATCCCTCCAATCCACACACAGACACGCACGTACACACAACCTGCTTGACTTGTGCCAGTCTTCTCTGTGCTGTGTCTGTGGGGGTGGTTGGTGCATGGCGCACATCGCTTAAAATAGACATGGTCTCCTCACAAGGAGGAGGTTGACAAAGGAATGAGTGAGAGGGAATGAGCGAGAAGAGAGAGAGAGGGGACGGACGGACGGACGGACGGACGGACGGACGGACGGACGGACGGACGGACGGACGGGCGGACAGACAGACAGACAGACAGACAGACAGACAGAAGGGAGACAGAAAGGAAGAGAGACCGGGACAGAGAGAGAGGGAGGGAGAGAGAGACAGGGAGAGGGAGAGAGAAACAGAGAGAGGGATAGAGAGAGGGGAGAAAGAGATAGGGAGGGAGGGAGAGAGAGAGAGAGAGAGAGAGAGAGAGAGAGAGAGAGAGAGAGAGAGAGAGAGAGAGAGAGAGAGAGAGAGAGAGAGAGAGAGAGAGAGAGAGAGAGAGAGAGAGAGAGAGAGAGAGACTGTATACAACTCTAGGACTCAAAGGAGACAAACACCCAACTAAGGAGACGGGATAGGAAATTAATATTTCGCGGGGGAGGAGGAGACAAGGCAGTTTTCCAGGAAAGCAAATGGGGGCACGTCCGCACAGGCGGCTGGAGCGCGGCATAGACGACGCCTGCAAAGCTGCTTGCAAGGTGTCCAGCTGAGATTGAGGACGGCTCACAACAAGCCAAGCCTTTATAATGCATTCATATCAACATGGCACTGCACCAGTACACAAGCCATTACATCTGTATAAATGTCACAGATTATCAAGATACACATATACAGCAATCTCGGAACCCATCGTCAAAAAAAAGGAAAAAACAGTGCCCTCTGATATTTTTTTCCTTTGACTTTGACTCTGGGGGGACCATCCGATAGAATGTTGATAACAGGATGTTGGCCCGTTTGGCCCGCCCACAGCCCTCCTCTTCCGGTGGGGCGCCTACAGATATAAATCCCGGCCACTATATTTGATTAGGCACAGCGCGGCTTGCTTCCTGATCTAAGGCCCGCCCACTTCTAGGCCAATGTTCACACCTTCTGAACGGCCCTCCCGACAGATGCGGAATCTGTTCTTGAGAGATTACACATACAGAGGCTAGGGCTGAAAATAACTATTATCGGGACAATTTGGTGGTGAATGATGAAAATATGGACATTTTTGTGTTTGTCGGGACTCGGGACACACAGCTTGAAACCGGTACAATCCCGGCCAAATCTGGTTTATGTGGGACCTACGTGTACACGTATGTTCCCAAGGGTCCTATGAGAGTTGGTGTTGGGATTGGGGCTGGTGTTGAGGTTAGGGTTCGTATTAAAACTTGATCAATGATCTCAATAAGATAAACCTCAGAGAATGTGAGGGAAATAACTAATTCATAATGAATTAATGAATTAATGATACATATATTTCCTCTGTAAAAAAATAAATAAAAAAAGAGCCTAGTGATACTTTGTGTGTGGTTGGACTTAACTTGGGATGACTTTGAATTTGGGTCGTGGAGAAAAAAGAAAAGTTGTGAAAATGAATCACGCCTTACTCTGGACGGATGTTAGCACATGCCGTCATTGTTAATCTCCACTCACCAAGGCCTAAAGATGAGCAGTCAGCAGAACGGAGCTGGCTTGTGTGTCATCTCTCTCTCTCTCTCTCTCTCTCTCTCTCTCTCTCTCTCTCTCTCTCTCTCTCTCTCTCTCTCTCTCTCTCTCTCTCTCTCTCTCTCTCTCTCTCTCTCTCTCTCTCTCTGCCCTCCCCCGAGCGTCACACATCCTCCGAGTGCTTAAGATAAGTGACAAGACATCAGAGCCAAAGAAGAGCTTTAATGCCAAGACAGAACTCAATGCCAGAGCGTGGGCTGCGTGGGCAGATGCCTAAAGTGTGTGCGCGTGTGTGTGTGTGTGTGTGTGTGTGTGTGTGTGTGCGCGTGTGTGTGTGTGTGTGTGTGTGTGTGTGTGTGTGTGTGTGTGTGTGTGTGTGTGTGTGTGTGTGTGTGTGTGTGTGTGTGTGTGTGTGTGTGTGTTACTGTAAGTAACAGATCGTCTCACTACGTTGTCGTACCAAATGTTTTTTTTACAGTATATCCACAAGTGTACATATTCTTTTGTTTCGCTCTTGTGCAAAATGAGAGGGAAGATGCTTGTGTGCTTGTATGTGTGTGTGTGTGTGTGTGTGTGTGTGTGTGCCTGTGCTTTAAGTGTGTGTACGTGCCCTTCTCTACTTGGTAAAGGTTATACATCACTTCAAACATCAGATGACATCATAGCGGAAGGCAACCCCCCCCCTCCTCTCCCCCCCATCCTCAGCCCCTCCCTCCTCCACCCACCCATCCACCCAACCCCACATTCACCACTCTGATGGCTTGGCAGAGTTCCACCTCCCTAGACCATGAGAGTGAGTTCATGTGCGAGTGCAGGCGTGTGTACAGTATACTTTGTGTGTGTGTGTGTGTGTGTGTGTGTGTGTGTGTGTGTGTGTGTGTGTGTGTGTGTGTGTGTGTGTGTGTGTGTGTGTGTGTGTGTGTGTGCGTGCGCTTACGATGTGTACATGAGGGTGTTGGATTTGTAATCAATATTGTTGAACTCCCCCACCCCCATCCTAATGTAAGGCCATAGCTGTGTTAATGAAGTGTGGGACGGGGGGACGGGAGGGGGGCTACATTATGACAGACACTAACTTTATTATAGCTCCCCTGTACAGCCCTGGGAGGGTATTAGTACAGTCAAACACATGGTCTAAAAGGACAACACCAAAAAAGTCCATGCAGTCTTGTTTCCATTGGGGTCCTATATATATTGGACTGGGCAGTGGGTCATAATTGGCTATGCATTAGCAGGTGCTGTGAACATTGAGAGATAGTTGAGCTCAGCCGGTGTCCAATCTGAAAGAAGAAAAAATACAATGTAAATGCTTTACGAGGGGTTACAAATTCGCGAAAACGAAAAAGTAGTAAGGAGCCCTGAGGCACTCCGGTCAACCTAAGTATAGGGTTTATGTGGTTAATGGCTACCAATAATTACACAGTTTTTCTGGCTACCTTTGGAAATACTTATTTTGTACTATATACAGTAGGGTAGAACCGGGACGAACGACGCGCAGGGACGGTTGCAACACGGACCTTTTTTCATGCTACACTTAAAATTACATCACATCCGGCGACGTCACCCTCTTCGTCTTCGGTCGAAAACATCAGACACGATTTTTTTCCCAGTTCTGATCAAAATTGGCAGAGTTGAAGCCACTTTTGTGTATTTCCACACTGTAGTAAAAAATACCCTATTTGAGTGTTTTCCATTTGTACTGCTGTGTTTATTTGGTGCCGATTGTAAATGGATTTTGTCTGTTAGGCTAATCTGTGGGCTAACTCTCAGTGAAGGTTCCATTGAAAAATATTCATTAGCTTTTGTGCTAGCTAGCAAAACATCCGGGAGGGCAGGGAGGGACGAACGGCGCATTAAGCCACTCGATGCATTACGGACAGGGAGGGACGAACGGTGCATGTGTAAAACACAAAGTTGAGGAAACAGACAGAGGGGACATTAACATGATACATTTATTTGACTATCAGCATGGTCATTTGCTCGTAGGGTTCTACTGAAGCATCAATGAGAGTTATATGCCAGAAATGTAACGTTTGTACTTGTTATAGGACATTTCATCCGACCGCGTCGTCCGACCCCCGTGTATGCACCGTTCGTCCCGACTGGCGGCCGTGTGCGGAGAGTAGCGCAACGTCACTTTACTTACCGATTGCGTTCGACTCGTTTCACTAAAATTAAAACGGACTGCGGGTAATGGGAGAGGACAAGTGTCTCTTGTTCACAAAAAAGTATGGTTACATGAAATTAAGTAATCTCTGTGCAGGGAGGGAAATAGAAAAGGGTGCGTCGTTGGACCCCACTCTCCCCTATGGCATATTAGAACCTGATTTTATCTGCTTTCTATCCATTTTCTTCCACTGATGGGAAAGTGCTGAGCTATAGCGTTTCCTATTGTCCCTTATTTTTTCTTACAAATGTTTCCAAATATAACAAAACATAAATAAATGAATAATCTGAATTATATAATCCGTGACTAATGCCCCCCTCTCATCTTTGTAAATATTAATAATGCATTTGCATTTCTCCCGCCACAAATGGTGTTTGGGATTTTAAAAATTCAAAGAGTAATGCCAATGTTTTAGCTTCTTGCAAAAGGCCTTTCATTATAGAGCAGCTGTGGTTATTTTCCATGTACGCTATTTTATGCAGAATGTGATGTTGAAGGCACTTTCTCTTCATAAATACCCAGGCAAATAAATGCATGCATTTATCAAAGTGGAGAGTGGAGTTCCATTTAGTTGTAGCTTGAAATGAAGATGTTAATGATGGAAAACACTGACATTTAAATTCACGCATGAATCTAAATGATTTTTCTCTGAATATGCGGTGCACTTCAAACTCTTCTGTGCTATGCTTAAATGTTTCACATTGCACTCAAAATTGCATTCTAGACAGACACTTATTTATAAGTTGTTGACTACTTAGTTTCCCATTGAGAGAGATTTTTGGCTGGACCACAACAGCAAATATCCATGTCTGACCAATTTGCGAACCTATTTTGTTAATTATATATATTATATATAGGCCTATATTTTGTAACCTCTGGAGCAAGATGGTTTCAATGTGCTGTGCCGTGCCCATTTATGCCAATTTGCAGCTTGCTTCCTGCTATAGGGCCTGCCCCCAAGGATAACTTCTATCCAACTTTCTATCCAACTTTCCAGTGCTGACAGACAGACAGACAGACAGACAGACAGACAGACAGACAGACAGACAGACAGACAGACAGACAGACAGACAGACAGACAGACAGACAGACAGACAGACACAGACAGACATATACTGTAAATGGTAAATGGTGCATTTATATAGCGCCTTTATGCAAAGCGCTTTACATTGATTGTGCATTACATTCACCCATTCACACAAATATTCATTCACCGATGGCAGAGGAATCCATGCCAGGCACCAACCTGCTCATCGGGAGCAATTAGGGGTTCAGTGTCTTGCTCAAGGACACTTCGACACTAACTCTGGGGGAGCGCCGGGATCGAACTGGACAGACAGACAGACAGACAGACAGACAGGTACAACAGATACCCTGACAACGAATAAGACGCGTATTGCACACTTGTTCCCAACGGGCATCGGATCGGCACCTCGAATTTGACCCTATAATTTGTCAAAATTAGAAAAATAATTTATGTGCACAGTTAATATTACAACCGGCCTAATCTTTTCATTCAAAAGTAAAAGAGAATTAGTTCAAAGTAATTCAATTATTTTTTTTGTAATCAGAATCTTCCATTATAACCCGCCCCAGCCTCCTGCACTTCACTTTTCATAATCGTATGCAATCGGTTTGCATAGTTGTAATTGCGTATTGCCACTGGACAAGAAGCACCCAAGAGAGAGGAAGATAGAGAGAGGCAGAGAATGAGTGTGTCGTGTGTATGTTTGTTTGAGTGAGTGAATATGAGAGAGAGAGAGAGAGAGAGAGAGAGAGAGAGAGAGAGAGAGAGAGAGAGAGAGAGAGAGGGATACACCCAGCCATTCACTATTGTTTTTTCACTCTTCACTCTTTCTTTTGCACATGTGGTGACATTTCAGAGGCTCAAAACATAAACTTAAGGACTTAGTGCCAACAGTAATACCTTACTGATAAGGGCTATCCACACAGGTCTGAATAGAGCAACGATACTTGATTGCTTACCCAATCCCATGTGTCTCTTATCGTAATAAGGTGGTTCGTTTCCATATTATGTTTATAATTACCACCGTCATGGTACATTAGCTCAGTTACTGTTGATGGAATTAATATTACAAAATGAGTATGGTGGTTTTAGGAATGTGGTACAGTGTAATAACACGCTGAGGCCGACTTTATGGTATATTTTTTGTCTACACAGGTTTCAGGTTGTGAGTTCCAAGGGGGGAAAGAAGAGGACACATTATTGTCAATATTTGCTCTATACAAGTTGGAAAAGTGTACAACACATTGAAAAGGTGCATCTGATGGCATTTGTAGGTCTATATGTCAAGTTTATATCCATGCGGCTTGGAAAATGTATCCTGTTTACCAACGGACCAGATTCCTTTACCCAACAAATGCATAACTAGAAACCAATAATAACCAACAGATTCCTTTAGCCAACAAATGCATAACTAGAAACCAATATTAACCAACAGACCAGATTCCTTTATCCAACAAATGCATAACTAGAAACAAATATTAACCAACAGATTCCTTTATCCAACAAATGCATAACTAGAAACCAATATTAACCAACAGACCAGCTTCCTTTATCCAACAAATGCATAACTAGAAACCAATATTATAAGCCTGAAGTTGACTTGCAGATAGAGGTGTTTGTCTTTCCAGCCCATTACAGAAGAACCTGTTTGGAGAAATCTACTAGAAGCAAAACAATTTGTGAGGAACCTCATTTCATAACTTAATGGGCCATATCATTACATTGATTCTTGATTTGCTCACACACTGAACTGTTCCCGCATGGTTCAGTTGACATGATTGCACACAACAAAGAGAAAAATGTGGAATGCGTAAATGGTTTGCACTTGTCTTGTCTATCAGGATACGTTTTGGTTGTCTATTTTCCGCGGCATTCGTATTTCTGCAGGGAAGAAATCGTTCATGTGTACATCCAAGCATACATGCACAAGAGCGCATTAGCGCAGCCACTTGTAATGTATATGTGTAACGTGCATTTGCATACATGTGATCGGCAGGTTGTGTGGATTTGTACATTAAGTGTGCATTGTGTGTGTGTGTGCAAAATGACCTTAGTCAGGGCAGGGTGTCCAAGGCAGCCCAGCCGCCCCTGCAGGCTGGTGTCTGATGGGTGGGTAATGTCGGTCTGTTCAGGAGAGGAGCAGCTGTTCCACTGTCTGGCGTACCACTTCAGAGGGGGACATCTGTGGGTCCGACTGGCCAAGCTGTTCAGGGGTCACACCAGGATTGGAACCCTCCTAAGGTCACATCCAGACCGACATCGCAGCCGCTGGGCTCCCGGAATGTGGGTCACATCTGACTCGTGGCAAAGATTTGAAGCTAATAAGAAATGTGCTGGCGGCACATTATGCTGCACTGGTTGGTGCTTGGATTTTTTTCCCCGAGGTGTGTTGAGGTGGTGCCATCGTAGCGGTTGGGGGGCTTAGGCCTTGGATTTATTGTGCCAGGCCCCTGTACTCTTATTACTGTTTGTATACAATTGTATTTATATCATTTAATTCATATCAAATATCTTTAACCCATTAAGACCTGGAACGTGTATGTGTATTTTTTTGATTTGAGCTAAAAAGCGTTGTTTTACACTTTGGCTATTAAAAAATAGCAGATATACAAGCTCATAGCGCGGCACCGAGTGCCGCGGTACGAGCTTGTAGATCTGCTTTTTTTTTTTTTCGAGAAAAGGTGTGCAAATCTTTGAATATATATATTTTTAAAGCGAACATTTGTAACTCAAATCTTTGCTTCTGGGGGGTCCCTGGAACAGAATATTTTGAGATGGGAGGTCCGCGGCCAAATACATATACATTTTGGGGTCCTTGACATGAAAAAGTTTGAGCACCACTGACACAGCAACATACGTTTTTTTTTTTAAACTGTTAGGATTTAGAAGGCATTTTGTAGAATCGGAACCTCAGGTAAAAAAAATAACAATGCAAAAAACATCTTGAATATTCCCTTCCCAGATGTTTATTTCAGAAAAGGGTGAAACAAAAAAAATTGCTGATTAAACCGGGATTATGGATGATGTGGTTGGTTATTTAGTCTGACGGAGAGGTCTTTGCAGGTCCAAAAAGTTGAACCTGTTCCAAAATGGACTGGACCCATGTCCTAACGGACCTGGTCTAGGCCTGATCCTACCGTACCTGACACAGAGAGAGATTTTGGAGTCAGCATGCATGTGAATAAATGGCTAAACGAGCCATAATGTAAACGCTCAATGTACTACCGATGTCATTCCAAAATAAGTCATATATTATGTTTCAATGCATCTTTTATAGAAATAATTGCATTATATTGATATTGTGTTTTCGGTAAGCCTTCATAAAACATTGCTGATCTCACCGTTCAATTACCAGACATTGCCTCCCTTTTGAAAGTGCCTTTATTATGGATGGCTTCTTCCTTGCAATTCCATAAAATTTGACAGTAGGCCAAGCCTATACCGTAGTCCAAAATCTGCGGAAAGCCGATCAGGACAATGTAATGCTGTTTTCATCACTCTGCTCCAATCACTCAGCATCAGCCGCTCACTCACATGTCATTGAATATGCGAGAACAGACGCTATGGTAAGTCTAGGTTAAATATATATTTAAAGATTAAACATTTTTATATAAAGTAAAGCTTTTTGGGTCCTTGTGGGTGCATGAAGGTAAATCAATTTCTGATTTGTGGGCTCAAGACCAAATTATAACAGAACCCACCTGTACACGTGGTTTGGGTTTTCAGGGTCTTCAACAGCGGGTCTGGAAAGTTACTATAGGGGTGCCGCAAAATATTTGTGTTTTTTTTTTTACATTAGCCAATTGAATCCTAGCATCCCTATTCTAGGGGGAATATTCACTGAAAATAGCTGATCTACAAGCTCACAACGCGCTGAGATGTGCTGTGAACTCGTAGATCTGCTATTTTCGACAAGGAGATTTGGTGTAGAGGGACAAAAGAGACCAAGGACATATCCAAAGGTCAAGTTTACTAAGTATTGAGGCTTCAAGTGGTTAAATGTCTGAAAATACACTTTAACATGAATCCAAATTATTAATAGAGAAGATAATGTGTAAACAAACAAACAAACAAACAAAAACAAAAAAACATGCTAACATGCATTGCTGGTAGTGCTGTCAAACAAGTCTATGAAGCTATCTATGAAATCTATGAAAAGGTGTAATCTCCAACACACCAATATGTAGTGGGGGTCCCTGCTTCATCTCTCTCTCAGCTAAGCGTTCCTTGAAAAAACGTTCAAACTAGACCCCTGCTCTAGTCTGAAGACAAGAGCACCACTGATCCATCACTCACACTAGAGTGTGGTTCAGCCCCATCTTTTTTTTTATCCAAACCCTTCCCCAGAACGACAGCGTAGTAACCAAACCTGACATACCTTAAATATAAAGCCGTAATTAATTATAGTTATTATGTAGGTATAGAGGTAATTATAGTTTTCATATAGTTGTAGAATCAATTATAATGGCGTAATAATTATGGACATGTACTGTACGAGGGACTGCACAATAAAAAAAAGTAATTGCCTTTTTGAACAGATGAAAAGATTATATGGATTGAATATTTACAGGTATGAGTAATATTAATTTGTTCCTATAATAGAGAATATAAAGCGGTCCTGGAACGGTAAAGAATAGTGACATTTGCGCCGTCGGTAAAGATAAAAAAATTGAACTATACAACTGTAGTCTATCAATAATCGGGGTTGAATATTTAAGTGCCTGTGTGTGTGTGTGCGTGTGCGTGTGCGTGTGCGTGTGCGTGTGCGTGTGCGTGTGCGTGTGCGTGTGCGTGTGTGTTGAGAGCATGCTGGCGTGACTCCTCCATTGACTGGCGTTATTGCTAATAAACATATAAGAACATAATATACAGCTGTATGAAGTGTGCCAATGCCAAATGTATGTAGCGTATTTCACTCATTTTACCATCTATGGCATGGCACACGATTTTAAACTTCAGCCGTCTAGAATCTATAGTGGGCTCAAGTCTATAGGTAACTGAAATTGATCAATACAGTATAGCTATACCTCAATATCTTTGTAGGTAGCTATCATCAATCGCATTGCTTGAGTCCTACACTACAATACTACACCCAAAAAAATTCAATTCAGTACATTGCAGGCCTGGAATGTCATCATTATAGGGACTACTCTACATGACAAAATGACTTTGACTCAGAAACTCCTGAGTCAAAAGTTAATAAAGGCTCAGCCTTGCTAATCAGAGTAGCTGTCCTCATCTGAAGATGGGGATCAGGGGGCTAATCATTCTAATTGTCAACAAAAGACACTATAGCGTGGAAACCTCATATGTCCAAAACTGTTAGTTTTCAGGATTCAAATTCAAAAATAGCAAAAGTAGCAGATCCACAAGCTCAAAACGCGTCACTTCGTGCCGCGTTTCGAGCTTGTGGATCTGCTACTTTTGTGTGACGCTGTAGTATGATCAGGTGGGACGTATGACAAATAGTTTTCTGCCTGACAGCAACGATTAGTAACGGTGAAATCAGCTGGGACAGTGTTGGGGCATATCAAGGCTAAAGAAAGAAAGAAAGAAAGAAAGAAAGAAAGAAAGAAAGACAAGGAGGAGCAGGGCAGGGAGGAGTAGAACATGGAGGAGAGAACACTTCACATGGTTTTATTCTTTAAGATGACAGAATAACCTCACTTGGGGTCAGGTACTTACAAGATGAAGAGAAAACATCCCCCCCACGCACACTGTATTTCTTTGCTAAAAGGTCCCTCTGTGTCTAATTAGAGATAATGGGTTTAAAAGTGTATAGCTAATGGGCTTTGCTTGTTGGTGTAAACAAAGTTTTGGTGTTCTTCAACCGGCTTTTCATGGTCTTGCAGTCGAGACCTATGTGTCAAGACTCTTGACATGCAAGAAGTGCAGTTAATAAGCTTACATTTCTAAACAAGTTTATGAGTTGAAATGTTACCGTTTTAGTTAGACCTACTCTCATAAACTCTCCTGTTTCACAACGTCCTGTAACACCAACACCGTTCCTTATTACTCCTTAAAATGACATGTCCCCCATTTTCCTTGTTGTTCAATTAATGATGACTTCAAGAGCGCCACGTTGAGACACATAACTATTATTAATTTGTTTGGATAGCATGGTGTGGCATTGATTTGCTATACTGTACTTTCCAACCAAATTCTGAAGAGATCTAGCCAAGTCATGACCATAAGACTTACTCTGTATAATGTGTCAATAAAATTATTCAAAACTCTGCCAGGGATAGTTCATGAATGTGTACATTAAAATGCATCATTGTCAAAGTGATACCGTGGTACCATGTGGAAGCTGTTATTCAGGGGAGCTCGTTAGCCTCCCGATGACCATAAAAAAGAAAGACAAAAGTCGTAAGCACAGATGAGCCGCGAGTCTCTAACTATGTGGTATAACAGCCTCATTCTGCTAAGAATGAGTCCCTTTGTCACACAATACCAACTTTAAAAAAGTCACACTGCAGCAAATGATTTATCAATAGAGTGGTATGTGACAGCTTTGCTTATACTCTAAAATGCTGGCGCTTCTATTGCGGCGCCATATTAAAATGCACTTCATAAAAGCAGCTGCCTCTAAAAGGACTCCAGGAAAGAGGCAGAACGCGCCGGACTCTCCCCGCACTCGGGCAATAAAATCATCTCCTGCCTCAAGTCATTTCATAAAACGGCGGCGATAAAGAGATAGACTGCTCTTTATTGTTTTTAGATTGCGGGCACTTTGCGAACTCTCCTCGCCTGTGTCTGGAATAATGTAAATATTTCAGCGCCGCGTGCCCGCTAATACATAAAACAGATATATAAGTCCAATAAAGCTGCATAACTGTTTGTGCCTGGCCTTCCCCCGAGGGGCCAAACACTTTACCAGGAGGGAATATTCCTCAGCCTAGTGCTGAAGGAGGGGACACCGATGGCTCTGATGAATGGTTCTCACCTGCAGTGCACCTACACAGCTATACAGAGATCAGTGGTAGATTACTCAAACGTTTTCATGTATTTGGGCGCGGACCCCCATCTAAAAATGTTTTGTGCCAGGGACCCCCAGAAGCAAATATCGGAGTTTAAAATGTTCCCTTTAAAAAATACATATATTCAAAGATTTGCACAAATTGTCAAGATTTTACAAAAATAGCAGATCTAAAATGACACAGATTCCCCCCCCCCCCCCCCCCCCAGGAATAGAAGATTTATGTTCCAAAAATTCCAAAATAGCAGGTGTACAAGCTCGCAGCACGAAGCTTGTATATCTAAATCTTTTTTAATAGCCAACATATAAATGGATGAAGTGGTTAAAATGATTGTGACGCTATATTAACACATTTTGCTGGGGACCCCCTGGTCCCCCCCAAGGACCCCTGGGGGTCCCCCCGGACCCCACTTTGAGAACCAATGACATAGATAATAGCGGCCAGAGGATTGTCTTGCAGTGCAAAGCACCGTTTCTCAATGTCCGGTCCGTAGCCCACCAGGGGTCTAAAAGTGTATGAATGGAACAATTGTATATATTTATTTTTCTTTAGGATAAAGGAAGGAAGGAAGGAATCTACTCTGAACTAATTTAACAATGAGAGTGTACAAATGGAACCAGATGGAAGTAAGGGTCCATTTTGTCTGACATTTTATTTATGCATTTTTTAAATGTATTTAAGATTTTTCCAAAGTTTTCCAAAATAGCAGAAGTACAAGCCTGTAGCTTGTTTTGAATAAAAATAGGGTAAAAGTCTGGAACTGATTGTGATGTTATATTAAGTATACCCTTTGTTGCCAAAAGTGCTGCATTTTTGTAACGAGAAAAACAAAACAAAAAACTATAAACCAAAAAAAAACACGTAACAGCAGGAAATGGAATGTGCAAATATTATATATTTGCTTCCACGGCCTGTTGAGCAAATCAAGGGCCCGGAGGTTTGTAAAATGATTTTAGCTGGACTCTAAAAGATATGTACACACCACAACACCACGAATAAAGACTTTATACCGGCTGACAGGGACCCTAGACGTTGGTGTGTGAACAGATGCAAGTCCATGCTTGTAAACAAAAGGAGGAAATGAGTTTATTGAACACTTCATCTGTAAATGCTTTTGTGGTGTTTATCGCACACGCCAGCTCATAACCAATAAGGCACAGAATGGACAAGGAAATTGCCGTCCGCTGTGGGCAGCATCGCAAATACCCAATCGCCATCAACACGACAAAAAAAAAAGAAAGCTCTTCCAAGCAAATAGAGGCAATCAGAGTGGATGCCACCGTTTGGCATTACTTTAACCCTTTTAGACCGGGAATGCATCTGTGTCATTTTTAGATTTCTTTGTGCTATTGAAAAATAGCAGATCTACAAGCTCCGAGCTTGAACTGAACTGCTTTTTTTGAAAAATCTTGAAAATGTGTGCAAATTTTTGAATATATACATTTTTAAAGCAAACATTTGTAACTCAAATCTTTGCTTCTGGGGGTTCTACAAATGTCATCCTATAGTGTTTTTTTGTGTGAAAAAACTAATGTTTCTATGTCAGTGGTTCTCAAACTTTTTCATGCCAAGGACCCCCAAAATTAAATGTTTTTGGCCGAGGACCCCCAAATCAAAATATTGAGTTCCTGGGAACCCCATGAAGCAAAGATTTGAGTTAAAATTTTTCGTTTTTTTGTTCCACGCTACAAGCTTGTAGATCTGCTATTTTTTGAATAGCCTAAAGAAATCTAAAACAATGACACAGATGCTATTCCCGGTCTTAATGGGTTAAAATGCCAGCGGCAGACATGATACTCATTAGGAAAATGATGATAGAGGGGAATATTCAGATGGACTTGTGGCGTGAAAGCACAACAGCATACAAAACAATGCCACTAAATGGAGAGGGGCGATTAGCGCCGCTATCAGTGTCACTCACTTTGCAGTTTTCAAAACACGACAAGGGCCATGAATTATTAAATTTTTGAAATGTTTTGAGACCCATTAGGCATGCATCATGCCACAGCGGAAGAAGGGGGGGAAAAAAACAACAACAAAAAAACCAAGATATGCTAGATTTGGTATGTCTGCCACATTCTGTCACTACAGTTGTTTATGTGCTACATTTTGTGTTGTGCGTTTGATCACAATTTGGGTAAATTAGTATCAACTTTTCATGACATGTTGAATATCAGCAATCCTGACGAAAATGCTGCTGAAAATGTACTTTTGGATCGCACAAATCGGTAGAATAAAGCCTGATGTATACTTAATTGTGTCAAAGTGCAGCGTGAGTTTGACGATCTGCTCTTTTTGGTGCAACTACCACTGCACTCAGGAATCAGGCTTAGCGATTTATCCGAAAAACAAGAAATGGAAAAATAAATGAAAACATGATACAACTTATTGCATAAAATGCAGAATAAGTTCCCAGTTTATTCATACAGTACGTGGCTTTATTGAAGGCTATCTGTACCACGGTTCTGTTTCAGGAGTACTTATTCCTCACAAGCTCTCTGCACGTTCCATCAAGGTGTAGAGATGGTGTTGAGGAGAATTGCACAAAATGGACCCTCCGGCAGTGCCGTCTTTGAATCTGGAGCCTTGCTGCTGCCTGTCTTGAACGATTACAAAGAAATCAAAACACACACGCAGGGATTTAAACGCTATAGTTTGTGCTCCGTATGGCGCGCTGGCGTCGCCGTGCCGAGAGTATAGGCCGAGAACAGGCCGGGAATAGTAGATATATACGCGGCGCACCGTGAGCTTACATATAGGTCTGCTATTCTCGGCGCGCCGACGGCCGTATGAATGGGGAGTTTTACAGGACTGTGTTCACCCTGACCCCTCATCCATTTTACCCACTGCTGGGAGCCATTGTGACCCTAAAATTGCCAATATTGAAGCTCACTGGGTTGAATAAGGATAGGAACAGGGGAGGTTGCGTGCGCGCGCGCGTGCGCGTGTGTGTGTGTGTGTTTGTGTGCGAGTGCGTGTGTGTGTGTGTGTGTGGCTGCTGCTGTAGGAGACTATAATAGTCAGCTACAGCCACTCTCTGCGCCTGCTTTCGGAGAGAGAGACAGACAGAAGTAGAAGAGGGGGGAGAAAAAAAAAAAAGAAAAAAATCATAATCTCACGCTGTCTGATGCGAGCTTAAATGCTCTATTGCTTTGCCGATCACGTCTCGCTCCCCATCATCTTCCCCTTGTGTCTCTCTGAGACAAATCTGGGGCTGCTGCCATGCACGCACACATGCAAAGGGCCGCCCGCGCTCGCGCGCACGCCACAGCGGCAGCTGAGGCGTGATGAATGGCGCTCTCGGTCTCGACGGGTCCCTGTCGATGCATGTTCAAGTGGACGGGATTGAATTTAACCCATTCAATCCGGGAACACATTCTCTGTCATTTTTAGATTTCTTTGGCTGTTAAAAAATTAGCAGATATACAAGCTCATAGCGTAGCACCGAGTGCCGCGCTATGAGCTTGTAGATCTGCTATTTTTGAAAAATCGTGAAAAGTTGTGCAAATCTTTGAGTATTATGTTTTTTTAAAGCGAACATTTGTAACTCAAATCTTTCCTTCTGGGCGTTCCTGGAACAAAACATTTTTACAAATGTTCGCTTTAAAAATATATAAGTTCAATGATTTGCAAAAAATAAATCAAGATTTTTTTTTAAATAGCAGATCTACAAGCTCATAGCGCAGCCCTCGGTGCCGCGCTGTGAGCTTGTTGATCTGCTATTTTTGGAATAGCCAAGGAAAAATCTAAAATGACAGACATGCGTTCCCGGATTCAATGGGTTAACCATAGAAATGACAGACCATTCTTTTTTTTTTGAGGGGGGGGGGGGGGTTGGGGGGGGACTGCATGAATCGTTTGCGGCAACGAGGGGATAAGTGATTGATGGCCCGTGAGGAAGGGCCAGGGATTTCTGGAGGGGGGGAGGGGGGGGAGGGGAGCTGGCCCTGTCATATTATGTGAATCCACCGGTTTTTACTTCTTTTGGTGCCCCTAACCTCCCCTTATCCTTCTATAGCACCTGAGCTCCTGTTTGAAGGAGCTCCCCTGGAAGCCAACTGGAATGCTTCTATTTATCACATGACGGCGTTCTGTCATCGGCTGGCCAGCGATGTCGCCGGATGAGACACTTTAGTTAAGCTAAGGGCCACACTTATAGTAAGTGGCCGCTGCCAGCAATGTCCCTGTCTCGGTTTTTCCCCCAACCCTGCACTGCAAATTTGACTCTTTTCCCAAACCCTGCAAGCATGGGTCCATTTTTACACTCTCTTAAAGTTAAATTAACAATTGGGATTTGACCGGGAGTCAGTGGAGTGTTTGTGCATTGTAGTGCATCAAGCATGTTAATGATGATGCACGAGTTAACCAAAATAATTAAAATAAAATAAAACTCTTGGATACAAAGTTAAATTTGGAAGGAGTGTCATTTCAGAAGTCAATAGCTTCACTGTATTACAGCCAAATAGCTATACAAAGCACTTAATTGAGTCATAAAAATAATTTAGAGCAGTTTCCTGAACTGAACAATTTGTTCTAATTTATGGATAATTGTAACGCTGCGAGGGTAATTTGAGTAACCAATTGTACGTCTTTGGTTTAAGTTTCCAAATGCTCTCATTAGATAAAAAAAAACAATACATGCAGTATGGCCATGGTAGAAACCTGTCTTAATGCAGCCAGCACCACTGGTGGACAGTAACAAGTACATTTACTTGAGTACTGTAATTTAGTAAATTGTTTGAGTATCTGTACTTCAAGTTTTTTTGGGATACTTCTGACTTTCACTCCACTACATCTCAAAGACAAATATTGACCACCTTCACTCCACTTTCTAGGAAGGGAAAAAGTACATTATGAATTAACCTCTTGAGCCCTATTTCAAAGATTGGGGAAATAGTGGATCTACAAGCTCACAACAAGCTACTGTATATGTAATTTTATTTTGTGTTATTTTTTTACTATTATTGATATTTTTCTGAAAATGTCTACATTTGTATTTAGAAATGCATTGAGATTTAAAAGTAAATGTCTCTTTTGTACAACGGACAAGTACAAATTTGACAGAGCAACATTTAGCTGGCAGTTGAGTAATATTTGACCAGGAGTATCTATACTTTGACTCAAGTACTGGGGTTGAGTACTTTGTCGACCACTGGTCTGAACCCTCCTCGTCGCCATGAGCGACGAGGAGGGTTCAGACCAGTGGTCGACAAAGTAGAGGACCTGGCGTCTCAGCGCTAGAGCTTCCAGGCCTCGCAAGGAAACGGCGACGTCTACTGAACAATGGCGTGGGTTAAGAGGGTGAAACCCCAGTAAGGATTAGGAATGTGTTCTCCACTATCTCCACTC
Organism: Gymnoscopelus braueri; assembly: GCF_963280865.1. Taxonomy (NCBI): domain Eukaryota; kingdom Metazoa; phylum Chordata; class Actinopteri; order Myctophiformes; family Myctophidae; genus Gymnoscopelus; species Gymnoscopelus braueri. Next base: position 40,860,150 of record NC_137612.1, on the reverse strand, counting down.
CGGCAGGCATCTCCCCAGACTTCCGCCATGCAGTGTTTTCACCATACGAGCCAAGCTTGGCTCCCAGTCGAAATCCTTCGTAGTCCTGGAAGCGTACAAAAAAGAAAAAAAGACCCCAAAAAAAATATGAATCTTGTTTTCCAAATCATCTCGGCTGACTAACAAGGCTGTCACATGTCCACTGCTTAGTTCTCCATCCACTTCTCTCTCTCTCTCACGCACTGTGATGCACTTGCACGCAAACGCACGCACACGCACACGCACACGCACACGCACACGCACACACACACACACACACACACACACACACACACACACACACACACACACACACACACGCACCCACACACGCACACTAATGTGCACCAACGCCATTGTAGTGAGGAGGAGAAGGCAATTAAATTTCCTCTCGATAATTAGCCCAGATCCATCTCCAACCCCATCTCTGTTGATTATATAAATGGCCATTACCAGGCAGCAATGAATATTCATCAGCTGTGAGAGTGGTCCTAAGATGGTAGTCAGTCGGTCTTTTTTTGGGTGGGTGAGTTTTTTGGCGGTGTGTGTACATGTGTACTTGTGTTGCTATACTTGTGAGGGCCAAATGTCCCCCAATTGCCCCAAAGTATTGCAGAATGTTTACATTGCGAGTACCGTTTTCCTGGTCCTCACAAGAGATTTTTTTTTTGTTATGGTTAAAACAGATTTGGGGAGGTATAGGCTTAAAAACAGCAAAATATTTGAAGAACGGCATTAATAAAAATTGCATTGTATGTCCTCACAAGTATAGTAATACAAACGTGTGTGTGTGTGGTTGTGTGTGTGTGTGTGTGTGTGTGTGTGTGTGTGTGTGTGTGTGTGTGTGTGTGTGTGTGTGTGTGTGTGTGTGTTTTCGGGGGGGGTTGTGGTGGCAGCATGTGTTGGGTTATTTGGCAGCGACTGATTACCGCACAATTGCAGCGTATGTAATCCATGACTGTAACTTCAAAGTAAAGCCATTTGCCATTAATAAGCACTTTGTTGTTCCTCTCTTTGTTGGTACAAAGCACGTTTCTTTATCTAGTTGCTATAGTTTGCTCTGCGTTCGAGCTCTGCACTGGCCTGCTGTGTTGCAAATTATTGATTTAATTAGGATATGCATGCAGATTTTCTTATTCTCTCCGTCTTATAGGCTTTTGTTTAATTATTATCAAAAGAACAGCGCAGGGAAATACAATTGCTGATGAATGCAGATAAATATAATTGTGAGAATGTAGGTCCAGCGCTCTAAACGACTTTACATATATGTGATGTCTGCTTTTATGTAAAATGTAATGCACGGTCATGAACACTAGCAACGACAAACATTAACCTGTTAAAACCGGGAAAGCGTCTGTGTCATTTTAGATTTTAGCGTTTTAGAGTTTTAGCGTTTAGCGTTTAGCGTTTAGCGTTTAGCGTTTAGCATTTAGCGTTTAGCATTTAGCGTTTAGCATTTAGCGTTTAGCTATTCAAAAATAGCAGATATACAAGCTCTCTTCGTACCGCGCTGCGAGCTTGTACATCTGCTATTTTTGTAATTTTTTTAAAATCCTTGAAAGTGTGAGAACAACACCGATTTAGAAGGCATTTTGTAGAATCGGCCTCTCGGGTCTTAATGGGTTAAAATGCGGCGCTCATATAGAGATGGCTGAAATTGGTCTCGGCCACACATCACAAATGGTGGAAGATAATCAATCTTGTGAATTGTGACCACATTGTGTCAACGCTGTGATCCCCCCACATGACTTCTGCAGCATGCAGCAGCAGCAAACAGAGCAGAACAGAGAGAGAGAGAGAGAGAGATAGAGACAGAGAGAGAGACACACACAGAGAGGGGGGGGGGTACCTACCTTTCATGATAAAAACGGCCCGCTCACGGGGCGATAAATTGGGAGATGACACCAGTCGCAGCACAACAAAAGGGGGAGAACATTGGACGGGGACCCTTCACTGAGAAAATTGATGAGATCGTGGCTTGGAAGAATTGTCTCTGTGAGCCAACACTGTTCAGCACCGACTCCCAAAACACTCCGGGATTAAGACAACATCCCACTGGAGGTGGAGTTGTTGGCGTCACACCATCGAGTCCCCCATGAGTTCTGTCACGTTTTTTCTCTCTCTCACACACTGCACTGGAGCGACCAATGCCTCTCTCCGGTTTGGCATAGCTGCTTCGTTGTGCAAAGGAAAGGGACACACACAGACGCACACACACACACACACACACACACACACACACACACACACACACACACACACACAGACACACAGACTCACGCACACATTCGATTGCCAAGTCACCTGCCTCTGTACACATTTAAATCGGGAGTGAGAATAAAAATAGACGCGTTCACTCTCAGAGTTAAATGAACACCAGCTTTTTGCTGTGATCTCATTTGCAACATTTAAGCATGAGGTAAATGAGGCGTGAGTCAGTAGTCTATCATAAGAGCCGTCTTTCCTCACTGTTTATCGGCCTTCAAAGAGGGGAACCGACATTTTTGCACTGCTCGTCAAAATAAATCAAGTGTTCCCCATCTGATATAATGGTTCATCTCTTCATAGAGATCAGCAGCCCCACTCTTAACAGTTCGGTACAGGCGCTGGCACGTAAAGGATTCTCGCACAGCGTGCGTACGCCACCCTCCGTCTTTGATTTCCTTTCATCTGTCAGAAAACACATATTCTGCATGCAGGGGAATCAAAACACATGATATCAGGTGGTGACATTTCCTTGATGTCTCTCAGCCTTGTCTTCCTGATAGCACTGCATGGCGACCAGCCTGCATCTCAACCATTCGATAAATTAGGTTGTAAATGGCAATCGTTACGGTAAACCCCCCCCCCCCCCCCCCACCCCCCACCCCCCAAGCGTGAAAATATATTTTACGTGGCGGCTCAAAGCACAATTAACCACTGTCTCTTTCTTAATTTTGAGTGGATATAAAGGACTAAATAACATTTAATGACAATTATAATGATGTGGCTCAGGAGGTAGAGCGGTCAATTGTGAAACGGAGGGCTTCCGGTTCAGTCCCAGGCTCCCCCTGAGTTATAGTGTCGAAGTGTCCTTGAGCAAAACACTTGCCTTGCATGGTTTCCTCTGCCATTGGTGTGTTGAATGTGTGTGTGTGTGTGTGTGTGTGTGTGTGTGTGTGTGTGTGTGTGTGTGTGTGTGTGTGTGTGTGAATGTAATGCCCATTGTAAAGTGCTTTGGACAAACGGTGCTATAAAAATGCACCAATAGGCTATGCAGCACAGCAGCCATATATTGGAAAGAAATTGGGCCTATTCCTTACTTACTTCACAGGTCTTACCAATTACTAATTAAGGTTCTGCTCTATTCTGGACAGAGTCAGGGTGCTGATATTGTGTATGTTGGCTCACAGGAAACACTCTGCTATACACCTACAGTATATAGCTATATTAGTTTTTTTTAATGTTTTACAAATGCTGTTGATTTTTTATGTTGTTTTCATCATGTTGTACAGCACTTTGGTCAACCTGGTTGTTTTTAAACGTGCTTTATAGATAAAATGTACTTGAGTTGACTTGACACCAGCTGGGTCTTATAGTGTGGTCCAGGGACCCTCATGGTTCCTTGAGGAGGTTCCAAATGGACCCTTACGGGTGTGTAACTCTGAGAGTGTACAAATGGAAGCAAAATGGACCCTTATTTGTACACTCTCAGAGTTATGAGTGTCCTTGAAATTAAAATGTTGGAGAACCACCATGCTACACTAAATGGAACAGAGCCGTAATTCGTATAATTGGTAAGACCTGTGAAGGAAGTAAGGAAGAGGCCCAATTTCTGTATTTCGATATGGCTGCTGATAGAGCCTATCACCATTTGCCATTAATTTAATGTCAGGAAACTGAACACATTATCCATACGTAGATTAATTGGCTCCCCAAAAAGTAAAGAATTGATGTCAAGTGTATTGTTTCCAAAAACTCTTAATGTTTAGCTTCTGAATACATCTCTGACCTGACCTGATCTGGGTGCAATAAATCCATACTGTATAGACTCTGAAACAAACTGTCTAGTGACCTGACATCTACAACAGTGTCTTCTTTCCACATGTTCTGCAACTAGAATTGTTGGTACAGTTTAAGAAACATATTTTTGGTTCAGAAACATCGACATGGTTTTGCAGAAATGTTTTGGCCCACCATTAAAACTAAAATGAAAAGGAACGTGATTGGACGACTCTGAACATGAAGACACTTGGCTCATTAATTATTCATGTCTCTCCCTGCAATCCTGGGGAGAAAAAAAAGAGAATATTGCGTGGGGTATGGGTCATACATCATGTGAATGTGTGGATGGATGGGTTTTTAAAAGCTTTATTCTCTCTCTCTGTGTGTGTGTGTGTGTGTGTGTGTGTGTGTGTGTGTGTGTGTGTGTGTGTGTGTGTGTGTGTGTGTGTGTGTGTGTGTGTGTGTGTGTGTGTGTGTGTGTGTGTGTGTGTGTGTATATCTGCTGGTATACATGTATTTCTTGTATTTTTTATTCTCTTTATTGTGAAGCATGATTTTGAGCTACAGATAACATTGACTTAACAAAGTCAAAAGTCAAAGGTCGCTTATTGTTCCTTTTCTAAATGAAACGTCTTTGTAAGACTTAATTTCTCCTGAAAACAGGCTGTATAGAAGACTAACCCGTAACCAGTGGTGGAAAAAGTACTCAGATGTTTTACTTGAGTAAAAGTAGCAATACCACAACATAAAAATACTCTGTTACAAGTAAAAGACTGTGTTAGAAAATGTTACTTGAGTAAAAGTACTAAAGTATTGACATCAAAATGTACTTAAAGTACCAAAAGTAAAAGTACTAAAATGTTTGAAAATAGCAGATCTACAAGCTCACAACGCGTCGCGATGCGACGCGTTGTGAGCTTGTAGATCGGCTATTTTCAAATAGCCTATGTATAAAATAGGTGGTTAAGTGGTTAAAGTATGTTTTATAATATAATCATTAAGTAACTAGTTACTAAAGCTGTCAAATAATTGTAGTGGAGTAAAAGTACAATATGTGCCTCTGAGATGTAGTAGAGTAGAAGTAAAAGTATTGAAAATGGAATACTCCAGTAAAGTAAAAAATCCTCAAAAGTGTACTTAAGTACAGTACTTGAGTAAATGTACTTAGCTACTTTACACCACTGCCCTTAACTGATAGTCCTGGTCAGCTTTGTATCCATAGTAAGCTTTGTACTGTAATATATATAAAGTAAGCCTCATACTGTACCATATAAATACTACGTTGATGTGGAAAGTCTTGAATCAGCATAAGACACCAGGCCCTGCTAATGTGTTGGCTGATTTATGATCCATCAAATAGTTCATTAATTTAATGAGACAAAGCAGAGTGTCACTATCACAGAGGGTCATTTGAAACAGAACACTGCATTTTTTTTTTATCAGGGAAATTATAAAATTGTCTAGGGGAGACAATACACCATATTGTGCTATTATGAAAATAATGCTGTGTTTTGGTGAAACAGCAATACGGGCGAACATTCAGCACAGATCTACAAGCTCGTAGATAGGATGTTTTATATTAACCTATATGGTTGACCGGAGTCCCTCAGAGCTTTATACTAGTGTCTTTTCTGTTTTCGTCCAATTAAACATCTTCTCATAAAATAGCAGATCGTCAAGCTCTGCGACGCGTACTGAGCTTGTAAATCTGCTGTTCTCTGCCTGAATCTGAATGCTGGGCTTTAAGTGGGTAAGAGATTGTGGGCCATGGATAGCTCCCTGTGGGACCCCGGTCAATTAAGTATATATAGGCTACTGTATGGTTTAACACATTAAGACCTGGAACGCATCTGTGTCATTTTTTGATTTGAGCTAAAAAAGCATTATTTTACACTTTGGGCTATTCAAAAATAGCAGATCTATAAGCTCATAGCGCGGCACCGAGTGCCGCGCTATGAGCTTATAGATCTGCTATTTTTGAAAAATCAAGAAGGTTTGTGCAAATCTTTGGATATATATATATTTTAAAGCGAACATTTGTAACTCAAATCTTTGCTTCTGGGGGGGTTCCTGGAACAAAATATTTTGAGATGGGGGTCCGCGGCCAAATACATATACATTTTGGGGTTCTTGACATCAAAAAGTTTGAGAACCACTGACATAGCATCATAGGTTTTTTTTTCTCCAAAAAAACTGAAGGCATTTTGTAGAATCGGAACCTCAGCTCTTAATGGGTTAAGTGGTTAACACATATTTAACAAAGCACAAAAAAAGGCGGAGGGAGAGAGAGAGAGAGATAGAGAGAGAGAGAGAGAGAGAGAGAGAGAGAGAGAGAGAGAGAGAGAGAGAGAGATAGAGAGAGAGAGAGAGAGAGAGAGAGAGAGAGAGAGAGAGAGAGAGAGAACCACAATTAAATAGAACAATCTGTCACATTTTCCCACTTCCATTCCCTTGCAACATTTCCATCAATTTAATCTGCAGAGAGGGAAAAGACATACGACTCAGCTTCACTGACATTGCCGGGGCTGACTGACAGCTCCTAAGAGGTAGATTAATTTTGTCAAAAAATATGATGGGGTTCTGGATGCCATTGGGAAGAGGAAATGAGCGTGTCGCAGTCGATCTTTCCTGCCGAATAGAATGGCCATCACCTCAAGTTTCAATCTCCTCTCTGTCTCCACAAACAGCTGTCACTTTCCCTTCTTTCGGCTGATGAAATGAAAGAGCAGAGGAGGAAGAAAGAAAGAAAGAAAGAAAGAAAGAAAGAAAGAAAGAAAGAAAGAAAGAAAGAAAGAAAGAAAGAACATTACGACATGACAGGATGTCACTTCTTTAGTTCATTAAAGCTACCCTGGAGTTGTGTGTCCATTGTTTCCCCTCTCCTGATGGAGGGAAGTAATAATTCATAATAATTATGATAATTTAGACCCCACTCCCGTTGCGGGATATTCTTTGTCTCTTTGCATTTACACACCATGTGAAATTTGGCCTCTGGATTCACCCATTCCAACTATTACTAGAAGCGGGCACCATTAATACAGTGCTTGGGGAGCAGTTAAGGGGTTAAGTGCCTTGCTTAGCAGCACTTTGACACAAAGACTGGGGGACGACCTTCTAATTCCCAGAGGGCACCTCTACCCGTTCGGTTATGGCCGCCCCGGCCCCCATTCGTCCGCACAATTAATTGCGATGATGTCCGAACCACAGCAAAGATGACGTGCACTACAGTGTCCGCCACTTTGACATTGTCAACCAGACACATACCAGTGGTATACATTTCTCAATGGAGGAGTAGGGAGACCAGCTTCAACTACTGCAAATGTGCTAGCTATGGCATTAACATAATCTATAGATTAACAGTTAAAACAACTGTTAATTCGTCAAAATAAGGTCCTGGGGTTGTGGCAGACAGAAAAGAAGAGGAATAAGCAAGGATCAGGACTTGCTGTATAGCATCCTCTCGCTGCCAAGAGTGGATCACAGGAGTGTTAATATAACACTAAAACTCTGACCGTATAAAACTTGACTCAGGCCAACTTTTTTGCCATACCGACAGCTTCAAGGTTGGCAATGTCTGTTGATCCAACTCTCTCAACCTTCACGCCCCCCCCCCCCCCCCCGGGACATCAAACGTACTATTTTGTTGACCTCATGGGCTTTCCTCCACTGTACAGTATAGCTCCACCCTTCGGTAAAATTTCCACTGGTATGCACACAATATCTCAGTCCTCTGGGCGGATTGCCACGAAAACCGTGCATTCATGCTCCCTATATAGGATGAGCCAAAACCAGGATCTTTTTTTTTGCACTGCCCTCAGGTCACAATGACGATGCTGCATGCAAGTTCATCATCTAACCCTATGAGGTTCAAGGTTCAAGGTTGTACTTTGTTGTTAAATCGTGTGCACAGGTACAGTGTATAAGAGTAAAACTTATTTTTGTTCGGCTTACTTCAAACAAAGGTAGCAGCATAGGTAGTAATACTAAAGGTAAAGCAAAATAACGAGAAAGAGAGGAAAAGCAAGAGCACAAAAAGAGTCAGTCGTTTTATACTAATAGGATAATAAAAATAGATCCGCGTATACTGTACAATGTACGTATAAGCTTGGCATATATATGTACAACATCAGCATTTATCAGTAGCTGCCTGCCACAGTACCTTATGTAATCAACACCACAGTACCTTCTATACAACAGTTTAAGTGGGAACAGTCAAGCCTATTAACCCATTGATACCGGGAACGCAGCACGCAGCATTGTGTCATTTTTAGATTTCTATGGCTATTCAAAAATCGCAGATATACAAGCTCTGAGTGCCGCACTATGAACTTGTAGATCTGATTTTTTTAGAAAAATCTTGAACATTTTTGCAAATCTTTGAATATATATATATTTTTAAAGCATTTGTAACTATATACTATATTCGCTTCTGGGGGATTGTACAAACGTCTTCTAAATCCTAACAGTTTAAAAAAAAAACATATGTTGCTATAATCAGTGGTTCTCAAACTTTTTTCATGTCAAGGACCCCCAAAATGATAGGTACTTGGCTGCGGACCACCATGTCAAAATAAGTTTTTTCCAGGGACCCCCCAGACGCAAAGATTTGAGTAAAAAATATTCGCTTTAAAAATATATATTTTCAAAGATCTTCTCGAATCTTCACGGTTTTTCAAAAATAGCAGATCTACAAGCTCGTAGCGCGGCACTCAAATTGCTATTTTTGAATTGCCACAGAAAAAATGACACATAGATGCGTTCCCGGTCTGAATGGGTTAAGGTGCAAAAAAACAAACAGGGGACAGGGTTAGCGTTTTCTTCTGGCCTGGTTCATTTTTATTCATGTCAGGTCTTTTTTTTCTGTATGCACGTTCAGTTGCCTGATTGTATGGGGGGAGAGGCTTTTTAGCAGCCTGCTGCTGATAGCGGGCCTGAGATTGCGCAGCCATTCTCCATGTGGCATCACCTGAAACAGTCGATGATTTGTGTGACCCCTTGGGATTAACTGTAGCGTAACCCTTTGGCCAAAGTTTCATCAGCAGCACCGGCCGCTAGAAGTCCTGGTACACTGAATCAGAATTAACCACTGAAACCCTACAGCAGGGGTCTTCAACAGGGGGTCCGGGGTCTTCAACAGGGGGTCCTCAGGGTTACTACAGGGGGGCCACAAATCTTTGTGTGATATGATATTTATTTTTACATTTGACACTTGAACACTAGCATCGCTATTCTGAGGATGGGGGGAAACAAAAAATAGCAGTTCTACAAGCTCACAACGCCTCGAGAGCTTGTAGATCGGCTATTTTTTGGCAAAACAAATAGGGAAAAAAGAGCAGAAAAGCGTTCAAGACCCCTGCCCTACAGTATTATCGTCTCTGTCGGGTGGAAACCTCATATGTCCATAACTGTTACTTCAAAAATTGCAAAAATAGCAGATCGACAAGCTCAATACGCGTCGTTTCGGCTTCGCGACGCGTTTGAGCTTGTAGATCTGCTATTTTTTATGCTTTTGTGAGACGCTGTAGAATGATCAAGTAGGGCGTTAAATTACGGGGGGAAAAAACACAAAAAGTTAAAATATGGAGATAACAGGTTTCTGCCCAACAGCAACGATATACTTTGTTCACCAGAGTCCCACAGGGGTCTAATACTAGACCCTCCTCCTTGTTTCCCTCTACACCAAATATCTTCTATTTTGCGCTGAATATTTGCCCCAGAATATAGGGACGCTATAGCTGGGTTTCATGCGGTTACAAAGACTCAGGACTTTGCTGTGTAGCTTACATGCTGCTTTCATCCCTCTCTCTGATTTATCTATCAGTCTAGAGGTAGGATTGACTCTCCGCTGTATAGGAGGCCATTAGAGCCTGAGGGAGATTCACCTTGCCAGGGAGCAGGGCTCAAATGAAATGCTAAAAGAGCACATTACAGTAACTCATCAAGGGACGACGAAGATGAAAACTGTTGTCAGAGGCCTGCCAGAAATAACGGATCACATAATGCTTCCCCCCACATGCTCTGGTAGTCTATTGTATGCATGTGAGGTCAGGGGAGATCGGGCCTATCAGTGCAAATACTGTTAATGCAACACAAGGAGGTTGAGAACAACAAGGTCAGAGTCCTGGGAGTCTGGATATGCCCAGACATGACTGTTTATTGTTTACTTGGTGTAATTGTTTTCCTCATTTAAAAATATGCTCCATTCCACAACCAAGGTTGCTGAGAAACCACTGAATATCGGCTGATATTAGAACATGTTTTCTCTCTCTCTCTCTCTCTCTCTCTCTCTCTCTCTCTCTCTCTCTCTCTCTCTCTCTCTCTCTCTCTCTCTCTCTCTCTCTCTCTCTCTCTCTCTCTCTCTCTCTCTGTGAAGTACATAATCACTGTATGCACAGAAATGTAAATTCATCTTCTGTATATTGCGGTTAAGTGTCTTGCTCAGGGACACTTTTACACACATTTGTAACTAGCATCAATTGTCTTTCTTTCTTCATCAAAATGTTGATGAATTTCTCAGCACAGTTAACTAACTACTTAAACCCTCTAGTCTTAGTAAAAACAAAATCTACAGTTTGTGAGCTTGCATTGGCCTGTACTAAGCTTGTACCAAGTCGGTTTAGATTTAGATTTAGAACAATACTCCAAAAATGAAAATCTTCAAAATGTTCAGTCACAGTGTGTTGCGTGAACAGAACACTTCAAAACTGTTACTTTTCAGGATTCAAATTCAAAAACAGCAAAAGCAGCAGATCAAACAGGCTCAAAACGAGTCGCTTCGCGCCGAGTTGCGAGCTTGCAGATCTGCTACTTTTGCTACTTTCGCGTGACGCTGTAGTGCGATCAAGTAGGCCGTTGATTTACGAAAAAAAAAAACCCACACAAAGTGAGAATATAAGATGGTAAAGTGAGAATATAAGATGGTTTCTGCCCCGACAGCAACGACATGCAACACAGTGTGCTAAAACACATTAGCGTAAGTAAGGAGGATCCTAGAGTGTGCGTACATCACTCAGTACAAGTCACAAACCATTTAGCACCGACACACCGCCTCCATTCCACAAAGTCCCTCACACACCATATCACGCACCGTTCCACGCGCTGGAAGCCGCCTATATATACCAGAGAGGTTCTGCATACATGTCTTCACGCATGGTTTCTGTTTATTTCACTCTTTTACGTTTTTCCTCATGCTTATCAATTATGCTTAAAGCCATTCCAGCATCAATCAGTTAAGTTAATTGGGCCTCGGTTCCTTTTAACCCGTTAAGGCCTGAGGTTGCGATTCTACAAAATGTCTTCTAAATCCTAACCGTTTTCTGAAAAAAAAAACGTATGTTGCTATATCAGTGGTGCTCAAAAACCTTTTAATAAAACCTTTCATGTTCATATGTTTCCGTTCATAAAAACCTTTTCATGTCAAGGATGCCAAAATGATATGTATTTGCCGCCGACCCCCATTTCAAAACATATAGTTCCAGGGACCCCCAGAAGCAAAGATTTGAGTTACAAATGTTTGCTTAAAAATATATATATATTCAAAGATTTGCAAACATTTTCACGATTTTTCAAAAATAGCAGATCTACAAGTTCATAGCGCGGCACTCGGTGCCGCGCTATGAACTTATATATCTGCTATTTTTGAATAGCCAAATTATAAAATAATAGTTCTAGCTAAAATCTAAAATGACACAGATGCGTTCCCAGATTGAATGGGTTAACCCATTAAGACCTATTCTACAAATGCCTTCTAAATCAGTAGGTTCGTTCTCACACTTTCAAGATTTTTCAAAATGTAAAAAAAAATAGCAGATGTACAAGATGTACTTGCGGCGCGGCAGCTTGTTAGATCTGCTTTTTGAAAAGCCGACGAAAAAAAAAAAATCCAAAAATGGCACGGACGCTTTCCCCGGTTTTAACGGGTTAAAACATGAAATTAAATTTCCTACCAGAACACATTAAGTTATGTCAGATTTAGTTGCAATTAGGCGTGCATCACTAAGCAACAAATGCTGCTAACTTGGGGAGGGGGAGAAAAGAAGCAAAAATAATAATAATTCTCACCTTGTCAGCGTTTTTTTGTATGTTTTCTCTCCTCCGTGTCATTACCCTGACATGGTAAAACCCCGAGGACATTGTTGTGTGTAAGTATTTGTCTCTCTGGTTTTTGCTCTAGAAATCACGTTTCTATTCAGTGGCTCTGCAATCCATCCACAACGGCACCGTATAACCACCAAATTGACTTTCATTATAGGCCATGGGGGCCCCCGTTTTAAAAATGATTCTTGTCCTAGGGACCCCCTGATATGAAATTGGGTTGATGACATGTTTGATGTGTTTTGGTTTCAATACAATTTTTCAAAAAATGTCATAACTTTATATGAAAAACATTGATTAATATAGAGGTGAAATTGAAACACAGTGTTATTTGTTTTATTTTTTTTGTATTGTGATCAGCTGAAGGGCCCCTGGGGGTGTGGGGTGGGGTGCCCGGACCCCACTTTGAAAAACCATTGTTCCAAGTACACAAGAAACCGCGCAACACAATGGGCCTATTAAACATGTTCGCCTTTGGTAAATTGGTTACGGTGACTCCAGTGATGACATTAACGTATTTAGTAGAGTGCCTTTCTCTAAGCTAAGCATAGCGCGCCCACTATCTCAGTGTCATATTTGTATGTCTTACGGCTTCTCGTTTTCTGGTCATTAGAATACATTTCATAAGTGAATTTCTATAAAGCACTACCAAACACTTTCGCACTGTGCTTTCGAGTGGAGGTCATTTCGGCACCTTATTACATCAGGAAATGAGTAAGGAGGAAGTGAAATGATTCATAATGTAAATCACCTCCCCTCCCTCCAGACTGAATGTATAATGGGACCGGGGTAACCTTAGAAATAATCCTGTTAAACAGTTTGTAAGAAGTTGTGGGACAAAGAAGACTTTAGATAAGGGTTGTTTTAGGTAACCCCCCCCCCCTCCCCTTCCTCCAGAAAAAAAATCCTCCCAGGTGAATGAGGAGGAGGGAGAGAATGGGAATCATAATGAGTTGATAAATAAATAGCAGGCCTTGAAATGTTGCCAGCATCCAAGCTCAGGGAGAGAGAGAGAGAGACACTCAGCGAGAGAGAGAGAGAGAGAGAGAGAGAGAGAGAGAGGGGGGGGAGGGGGAGAGAGAGATGGCGGGGGGGGGGGGGGGTGCCTGGGGCAAGGATTCTTCATGTCAAAGTGAGACCTTTTACTGCATGGGTCCTGAATTCTGTCTATAAGATTTTTTCACACTCTTAACCCGTTAAAAACCGGGAACGCATCTGTTCTAACCACTTTAACCATTATTTTATACTTTGGCTATTCAAAAACATCAGATCTACAAGCACAGAGTGAAAATCATGAACATTTGTGCAAATCTTTGAATATCAAATCTACTTCTGGGGGGGGTCCCTGGAACAACATATTTTGAGATGGGGGTCCGCAGCCAAAATACATATCATTTTGGGGGCCCCCTTGAGAACCACTGATTATAGTAACATACGTTGTTTTTTTTTTCAAAAAAATGTCATTTGTAGAATCCCCAGAAGCAAAGATTTGAGTTACAAATGTTCGCTTTAAAAATATATATACGTTCAAAGATTTTTTTTTTCTTTCTCAATGCCGCACAATGAGCTTGTATCTGCTATTTTTGAGTCACTCTTTTTAGTGCTTTCTCGGTCTTAATGGGTTAAACCATTTCCATCTAGGGCCCACTTGGCTTTGGTGGTGTTGGTGGTGGGGGGGTGGGGGGGGGGGGGGGTGCTATAGGAGACCTGTTAGCCTTCAGAGGATGACATTGACACAATGGCACCAAGAATCCCTGAATCGGAGCCAAGGAATATGGAGCAGCAGTAAGACCTGCAGGGGAAACCTTTGCGATGGCTACAGTACCGTGCTTTTATCTATCTATATATCGTCCCTGTCGGCCAGAAACCTCCTATCTCCATATTCTAACTTTTTATGTTTTTTTCCCGTAAATTAACGCCCTACACCTGATCATACTACAGCCTCACGCAAAACGCATCAAAAGTTGCAGATCCGTAAGCTCCAAAACGCGCCACGAAGCGGCGCGTTTTGAGCTTGTAGATCTGCTACTTTTGCTACTTTTTTAATTTGAATCGTGAAAAGTATAAACCGTTGTTTTTTTGGACATATGAGGTTTCCACCCGGCAGTCCTCTCTGATCCCACATGCTACAGTCCCCCAGGATCAAATGAGCAAATACTAGATAACAGGCCAAAAAATACTTTTAATGTGCAGAAAATGTTTGTTGTTGAAGCTCTAAGGAGATGTTCTTTGACGGTATCTCAACGTTTGTACGATCATCTTAGCCATCTGTCTGACATCATAAATATTGTTCGTTATACATCAGACAGACAGACAGACAGACAGACAGACAGACAGACAGACAGACAAGACCGATCAGATCTGAAGCAACAACATTCAGATCAGAATTACACAGAAAAAGGCTTTGAATGTAATAGTCTAATTATACCGAACACAATAGGTTAATTTGCTGCACAAACAGAGTTGAGAAGTAATATTTCAGCTTTCAAACCCGTTAAGGACCAGTTATTACCATTTCCAGTAATGGAACTCCCTCAAGTCATTTAGTTTTTTTTTTTTTTTACGTGTGTGCTTCATAAGTCCATTTCGACAAGATATGCCAATTTTCTCTGTTTTTCTTCTGAAGTAACCTTTGAAATTAGAAGCCGAGAATTAGAAAATTACCAATAAACATAACTTGCTTGATTCCTCATGCCTCGGCCCCCCCTTCTCTCTCTCATAAATTACATTTTATCTTCTAAGCATTTTTGTTTCTGCCGAGGACAGTCAGTTGTCTTAGTGCCACACTGGAAGGATTAATTTTAATTAACACTTAGCAAATAGGTTCACAACTCAAAAGCAACCATTTTGATGAAAAATGCTAAAAGAGTTTTTTTTCTTCTCCTTTATAGGTTTTAGAGCTAATGTATGGTGTGCGTGTGCTCGCCTCTCGGTGTCTGTTGGAGAGGGAGGATCCGGCAAGCCTGGCGTGGTCTGATAAGACTCTGTAACAGTAATAATAACATTTTCACAAAGCTCATTAATTGAGAGTCTAGAGGTAATTGCTATGTTTCCTGCGGGCTGACTATGTTGTTAATGCTGACGACTGTCAAACTGACAAACAACAAGTTGCGGAATATGGATTTTTCCCCCTCTTCCTCTCAGCGCACGTTAATAACCTACCATCTGAACATTGCCAAGGGAAACTGTCAAGATGGCATCAGTGATAAAATGTTAGCATGTGACAAAAAGCACCTGGCCGCCAGAGGAACGATTCAATTTTAAATTGAATTTGTACGACTTTCACGGAAACCTAAGCTTCACCTGAGGGAAAGTAATATTGATTAAGAAGAAAAGAACAGGTTGAAAGTTATTTTTTCCATACTTCCACGTCAGTGGGCTGCTGCCACACACGCACGTGCACACACACACGCACGTACGCGCGCGCAGCGCGCGCGCACACACACACACACACACACACACACACACACACACACAAAGTCAAAGTGAGGTGCCATGGCAGACGATAGAAGTCTATTAATTTGGTGCAAGTGCACCATCAAGTACACTGTTGGCATTGTTTTGTGTGTTTTGTGTGCGTGTGTGTGTGTGTGTGTGTGTGTGTGTGTGTGTGTGTGTGTGCGTGTGTGTGTGTGTGTGTGTGTGTGTGTGTGTGTGTGTGTGTGTGTGTGCGTGCGTGCGTGCGTGCGTGCGTGCGTGTGCGTGTGCGTGTGCGTGTGTGTGTGTGTGTGTGTCGGGGAGGCGGGCTGGGTTCACCTTGAACATGATAGACTACATCACCAACAACATGTAATCCCCTGAGTCCATGCATCTCGTGAAGATGGGGAGGGTTTATTAAAGTCACAACATGTAATGCTTGTCTGGGAGAAAATGTCATGTCACATGTAACATTTCACAACTAAATACCACACTGTCATATGCAGTATGGCACTGCCATACATGCTGTGCTGTACAGCTGCCATCTTTAAACCACAAAATATCACCAATGTGGATGAATCATTTCAGGATTCATCCGTATTTTTTGTCTATATTAATTAACCCATTAAGAACTGAGGCCAATTCAAATAAATGTTTTCTAAATCTGTTTTTTTTATAAAAAATCTCAAAATATTTTGCTTCAGGGATCCCCCAGAAGCACAGATTTGAGTTACAAATGTTTGCTGTAAATATATATATATACAAAGATTCGCAAAAAAAAACTCATAGCGTGGCACTCTGTGCCGCGCTATGAGTTATTTTTTTTGAATAGCCAAATAAATCTAAAATAACACAGACGTGTCCCCGGTCTTAATGGGTTAACAGAGTTTATTACCTGTGCGGAAGAGGTCACGTTGTCTGTCTGTCTGTCAGGATATCTTGAAAAGCCACTGTATGTTATGGATTTGCACAAATCTTTGTGGACAAAAATGTCTCCAAGGATACTTGCTGGTTGTACTTTAAGGGATAGTTCACCCTCAATATGACCTTTTTTCTATCGATTACACATCCCATGGAGCCTTGAATTTCATGGAGATTTTTTGTCACATTCCAGAGGCAATCATTTGATGACAGGGTCATCGGTGAATAGGAGACTCAGTAGGAGACTCAATTGAGTCTTTGACTCTGCTGGTCATCAGAATATTGGCTTAGGAATGCGACAAAAACAAAATGCAAATGAATCACTTTAACCCTGGCATCCCTATTTTGGGCATGTTGATATGGGCGGAAATGTAAAAAAAAAAAAAGACAACTAAGTAATTTAAAGTATGAGGGAAATGATATTGTAAAAGAATATATAGAACACATTTGCATGGCACCACATGACTTAATGGACAAGCTGCCTCTTTGCCGGAGGTCTGCGCTTTACTGAGTACATTTTCTAGGTTATTTTTTCGGTTTCGTTTTTTTTTATATCTTGGCGTACAGCTCGTTGTACGTTCCCTCGTACAGGTGCTAGGAGAAGCTTCTGGGCAGCGGATCAGTGTCCCATGGTGTAAACATGCTGTAAAACTGGCTACTTTACAGTCTGCCTCAAGGCCATCCTTCATAATGAAGCAACCTAGCCTCACCGTTGTCTCATCATTTCAATAAAAAGTACTTTGCTTATTAAAAGTCATAAAAGTGAATGGATGCATATCAATGCGGTCTCGGCCACACAGTATCCTCTGACGGGGGATACTTAGATTTTTGATTGAATATATTATTGAATTTTTAAGTAAAGCAGTAGGTCCACAACGGGTTAAAATGCCAAATGAATGAGACACAAAAAAAGCCAAAAGGCTTGTTTCCATTGTGGTCCATTAAACATTCAGCACTCAAACAACTGGACAAACAACTATACAAAATATAAAATGTCAATACAATTTAACCATTTGAACCCCAACATCCATGTTCTGGGAGGAACATGAGCCAAAAAAATAGCTGATCTGCAAGCACACAATGCGACGCGTTGTGTGTGCGTGTAGATCGGCAAAGATTTGGCAAAGAGATTTGTGGGGGAAAAAAGCAGTCCATAAATGCCCAGCCAACTCAGCTGCAGTTTACTATTAAAGTCTGGAGGCTTTAAGTGGTTAACACGTTTCATGACAGTCCGAATCCTTATAATGCGATAAACCTGGCGAGCCTTTGATCGTCACTTGAAGTACAAGCCGATATGTCTCACTCTCCCAGGAAACATGCCCCTCTCTCTCTCTCTCTCTCTCTCTCTCTCTCTCTCTCTCTCTCTCTCTCTCTCTCTCTCTCTCTCTCTCTCTCTCTCTCTCTCTCTCCCTCTCCCTCTCCCTCTCACGCTCTCACGCTTCGTCTTCGTCCCCAGACACCAGGTGGTGTCACGGCGGTCTTCTGGAATGCAAATGTGTTCCCAACAACGCTTTGACTGTTAGGATCCCCCCATTTGTCATAGGATATGTTCATTACCCACAGCTTTGGGCCCAAAATTAGTGTCGGAACAAGACATCCTGGCTGTGTGATGAATCCACCCTGCCGTCTGCCTTGTCACCTCTGTTTCAGATTGAAGGCTCTTCCTCTCTCCTACCCTCTCCTCTCCTCTCTCTCCTCTCCTCTCTCTCCTCTCCTCTCCTCTCCTTTGCTCTTCGACGTCCTTCACATCTCCGTGACTCCGGCTCCTTATTTTTCAACCCAGAAATATATTAGTCAACAAGGCTGAGCGCGGCGCGGCTAGGGCCCAAAAGCGCGACGCCGAGAGGACGTCACATTACCCTTCCAGATGGTGCGCTAATGTTGCGGTGGATATCAAGGTGTTTCAACTCATCATAATAAGAGGGATCCATCCGCGTCAACTGTCATTGAATGATAACCTTGCGGCGATACGCGGCGTCTTAGCCGGGGAGGGTTCGTGTAATGCTATGGTAACCTTGTTATAAGGACAACAGGATGACATGCGTTGATAGATGGAACTCACTGAATTGTTTCATGCATGTTGTGTGTGCGTGTGTGTGTGTGTGTGTGTGTGTGTGTGTGTGTGTGTGTGTGTGTGTGTGTGTATGTGTATGTGTATGTAGCGCTGTAAATGCTAGGCGAGGTCAGTCACAGTAATTACGTGCCACCTCATCTAAAGAGCTATTATTTGCATGCTAGAGTTATTTGCATGACAGGATTGGGGTCAACTCGCGTCTCAATTGAGTCGGCACAGAAAATGAATGCAAATTAAAGTGCTTCGCTTAAGCGGATCACTCCCTCGCGTACAGTATGTGTCAACAAAACTCAGGAATATGCGCCTAAATATGATTATTATTTTTTTCTTTTTCAAACGATGCATTGACTACTGTGGTTTCACGGATGTGGCATTTGTGTCATGTTTCAAAGGAGCACGCATGCAAAGCACGTCTGTATTTGCGCAAAACAACGTGTCCTCCTTGCGTGTCCACTCTTCACGAGGACACGTCCCTTTTCGCCGGAAGTCAAACCACACGCCAGGAGGACGGGTGGAGGAGACGCAGAGGACGAACGGAGCAGCGCGTCTTTGAAACACAAAAACAAACAAAGCACCCTTCTCCCTTCCGTCTCCGCGGCAATCAGGGCGACGCATCCCCGTCGTTCGTGACACCTCTGACATGTATTTACGACGAACGCCGGGTCTCGGGGCGTTGCCCGCCATAATGGATGCAAAGCCCGCGCACCGAACGCTCAGTCACCAGAGAGACAGCCGCCCCGCCCTAACGGTTGGGAGAAGACAATGGAATGCCAACCCCGCCGCCCCCCCCAACCCCACCCCCCCCCCTCCCCCCCCCACACAGCCCTCCTCGTCCTCCCCCACCACCGTAATGGTTTCTCTGACCTCCGTCTCCCCATTACTGTACGCTTCGTCCAACATCAGCCGTCAGACGGCATCAGTCATCAGCGCACGTCAGGCATCATGAACGCAGCCAGCGTAGCCGCCGCCACCTCTCATTGTCCCCCCCCCCCTGTCCCCCCCGTCCCCCCCCCCCTCCACAACCGCTGGTGACAGCCTCCATTGCCGCGATGACAGAGATGTTAGCATAGCAACGTGCAGTCAAGATGGTGACGATGACCCCGATGATGTCCTAATTAGGCGAGGGGTAGACAAACAGACGTCACATTGTGTGCAAGAGTGGTGGAATGGTGCCGTTTGTTCAGGAGACAAGTATGTGTGCCTTAATGGGACTTTTTGACAACTACTACTGCAGGACCACATTGGAAGGGTTTTATTATACACGCTTTTAATGTGCATATCCTAGGTTTAAGTTACCGTATATTGTGTTTAATCAAATCAAATCAAATCACAGTATTATTGCAATATATACAACTTTAGAAAAAGTTATGTATTCAGTCACCCATTCACGTACAGATTCACGGCAGAGGAAACCATGCAAGGCACCAGCAATCTGCTCAGGTTCAGTGTCTTGCCACGTGACTCATTTTACAATCATGTATAAAATAGGGTGAGGTTAAAAATGGCACTTACAGTAATGTCATATACGGACTAAGCTCAATGAAGAGGGAGATACGTCTCCCAGGAAGTCTGTCGGAAGAATTTATATTCAAAGTATCATAGTAAAAGTATGAGGGCTATTCAAAAATAGCAGATCTACAAGCTGAAATAGGACGTAAATTGTTAATGTACTGTATATTTTGTAATAATAATTAAAACAACTAACTAACTAATAACTGAAGTTTTCAAATAGTTAAATGTCCAATAAATGTCCATGGTTATATGTTAAGTAAAAAGTACCTCAAAATGATATTTAAGTAGCCTACT
This sequence comes from Gymnoscopelus braueri, assembly GCF_963280865.1. Taxonomy (NCBI): domain Eukaryota; kingdom Metazoa; phylum Chordata; class Actinopteri; order Myctophiformes; family Myctophidae; genus Gymnoscopelus; species Gymnoscopelus braueri. Next base: position 40,839,836 of record NC_137612.1, on the reverse strand, counting down.
TGAGTAAATGTACTTAGTTAATTTCCACCTCTGGTGTATGGAAGGAATAAGAGCGACTTCTCTTGCAGATTAAGTAATGTACAAAGGGGAAAAGGCATTTAAAAGAATATTAAGGAATTTAAGGATTAAATAAATACTTTATTGTCAAATAAAACTAAATAAATATATAAATACTGAAATCATATAAAATGGTAAAGGTGCAGTTTATTGTTCCTATTAAGCCAAGTTGTGCACTATCAGCAATAAAATTGGCTTTGTCAGGAGTATTGTATTATGTTAGAGAGTATGTACCTTCTTAAGTTCAGCCACATATTAGTGTTTACAGTACTACTGTACTGCATTTAAAGAGGACAATACACTGTAAAATAAAATAAAAGCGTTCGTAGAGAGAGAGAGAGAGAGAGAGAGAGAGAGAGAGAGAGAGAGAGAGAGAGAGAGAGTTGATAGCCATATTGTATTTGATTAACAAAACAGATTTACAGCAAATGGCCTGTAAGGGTCCATTCGGTTCCATTTGTATACTATCAGAGTTAAATTATCACAGAGTGTTTTACTGTGTACAGGCTGAAGGCATGTTCTCTCCCACAGATGGAGCAATCATTGAATTGAGTTTTCTCACATAAACCACTTTGTTTAATCTCTACAGTTATTTTCTCACACAACACAACTCCATGCATGTGTCCTTCTTACATCTAATGAGAACTGTGTGAAGAAGCAGAAGAAGAAGAAGAAGAAGAAGAAGAAGAAGAAGAAGAAGAAGAAGAAGAAGAAGAAGAAGAAGAAGAAGAAGAAAGCTAATATACTATAAGAGGAGATTATGCACAGTTCAGCACTTTTTCTGTGAATGGAATTTATGCTATTATTACATAACACCCTTAGAATATTGATCTTAATGTGGTTTAAAATGTTGTATTTTTATTACCTCAGCTAAAGTGGTAATGGTTCATCACTGTGCTGCCCTGGGCCTGTCTATCTGACCTGCAGTTTGCCTGACATGTCTTTCCCTGCTCTGTGCTCTAGTCTGTTTCTTTAAGACAGGTAGCTGATGAGTTCATGGCCTGCGGCTGGGTACAGGCCTTTAAAAGGGCTATGACTCTTTTCTCTCCTCATGGCTGGGCAACAAAGACCCATTTCTCCATGCACCATGTTGAAAAAGAAGCGAACACTGCTCTCGGCAACTTGCGAAGCCAAAAGCGAGTGATGGGCCTGAGCATGAAGCGAATCGCTAGATCAGTCAGAGAGAGTTCTTATATTGCTGATTCACCACCCGCGCTAGCTAGCTGGCTAGTGGCTACTATTATTTTTACCCTTTATTTATCCAAGGAAGGTTCGCTGCGGAACAAGAATGCTCCGTTTCACGATGCCCCTGCTACACAATCACAGAGACACACACAAATAGCCTACTTCATGCTGGCTTCATTTATTTTTTTAAATCACCCACCGAGCATTTTTCGGGCTATTGGACGTCTAAATTATGTCTAAGGGCTAGGCTAAAACCTGGTTATAACTGGTCTAAAAGTGAACGCTTTTTCAACGTCTATTCTTAGCCTAGACATTGATTAGCTGTTTTTTAAGCGTCTATATAGACCGTCTATATCATAGCAGTTGACGTCTATAATATAGACTTCTATAGACGCTTAAAAAACAGCTAATCAACATCTAAGCTAAGAATAGACGTTCACTTTTAGACCAGTTATAACCCGATTTGAGACTAATAGCCGACTATGGCTCACTGGGCACAGTTCACACGTCCAAAGTGTGGTTTAAATCCTCTGAACAATCAATCTCTGATCAATAAATGTTCATGGCAAGTATTTTTCTCACCTAAAAAACGTCCATATAAAAGGAGTTTTATAGTACCTCAACTTGGCTCTATCTTTGCCCTCATTTAGCATTCCAGGACCTATCAATTATGCCACTGTGCCAAGCCTGTAGAATCAAGACCTCATTAAAATGCCAATATGACACGCCCCTAGAATCAACTGGCCAAAATGTCCACGACCCTGCAAGAACGTCTCCAGAGGATGACCCTCTAGTCTACAATGATTCCAATCACATCTTCAACTGCCTTGAGTTGTATATTTTGATATCCTATTTGTTTAATATATTTGGAATTTCCAAGTTACACATTAACTACAATGTAAAAGTATCTATAATATTATGTCTAGAGCCTGAGGTTATGATAAGAGGGGATGAAGGGATAATAGACGTTGCATTGGCCATTGCATATACTCACTTCTAATTGCGTATCAATGAAGTTGTCATAAATGCAAATTTTTCAATAGACTACATACTGTATTGATCCTGAATATCTGACATGGTTTCAATGCTCATTTGTCAGTGCTGTGCATTGTCCACTTTTCATCTCTAGACTGCCTAGAGGGGAAACTACCTCCACAGCAACACATGCATGCACGTGCGTGTGTCGTTGACCGATCAAGCAGTCCCAATAAAAGTTTCAAGTTTAACCCTCCGCTGTCGACAGTGGTGGAAAGTAACTAAGTACATTTACTTAAGTACTGTACTTAAGTAAAATGTTGAGGTATTTGTACTTTACTTGAGTATTTCCAATTTACAATACTTTTACTTCTACATCATCTGAGAGGCAAATATTGTACTTTTACTCCACTACAATTATTTGAAAACTTTAGTTACTAGTTACTTTTCAGATATAAATTATTACATTATAAATCATACATTAACCACTTCAGCCCTATTTTATACCTAGGCTATTTGAAAATAGCCGATCTACAAGCTCACATCGCGACGCATTGTGAGCTTGTAGATCTGCTATTTTCAAATATTTTAGTACTTTTACTTTTGGTACTTTCAGTACATGTTGATGCCAATACTTTTGTACTTTTACTCAAGTAAAATTTGGAATTCTGGACTTTCACTTGTAACAGAGTATTTTTTATATTGCAGTATTGGTACTTTTACTTAAAGACGTAAAGAATTTGAGCACTTTTTCCACCACTGGCTGTCGATTGCTGCCTAGTGTAGGAAATGAATAGTCTGACAGTACTGTCGGATGGACAGATGATCTTCTGGCTGAGATAACCATTTCTCTTACATAGTCTCAGTGCCTTGTTTGAGTTGCGATATCTCAATTAATTTCTTGGGTTAGCCAGTTAAAAGTGCATTGCAATTAGTCCATGTGACTAGAGATAAAAGCAATAACCATCTTCTCTGAATCCTGAGTTGTAACCGTGGCCAGGTTTCTGAGATGGAGTAAAGCAGAGTTTGTAACCATGTTGATGCAAGATTTTAAGTGAATCTGAATCTATAATAAGTCCCAGATGTTTAACTCCATCTTTTGCCTCGGCCTCGTCTTGATAACAGTCTCTTTTCAGTTATGGTCCGACCTTTTTTGAAAGAACATTTCTAGAGACAGTTACAGTAGAGAGGGCATATGGATAATTTGGTTTCACAGACATATATAACTGTATATGATGCACAGCTGTGTTAAACCCTAAGAACCGTTTTTTTCCCCCCCACTCCCAGCATCTGTTCCATTTATTACATTGGTTACTTTACTGAAACTCCTCTCAATATCCCCGCTGCGCATTTAGCCTTATGACTCGAGCAATCAAGTTGAACGAACGTGCCCTAGTTTGTTCACAAGACAGGGCACCCAAATGCATCCGTTTGTAACTCTGACAGTGTACAAAATGTAACCGGGTCAGTGACAATTGTGAGCGATCAAAAGAAGAACCAAAATGCAGATCAACTGTACGCTTTCCTTTTGTCCGCTCCTCCGATTACACGGTCCACAGCGGTCATATGTTGAGACCAACCTCCATACACAGCGCTATCATTTCATGCCATTGTGGCAAATGCATGCTTGATCCAAGGCCCCTTTCAGTGAGCACCCAGAGATCTCCTCTCCTCACCCATTCAACCCTGATGGCTCCTTTCACACCTACGTCTGCCCCCCCCCTCCCCCCCAGGCCCCCACCACCCCCCCCCCCCCTGGCCACACAATGAACAGCAGCAGATCTGCCCCCCTGTCTCTCTCAGACCTTTATCTGTTGAGAAGCCCATAGCGCTCATGGAAAGCCCTTTGTTACCTTTTCTCTGGGGTGGCTGAATGCTTTTCTCCCCTTTGATTTGTACCTTGCCATTTCCCTCTCAGTCTCGGGATATTTCTCTCTCTCTCACACTTTTCAGATTGTGACAAAAGCCAATCCGCGGTCTATGGGGCAGACGGACGCCTTCCTCGTTTATTTTTAGACACGGGCGGATGGTTACAATAGAGCTTCATGCCATTTGGGTGGGCTTTTATTTCAATTAAGATAATGAGTCGAGATCGACATCGCCCAGCGACGCGTCGTAGACACGAATTGTGGTTTTAAAGTATTTTTGGTATGCTGTGTTTCCCAGTTTGGGATTCAACATGTTTTACTGTCAGGGTAGGATCTGCTTTGTAACTGTGATTTAATGATAATATACAGTACATACGATATTTTGCTATTCTGTTCATTTGCTTTAAATGGAAAAAAAAAAGAATAATATGTCAGGGCCTCATTGAGCTGTATATACAGTATCTCAAATAAACAGTTACAAATGTTAACATTTGTGGATCTTGTCAGGCATAATGTACTGTGCTCAGATATAATTAATCTGTTATTCTAAAATAGCCTGGCAAACCATCCCGCTCAGGACCCTGTGATTGACAGACGCTGATTGGCTTTTCCACTTTTTGGTTTCTGAGAAAACGCCCACCCAGTGGGCTGTGCAACGCGATGGTTTACCAGGCTAATTCTAAAAGGTTATTGAAGGATTAGACATTTGTCCCCTCTATCCTCCAGCCTATTCTATGATTTCCCTGATTTAGTGTCCTCCAATGCACGTGTCACCAGCCACTTATACCTGACAGTGAGGAGTCTTACCGGGAGGGCATGCCACGTGTGGAGGAACAGCGACATACCAAAGCCTATACCGCTTGTGCTATAACCACGCCCCGCTTCTGTGACGAATGCCGAACTGCCTCTCGTCTACCACTGGCTATACTGGCCAATCACAAGTGGTATAGGCTTTGGAATGACGCGGAGGAACACATTATTCTTCACACGCTGAACAGGTGCCCTGACCAAACAGCAGGAGTCACTAGTGCTTCACTACAGGCACGGCCAGTTGTGTTCGTAGGAGTGCCCATAGCCAAGCCGGAGGAATCGAACCCTAATTATAATAATAATAATAATAATGAATTGCATTTATATGGCGCTTTTCTAAGTACTCAAACTTACTCAAAGCGCTTTACAATGGTTCATTCATTCATACAGGGGGGGGCATTGGGAGGTGGAGCAGCGAACAGTCGACGCCAGCGTCCCCACTTTTCCCACATTCACACACCAATGGTGGCAAGCTAGCGCCGACCGAATCATTGGAGGCAATGTAGGGTTCAGTGTCTTGCCCAAGGACACTTCGACATGTGGACAGGAGGAGTTGGGATTCGAACCGCCGACCCACGGATCAATGGACGACCTGCTCTACCTCCTGAGCCACAGCCGCCCTTATGTCTCCATATTAGTGGGCCAGAGCGTACTGCACCACTCAGACGCCTCATGAGGCACAATTCCCAATCACATCAAAAGAAAGCTAAGACGTGTACATCCACACCCTGTGTTGGGCAGGTGCTGAGCGAAAAGTAATAGACTAAACAAAATAAAAAAAATGCTTGCACACTGATGGGCAAGCATTTAAAGAAAAATGGGCTCACGTACCCTTTATCAGACTAAAGTGACATACAGGGACACCGTCCTTACATAGATGGACATGATCACACGAAAATCATTGCACCTGTTGACAGAGGATCACTTCAACAGATAACCAATCAGGTCATGTAAATCAATCAGTCAATTACATCTTTACAAAATGTCAGATGTTATAACAACATCAGAAGGTGTCAGAGATCACGTAACATCACACAAAAACCCCCATGGTTTGTTTTACTCCCTCTTAGACAAATAGTGACACAGTGTACACATAATAAACACATGAGAGTGAAAACCATCACGTATAAACGGATTAAAAACAGTGCTCAATAGAGCTTACACACCACCGTCAGGCTGACAGGCCGTCATCAAGTGTGTGAAGCATAATATAGAGGCGTCTCCACTATTCTACAGAGGGTGCAATATTTTAAGCAAGAGACCGGGGATGACGAGAGACCAAAACTGTACCAGACAATGGAAAAATCATAGAGAGGGGCGAACGTCCATTTCTTCATTGAGGCCCTTTGGTGACATAGTGTTAAGAATATATATCCAAAAAAGTGCACAAGTATTTATATCACCCCCTCGTCGTGGGAGGTGAACATGTTCAACATAGCTGAGGGAGGACCCGCTATGTTTTAAAGGCACTGAATTGTAGAGCAACAGGACTTTTCTGATCATGATTCCTGATATTGCTTCTGTGTTCTGAGATTCTAGTTTAGAGGGCTCTAGCTGTTGTGCCGATGTAAGCCAGACCACAGGGACACTTAAGCATGTACTGTAGATGACATTGTTGGTTTTACATGACATTTTGCCTTTAACATTGACTCTTCCTATATGTGTGGATGATAGAATGTCTTAGTTTTGCAGGTGAAATAACACTGACAGTTGTTACATTTGTAGTTGCCTGGTTCTGGAGGGCTCAGAATGGAATGGGAGAAGGAATGGGAGGAGGAATGGGAGGAATGGGAGATGGATGGTGGGGTGGTCAGTTGAACAGTCAGACCTCACCAACAATTCCTAATCACCCCATGGGCTCTGAAAAAGCTTCTATCCGGCAGCTGTTAGAGCCATAAGAACACGGAGAAGAGACAAAGGGGAAAAAAATAAAATAAAAACAAACAAACCATACAAGAAAAATAACAAGAAAATAAATAAAGTGGTTTGGCACTAGAAACTGTATTCTTCTCACATAGTGTGAACAACCCAACCTTGCACAATGTATACTGTTGAACGTTACCACCGCTGCTATAGTAAAGATTAGACGGTTGTTATTGCTGATATACTGTATAATACCTTTGTCACTACTTGCTGCTTTAAGATAAATAATTAGGTTTTGTTGCTATAGTAGGCTACACTAGATTTTCAGGCTACTATACGCTGCCTTCAAATCCAGTCCTATATTGTGCTCATCAGAGCAATGGTAACTGAGTTATGGCCATTTGAAGTATTAAACACTGCTGTAGCGCCCCATTATGTGTTACTCATTTTTATTGGAGTGACTATTTTCGTGGCAGACCCCTGAACAGTTTTTTGGTGCAGATTGGAGCAACGGTGTGCCTCGCAAGTCCAGTTACGTTTGTGACCGCGTTTGTGACCGCGTTCCACGATCCACCCACCCTCTGGGCAATTTTAACATAGGATATGTGTTTCTGCTATAGCATACAGTATACACATCTTTTTCTACTGCTAAATGGCTATGTATTATAGCACATGTATTTGCCTCATTGCAGTGTTGATTTTGACAGCACATTTTGATTTAGTTTTAGTCAAACCCTTTTCAATCAAATTCCATTTAGTTTTAGTCATATTTTAGTCATCTGAAATGTTTTACTTTTAGTCTAGTTTTAGTCGACTAAATATCATAAGATTTTAGTCGACTAAATCTACAGTTGATTTAGTCGACTAAAATGTATTTCGGCGGGCCGCAATGGCGTCGTAAAGCCTGATTTTACACTTGGTTGCATGCTGAAAATAGCAGATCTACAAGCCCACAATGCGTCGCGCTGCGACGTGTTGTGATCTTGTAGATCTGCTATTTTCAGCACGCAACACCCGAGCGCAACCAAACATAAAATGACTCGTCTTTTAGTTCTACTGGATCTCTTCTCCACTAGATCCCTCCCTAACATTTTTGTCTAGTTTTTATTTGTTGACAAAATTGTCAATATATCTAGTCTTAGTTTTAGTCATCGTAGCTTAGTTTATATTTAATTTTTATTTAGCTTTCGTCAGTGAAAATGCAAGTAATCCTACGGGCTGGGGGCGGCACCTGTCAGCAGGGAGTGTTGGGCGGGAGGAGTAGGACGAAGGCTCTACGTCCTCCCGGTGGGGGATCCTCACTAGATGAGTCAGTATAGGATACAACACAACAGAATGTATGTGGGGAGAAATCAATTGGCGTAACGACTAAATTGGGGAGTAAAAGGGGTAAAAGAAAAGCAAAAAAAAACACGCTAAATGAACGACACAAAAAGCCAGAGGTTTGTTTCCATTGTGGTAATGGACGATAAGATGTCTCAATATTGATAAGATGACAGGCGGTGGAAGTATAGTATTTTTTACAATGTAACGCTAAGTATAGTCGTCTCCATGTAACACATTCTCACAAATAGTTCATCATGCCAGTTATTCTCCAATATCAACACACCTCATCGTCCATTATCATGCTTATACCATGGCCGCATACCAACCAAAAGCAACGAGAGGCTGTTAATATGTTTTACTTTCACAACCGAGAACAGCAAACAAAAGCCTGTCTTAATAACCACGTTCTAGTCCAACAAACAGCTGCTACAGTTTGTTTATTACCATTATACACCATTGTTGTCCGTGGCCATGATGTAATTGAATGTATCTCTGGTGCATGATCAGAGCACCACCTGAAACACCGCCTCATACACAGTCAAATCCTGAAGTGTTAATTGAACCCTGTCTGTAAAAAAATGGACCCTCAGACTTGAATTAACACTCAGGAGTTTGCTGTGTGCAATTCTTCTGTAGCAAACTATAGAAACGGCTCTAGCTGAGCTACTGCTGTACATGGGCTAGAATGCTCTGTTACCTTACTGTAATGCATTCACAGACATTTGCAATACAGACATGAAGCATACAGCAGTAAAATAATAGCAATAAAAGTGATTTTTTTTATCATCAATGCCATTTGTGACAATCTGCAATGCATCGCACGCTAAAATATGGCTTGTTTGATTTTCTATCATCTACATTCTTTATTTCTATCTATCATAAACCTTATAATATGATATTGAATGTGATGAATGATCCTAGGTCTCTAGGCTATATCGTTTTCATTTTAGACGCAGTAGTTGATTATACAGCTATCCTTCTTGACAGGCAGTTTTCTCTCTCATGTTAATATAATAAGTAAAGATCAACTGTTATTAACAGACACACCTGTGACATCACAGGCATGAAAACCAGGCCTATAGAGACAGCTTGCATTTTAATGGAAAGTTCATTTAAGAATCAAAACAGCATCGTTACCGCACAGCGTGCGGATAATCGCCTAATTAGACCCAACTTCAGCTCGTTTTAAATGTCAAGTTACTTCCAGGCTGATGGAAAGACAACTTTGCGACTGAAATGTGAATGCATAAGCCAGACTATAGGCCAACCTATAGACTATTGAAATAGTCCCTTAAGCCATTGGTTCTCAAAGTGGGGGTCCGGGGACCCCCCAGGGATCCTTGACGGAGTTCCAGGGGGTCCCCAGCTAAATGATAGATCGTTAGGAAACCAAACCGATTGACCCTCATGGGTCTGTAACTCTGAGAGTGTACAAATGGAACCAAATGGACCTGTTAGGGAAATTTTTTACAATTGTTTACAATTTTTGCGATTAATAACATGCCCAAAATAGAGACGCCAAGGTTAACGTGGTTATTGACAGCAGTGGGAGAGGTGCCAGCCCCACTGGCCCATTGTGGTCGAGCGAATCGGAGCGGTTATTCGAGGCATAGAAGTGACCTGCCTTGGAAAAGTAGCAGCACCTCTGCACCCTTCATCCCTTATAAAAGCCTCCCCTTCTCCCCCAGCTCCGCTGTTAAGAGGACGACAATCTTCTCCCCCTGGAGTGAGTGGCGGCGTCCGGACAGGAATCAGCCTTTATATAGATTGTAATTGTTTGTCCCTGCCTGCACGTCTCT
>NC_137612.1:40813098-40829753 GCF_963280865.1 Gymnoscopelus braueri | reverse complement strand
AAGGACGGCGATTAGAGATTTCATTACCTTACCTGCTGAAGTCAACTGTTAGCCTCGTAGCCTTGTCGCCAGAGAAAACATTGGCATTGTACTTTTCTGCAAACCACAAAAAATGTTGCGCGTCAATGTTTTCAGATGCAGACCATGTCGACTCAGTCTTAGATTTTCAAGTCAAGTATTATGTGCCGTTTTAAAGTACATTATTGTTCATCCTATCCATCAACGGCCATGGGCTCACAGGGCTCAAGCTCGCTTCTAACAGTGTCTGCCTTAAAACACAGATATTACATGTCTATGGTTATGTAAATGTTTTCTCGGGCAACTGATTTGTGTGGGGATAATGGCGGCATATAGCATTACAATGCCCTTTTGCTGTGGATTGTAAAACACTGCTTTGCAGACAAAGTAACACAACATGTGGAAATGAAAAGCCGTGAATCAATGTGTTACACATGACCGACACATCAAACAGACAGGCGGTCTAACTATGCTTCACCCGCACAGTCTCTGTGTGTAGATTCCAAAACACAACAGCTGCATCTTTCATAGCCCTGTTCTGTTTAGCATCTGACATTGGGGTAGTTGTTCAAAAGCTTTCTCTCTCTCTCTCTGCCCATAACTGACTGGCTGTGGGTTTTAGTTGCTGACTCCTGGAGGCCTCGAAGTTTCCACTGGCTTGTTTTTCATTCCCACAATCCTTTCCCTGCTAGCCAAATCACTGAGCTATGACTACAGGCCTGGTTGGAAGTCCTTATCTGCTATCATTAAAGATGCATTTATTCCATTGCCTCAGGTGCTTGTGGGTGTTTGTGTGCGTATGTGTGTGCGTGCGTGTGCGCGCGCGCGTGTGTGTGTGCTTGCATGCCTGTGTAGTCGTGCGAAACACAGAAGGAAGAAAACATAGTAAGGGGGGATAAATGTTTGTGTGCGTATGCGTGGGTGGTTCTTGTGGGGGGTGAGGGGGGGGGGGGGGGGTCGTGTCTGAATGTGGATTAAGCATTGTGTGTTTCTATGCATCTTGCCTGTGATGTGATGTGTGTGTGATGTGTGTGTGTGTGTGTGATGTGTGTGTGTGTGTGTGTGTGTGTGTGTGTGTGTGTGTGTGTGTGTGTGTGTGTGTGTGTGTGTGTGTGTGTGTGTGTGTGTGTGTGTGTGTGTGCGTTCATGTGTGTGTGCGTGCGTGTGTGTGTGTGTTAATTTGCCAAGGTTAACATACACTCCTCCCTCCCACACACACACACTAAGGGCTGATCTATAGAGACAGTGCCAGGGCAAAATGGGGGGATCAGGAGTCAAACGCCGGCAACCACACTGAATTATCAGCGGAAATCAACGCCGGCCTCGTTAATTACACAATAGGCCGTAAGCAAATTTCCAACCCCACCCATCCAACCCACATTTCACACCCCCACTCCCCAAATACTCTCCCACGCTTGTCTAGTGACTTCATATTCTCCTTTGATTTCACATAGTGAAATGCCGAGTGTTATATGGGTATACATTTGGTTACATCAGTACAGTCTCAAGAGTTACAGGATTTGACTGCTTATGCACATATTTTACATTCTATCTCACACACACACACAGTATATCCCGTGCTCTTATACGCACCGCGCGCACGCCAAAAGCAAACGCGTGCACACACACACACACACAATGAGAGGACGATGTGTCTTTGCGGCTGACATTGGAACAGAGCAAGCAACAGATAATGTGGGCTGTGAGTCATGCTCACCTTGAATCCCCCCCCCCCCCACACACACACACACACCGCACACCCCTCTTTCTTTCATTACAGCCTTCCTCCTCCACTAAAGGCAGCCGTGCCGCTCTTATCATCTCCACAATCACTTCAATAATTTATGGCAGTGAAACTAAGAGAGGTGTGCTCTGCATATTGTTGTTGATAAGAGGTGAAGCGTCTTCATTCACCTTAATGAAGAGAGCTTGTATCAGTGACGGCGTACCGGCTGCACTTTTACCCCTCCAGACGCAGAGTGCTGTGATTTCCGCGTTCTGTCATAAAATAATAACCTAATGCGCGGCGCAGTAGAGTAGATAATGGTAATATAGGTCAACATGTTGCAGTGCCAGGGAAGCTAAATCCTGAGGCTCGCCGAGGAATGGCGGCTCAATGATTCATAACTCCCGGCATTAATTGAGGAACACTTTTACAACTCTGTCAACTTAATATATCGTCGCGGTCAGGAGGAATCCTTGCATGTCTAAAACTGTTACTTTTCAGGAACTGGGAAAAAAAAGAAAAGAACCTGTGTTACAACACTTTTAGCCTCGATCTCCAGGCTTTTATTTTTTTAGTTTTGCTCAAAAATAAGAGCCTGGACCAGCCTGTTGACGTTCCTGGCATAGGAAGTGTTTCATTTCCCCCAACCAACCAGAGTGCAGTGGGCGTCGCTGCAAATGTTGTGACGTCAGGGCTCTCAATGCTGCACATTGGGGGAGGAGGAGGGGCATGGGGCGGGGCGGGGGCTGACGGACAGATCGGTGAACCAATGGGATCTCACGGAATCTTTCTCCGGAGATTTTGAACCCGCCCCTCTAGACCAGATATCAGACACGCTAGGGCAGCCTACAACACTTAGTATTTAAAACTGAATTATTTATGACTTCCTGGTTATCAAAGACAGAAACGTCCCACAAGCTCAGTCACAAGTCTATTTTCATTTAAAATATTAATTTAAAGGTCGTTTTATGTCCATTGTCTCCCTCTCCCGACAGAGAGATCACAATTGCACCGATGTCTGATGTCCAATATGGCAGTGCATATAGTGTCCAATCCGGTGCGCCGCCCGTTTCAAATAACTTTATTGCCATTTTGTCAGTGGGTGTCCTATTCGAAACCAGGGTCCACACCTTCTTCCACTGCAGATATACTAGTTATAGTATATTAACTATTACTATATCATACAGAATGGTTAAAATAATGTTTTATTTGTTATCAGCAATACAATGAATAAAAAGTCCAAACACTTCTGGACACGCTATTTAGTGTAAGAACACTAACAGTAAATGTTTACACTTAAGTTAAATTGACACCCTTAATGTTATTGTGGGGGCATAGTAAGGTCTGACTAAAGGTGGGACATACTGTAGGAAAAGATCGTTTTGCACATTTTGGACCTAAAGCCATTTCTTTAGTGTTGAGAAGATTTATTTAAGGTTATTTTATGCTTAATTTATGCTTAATTTATTCTTGATATATGCTTAATTTATGCTTAATTTATGCTTAATTTATGCTTAATTTAAATGCTCCATCGTATGACGACGTACAAGCTACCGATCTAACAGCGCTGGCAGCTTGTCTATTTTCGGCCACGCAAGCCGCCGGTACGACCGAGCATAAATGAGGCTTTAGAGAAAGCCATCCATTATTTCTCAGCTGATGTGTGGACCACTGCTGTTTGACATTTACCATATGCATTTCATTATTGGAACTGACCTGGAAATTAACAGCAGCCTTCTCGGGGCCTCAACTGCCGAAACACATCCCCCCCTCCCCCCCTCCCCCCCTCCCCCCCTCCACCCCCCGAGTGCGACACTCCAAAGCATCGACCCTCACCACGTCTCCCCCCCTTCTGACCTTTCATTGCTGCATTATTTAACGCACACAAATCCCCACACAGACCGCCAGTGAATACTGGGGAAAGATATTGACAGAGACATATGGCGGCTGGTGGACGCCGTGCATAATGGAGGAGCAGGAAAACAGGTTATATCCCCAGCTGAGGTGTGCAAAGCCGAAGGCGCCGACCTTGCTCTCCTCTCTCTGCACCGGGTTGCAGTGGGGAGCCGGGGACCTTTGTTAGGGAAGGCCGACCGCTAATTATTCCATCATGTCAAGATATTGTGGATGAAAAACCGCCCGGATAGGTACCAATTTAGAGACCTTTGAAGAGTTAAGCGTGTTCGCTGGAGTCGAAATGTATTTTTTCCCCCCACATTTAATGTAAAAAACAAGAGCTTTAAAAGAAACCTGCATGGTCACTGAAAATTGGGTTATGAACTGAGTGCCAATGTGGGGTAGTACTACACCAGTACTGCATGGCGGTTGATGGATTACAGGTTATCACTTGCATTTATTGTGTTGCTGAGAAGTACTGTAAAAGGTACAAGGTACTGTACTGTGCTAGGATACATTGAATGTGGCAAAAATCTGGAGAGTCACTTAACCACTCAGTATCTTTCAGAAACTGCCACTGGTTTGTGAAATGATCACAACTAATGCAAAATCTTCATGTAAATAGGAGGTTTATAGCTGCACCACACAATGCTCATTACGCTCTGTGTGGCTTTACAATTGGCTAGCTGTTTATAAGGGTCAGAGCTAATCTCGCAAACCACTGGACCGAACAACGCCAAATTTATTTGCACACTGCCAGCAGGCTAACCTAGTACCTCCATTCATTGTTTTACACGTTGAAATATCTTACTTTAATTTTATAATAGAAGTCAATGGGGCTTGGATCGGGTTGAAACCTTGCCCAAATTGGTCCGTCAAGTCTCATAGATAATGTCGTAGACGAATGACGTCACAGCCTGGACACATGAAAGTTCCAGATCCACGTTGTAGCCATGACGTTCATATGGATCCTGAGATCCACTTGATTTGATATCCCCGGAAACCGCATTATATGCCACAGCAGAGCAGGCTTTCAGAGCAGCACGGATAGATTGATCGACCCACGGTTTCTGATTGGGACAAAACCCTAACATTCTTTTTGAAGCTCGACCTGGTCCACCAGCGTTGTTATGAAACCAGTCACAGTGTCTCTGAGCTTTTTGACGTCATTTTCGCAACATATCCCAAACTACATCTTTCAAAGCGCCCGTCAGAGAGAGCTCCTCCTCGTCATTCCACCGTCTCACTTCTCGCGTCCTTATAGTGAGTGTAAGCTCGGGTGAGTGTTTTATCTACAGTAAGTAACATTAGTAGAAGTTCGCCATGACCTTTTTTAGGTTTGTTTGTTAAAGTCCCCAAGAAATATGACCGCAGCAGTATCCAGAAGCTTACACCACCTCCTTAACATAGATTGTCAATGTTATCTTTGTTAAGGTTATACACTGCAGGTCCACAAATAACGATTTTTAGCAGCCTATGCTGGTCATTACCGTCACTGCAGGCCGTTCGTTTATTCCTCTGTTACCCAAAATTCCATTTGTTTTCACCGGAAGACGGAAGTGTTTCAAAAAGCGTTCTTTTAATTGTTTTATACGATCTGTGGATCGTTTCTCTTAGCCAGTGGAGCTTTAGTTACCGTGAGCTGTGTTTTCTTTTTCTGTTGTTTTTCGATCTTCAAATCATACAATCTCTTACAATCAGCGTGAGTTTCCTTTTGGTTATTAGCGCGGTAGTTCCTGGCCAAACAGGAAACCGGTGCGGTAGTTCCTGGCCAAACAGGAAACCGGTGCATTTCCGCCTCCGTTTTCCGGCCAGATGACGTCATTTTCGCGGGAAATTCCCCCCCCCGACACCGTTCAATAGAAAATATATAAATAAAAGGCTTTCGGGGGTGAAATTCATGGAGTGGGTGTTGTGAAACATTTGCCACTCACAAAAGATATACAATTTAACTTTAGTTTTATTGAAAAAGTTACCTAGTATTACTTCAAGTGATTGAACATTTCTAAGTATAAGCTTGGTAGAGGTGGACAATTAGGCTTGAATCTTAACCTGATATGTCGACCAGAGCACTTCCGTGGTGTGTCCTCTTTTGGGGTCTGTTCCCCACTCTCCCGTCGCCATTGTCCCCTGCTTCTCCTTTGTCTTCCTCATCATTGTCCGGGCGCACCTTCGCTGACAACGAATCTGTAAAAAGGTGGTCAAAACCCGGTGAGTGTGATGTAATCCAATGTTCAGCAGTACACTGTGTTCATACGTAATCATTGCTGATGCTTTGAGGCTTCATTTATTTTTACTACAGAAAAAATATATATATATATATCGTTGATCAGTAGCACACCGTCCGACTTGGCAAACCATGGTGGATGCCACAGGTTATCATCACCTGTTAAGTAAAACAAAATAGTGTTCCCCCATCCCAGACAAATACAGGATATTGAATGAAACAAAACGAGCGCCCTCGCCCCCAATAAGACAAGATAAGCTTGGAAAAGAACTATACTGCCGAAAGTGACTAACCTACTGTAATCTAAGTACAGGGCAACATATTGTCCAGCATACCGGATCTTCACATTCGGTGGTATAGTTCTTGTCCAGCCTATAAGCGCAGATAGACCATTCTCACCTCACGGATAGTGCGACGATCTAAACACGTTACAGGCAATCCAGTAAAAAAAGACAACTGACATGGTTGTGCTTGCATTGCCCAGCCCAGCACCACTTCCTCTAAGAGGCAGCACTTTGATGGCTATCTGGAAAGTGTCAAGGGGGCTCCGAAAAAAGCAATTTAATAATTAACAAGAGTTTACAAGAAGACCAAAGAAAATAAATGATAGCTTGGTGGAGGAGGACAATGAGTCGACATTAACAATCAGGTCTGCCGGTGACTAACGAGCTCGCCCCACAACATTTTAATTAGCAGCCTGCTGGACGGCACAGTGATTAATGAACACTATTTGATTTCAGCTTTGCTCTGAATTAACCCATTAAGACCGGGAACGCGTCTGTGTCATGTTTAGATTTTTTGGGGCTATTGAAAAAAATAGCAGATATACAAGCTCATAGCGCAGCACCAAGTGCCGCGCTATGAGCTTGTAGATCTGCTATTTTTTTGAAAAATCATGAAAATGTGTGCAAATCTTTGAATATATATATTTTTCAAAGCAAACATTTGTAACCCAAATCTTTGTTTCTGGGGGATATACAAATGTCTTCTAAATCCTAACAGTTTTTTGAAGAAAAAAAAAGATGTTGCTATAATCAGTGGTTCTCAAACTTTTTCATGTCAAGGACCCCCGAAATTATACGAATTTTGGCCGTGGACCCCCATCTCAAAAATATTTTGTTCCAGGGACGCCCCAGAAGTTGTAACAGAGTATGGAAAAATAGATATTCAAAGATTTGCACACATTTTCATGATTTTTCAAAAAAATTGCAGATCTACAAGCTCATAGTGCGGCTATGAGCTTGTAAATCTGCTATTTTTGAATAGCCAAAGAAATCTCAAAATTATACAGAATGTGTTCCCGGTCTTAAAGGGTTAATAACACATTGACATTTAATGAAAATTACTTACCACCATTGGAATTAAAGCTCGTTCTAGCTCCTTTATGCGCCGCGGAATAACAATAAATACAAATGTTATCCCCAATTGATACCAAGCAAGCATAAAGGGAGATATCAAAGGTGATGGGATCGAATTATGGGAGGATTTTGCAAGTGGTGATTTATCATAAATTATAGTGTGTGGGGTTATTTATTTTCTTGTGTGTTTTCATCTTGAGAGATGGCTTAAAATACACAATGACAAAGTGCAATTAGCACTCGCATATTCATTTTGTGTGCTGGTACAGTATTAAAGAGGATAAAGGAAAACCTAGTAAAGAACTGCAGTTAATTTTTTGTGGATATTTAATGCAAGTCTTCCAGTGGTGGAAAGTAACTAAGTACATTTACTTAAGTACTGTACTTAAGTACAATTTTGAGGTCTTTGTACTTTACTTGAGTATTTCTAATTTCCAATACTTTTACTTCTACTCCGCACTACATCTCAGAGGCAAATATTGTACTTTTACTCCACTACTATTATTTCAAAACTTGACTAGTTACTTTTCAGATATAAATTGTGATATTATGAAACATACATTAAAGGAGAATACCGGACAAATTAAGTGTTGTCTTTGATGTCTCGTTACTCACCTACCGACGTGAAAAGTGGCGTTCTTTTTTTCCATAGATTCCATAGATTCCATAGACCTGGCAACACGAGTTGCCAGGTTCTGGAAAGAAACAAGCATCCAGTGTTAAATCGTTCGCCATTAACGGTAGCCTCGCAGGAAGTCTCAGCGCATGTTTGACTACCATGAGACTCCACAATGACTAGCAGTAGAGAAAAAAACAACTTTGCATCGGTTATAATAGACAAATCTCCCTAACCCACGCGCTCCCATTATGACAACGGAGGGGGTTTAAAAAATGACGACAGGGGAATCTATGGAAAAAAAGAACGCCACTTTTCACGTCGGTAGGTGAGTAACGAGACATCAAAGACAACACTTAATTTGTCCGGTATTCTCCTTTAACCACTTTAGCCCTATTTTATACAAAGGCTATTTGAAAATAGCCGATCTACAAGCTCACGATCTGCTATTTTCAAATATTTTAGTACTTTTACTTTTGGTACTTTAATTACATTTTGATGCCAATACTTTTGTACTTTTACTCAAGTAAATTTTGAATTCTGGACTTTAACTTGTAACAGAGTATTTCTACATTGCAGAATTGGTACTTTTTCCACCACTGAAGTCTTCACACCGGTAGAATACTGACGATGACACAAAGGGGGGCTTGCTCTCATGTCCGACCTCAAACGGAAACATTGGGGACAGCGTGCATTGAACACTCGCCATTTCAATGGCGTACTCCAGGACCACGTTGGTGTTTGATCGGAGTCGCCGCTTTCTCCCCAGCCTACTCTGCCGTAGATCAAAGCCGTGATTTGTCTTGCCGTGCCATGACCCCCACCAGGTCAGGTCTTATTACTCTGAGGCGCAGGGCCCACCTGTTGGTGTGCCTCGGCGCCTGGGGGCCACAGATACAGAAACATTAGCCTAAGGTCCTCCCCTCCCTCCCCAGCCTGCCGCATTATGCTTTAGTTCTGAATTCAGGACCAAAGCGCCTGCGTGTGATGCTCCAATCAATATTTCAGCTGCTTTGAAGATGAAAAAGGGGGCTTGTGTATGTGGATTTATGTGTCTCCTATTTGCCGGTGTGGGAGTCCCTCCATATAACCCTCCAGCTCCATCTAGGATTCATGTCTACTCTTACGTTTGTATTAACCTCTAGCATTCTGTCGCTTTGTTGCCCGATGTCCTAATGTCCTCGGTCTGTCCTTGTCCCCTCCTTCTTATCTGTGCCCCCCTTTCCCTACACTGACATTGTGTGTGTGTGTGTGTGTGTGTGTGTGTGTGTGTGTGTGTGTGTGTGTGTGTGTGTGTGTGTGTGTGCGTGTGCGTGCGTGCGTCCGTGTCAGAGACAGCGAGTGTGACTAGGCATACAAAGTGTACACCGACGCGAGCGCCATTCTCGCGCACTCATGACAAAGTGAGTGTTTATGCGTGAACAAAACGCGCATTCATTCAGCAGGGCCTGATCTCCTCTTAACCGTGTGGACAATGACAATGTTTCCACCCTCCCGGCGTATATATCAAACAGACACACTGTAAGTGCGTTCCAAAAAAAGAAGAATGGCTTTCAGCGCCCGCTAATAGCAACAACAAATAGCCAGGGCTTATCAGGCTTTTATCAATGTTTGATAAACCCTTGGGAGTTTTCAAACCAAAGGCGCGTGTGGTTGGATATTGCTGAAGAACCAGGGCTCCGTCATCCTTCACTGTGTTTGCCTTGCAAAGACCCCCCCCAACCCGCCCCACCGGATGATTTACGGGGGATATTGCCGTCTCCGATCCAGTTAGGCCAGGATTTTGTCATACCTTCCTCCTTATGAAATTACCCAAGATGTTGACTGAGACGGTGTAATGATGATACATTTAGCAATAACGCCACTGTTTAACGCCGCAATATCCAGCTCCGTGCAAGTTTCGGGACGACCACAACTATCTATTATGAAGTGCAACTCGCGGCGGAGAGTTACTCGGAGCAAGTTGCTTGCGCATGCTTAAAGTACTTTATTGTGCTGCTTGATTACCCTTTCAACTTGAACATATGAAATGTTCTGAGACGTTGATTGGCCAGAAATGTTCTATACTTTAAATCAGGCTTTTTTTTATGATGCAATGCACTGAAAGAATAGGATGAAAAATGCTGTGACTGAATCCCGCCCCCCAACACACACACACACACACACACACACACACACACACACACACACACACACACACACACACACACACACACACACACACACACACACACACACACACACACACACACACACACACAGACACTTCCACTCAAAGTCACAATCACTCCCTTTTGATGCCTTGCTAAAATTATCTACCTTTCAAGTCCATTCTACAAACATTTCTTGAAAACTACCCCCAGGTGCTTCGTGACATTTTAACACAGTTATTGATTTGAATACCTCACGCAGGCAGGCAGGCAGGCACGCAGGCACGCACGCACGCACACACACACACACACACACGCGCGCGCGCACCCACACACACACACACCACGGCCTCCGTCAAACTGCAGGTGATGTTTATGCTTACATTCTGTGTGGTTACTGACTTAAAGTTTCATGAATAATCAAGAACGATGCATCAATCAAAGAGCACAGGGAGAGAGAGAGGGGGAGAGAGAGAGAGAGAGAGAGAGAGAGAGAGAGAGAGAGAGAGAGAGAGAGAGAGAGAGAGAGAGAGCAGAATCATCTCATTGTCACAGCGGCTCCGATGAAAAATCGCGCCGCGTGCCACATTTCCACAAAATGCCCATGACAGCCATAGAGGTGTTTATCGGCCAACTGGCGGCAGCTCACAAACTGACGCTTTAAATCGCCCCGGGGAAAAGAAGCCGTACAGAGCAATAACAAATTAGACATTAAAATAAGACGACTCAATACAGCAGACAAATTGCAGGTGCTGGCCAGCGCTCATTAATTCCGACCATGGCCTCCGCTGCTGCATTGATCATATCCTTCATTTATTCAAGTGAATGGGTAGGGGATGGGCAATCCGCTATCAAGATGGCATTGGTGTTCCAATCCTAGCTGACCCTCGGCCACCTTTTAATGAATCCCCATACTAAGTGGGTTTATACGATGTTTACCATCCAGACAGATGCACGCCGAGCGACGTGGAGTCAGTCCTCCAGCTTTGTTTGTTCTCTCCTCATGCCTCACAGAGCTGGTGAGGTGTAAACAATAAGGGAGGAGAGACAGATGTCCAACATGTGTCCAGCACATCACGGACAACAGTGACCAAATTTGACTGGGAGACAGTCAAGAAAGCAGGGAATCATAGCAAAAATAATGATATATGGGTTAATAAGATTGAGTGAATAGTTTTGAAACTATACAGCTTATAGAACTGAAGTCAAGTTAAAACTCTTAAGTAGAGAAAACACCACTTGAATTAGCAGTTGCTAGCTCTAACCTTATATCTTAGCTACATGTTTATGTTTATGCATTTATTTCATATTTACATGTCAATTTAAGCTCTGACATTTATGTCAGACATACTCTAGTATGTGAAAAGTCCAACAGGGCTATTAATTTGTTTCAAAAAGTCAAATTTGGTCACAGTCACACACAGGTGAATCATGTGTATATAAGGGGACTGCAGCACCACATTTGGTGAAAATAGGTGAACATTTGCCAAAAACATAGTCGATCATTCAACAAGCTTACAACACACAACGGGGGAAAAAACTAAGCATAGATCGGCTATTTTTGGCGAGGAGATTTGGTGTAGAGGCAAAAAAGGAGGGGACCATTAGATATGGGACCCTGGTCAAGGACTTATATGAGGTTTAAGTGGTTAACAATCATACTACACAGTAAAATCCTCTGTGTTAACTTAAATGTAAGATGTACACACGTGTACACTCTCAGATAAAACCAGTGGTGTTAAGTAACTAAGTACATTTACATTTACTCAGGTACTGTACTTTAAGTACAATTTTGAGGTATTTTTACTTACAAGAGTATTTCCAGTTTCCAGTACTTTTACTTCTACTCCACTGCATCTCAGAGGGAAATATTGTACTTTTTACTCTGCAATTATTTGGAAACTTTAGTTAGTTACTTTGTACATTTTGATCACTATTACAAAACATATATTAACCACTTCAGCATATATACATTTTGGCCATTTGAAAACAGCCGATCTACAAGCTCACAATGCGCCGCGAAGCGACACATTGTGAGCTTTCTACTTTTGGAACTTTAAATACATTTTGATACCTATACCTTTTTACTTTTACTCAAGTACATTTTGAATTCCGTACTAGTATCAATACTGCAATTTCTACATTGCAGTATTGATACTTTTACTTAAGTAAAGCATGTGCATACTTTTTCCTCCACTGGATAAAACACTCCGTATTTCACAGGTGTATAACCTGTGAGTATATCCAGTTATGGTTGATGCTGCGGTCCTACAAGTGAGAAAGCAATATTCGTCCATTATTGATGGCATCAATCAGGAAGCACAGTGTGTGTGTGTGGGGTGCTGTGGGGTTTTGGGGCGATGGCGGTGGAGCACGCATCATCAGGAACAAGTGACCTGGCGAGGTGTGACAGTTCACAGTCCACTATGTACCACATCACGCTCTCCTAAATCAATGTTTTTGACCCCAAATATTGCACGTAACCTGCTGGAGGAAAAGCTACCGTACGTGAAATGTCACCCGAACTCTTACAGTATACTGCAGACCAGCTTGTGCTGCAGAGCCGTGAACTCGTCTTGGACTAGTTCCAGCACGCAATTCTGTGGTTTTACATAATATGACCCATAGCAAAAGTACTCTCTGTAGTATTTTCCGACCCGCTACATTAGGAATGCATTGCAAAAAAAGGTGGCAGAAACATAATTACCTAAACACATGTCCATCTTACTGGGGGCTTGATTTCTCCCATGAAATGTGGAAATGTGTGTCCATGACGTCGAACATCATTGGTGTATGTCCGAACCATATAGACAAATATGGACGAAGGGAGCCGTCACTTTACCCATTGGTATCTAGACCTGTTTTGAAACCACTTTTTCGGGGGATCTTGGAACCTCCGGTCCCGAAAAGCAACCGGAAACGACTGCTATTGGCAGCAATCGCAGCGAGGGCGGCTCTTCACTCGGTAGGTTCCAGTATAGAAGCCCTAAAAGCATACCCTACTTTATCAAACATTTTAAAATTAATGGGACCACAATTTACTAAACGCATATCATGCACAATTTACTAAACGCATATCATGATAATTGAAAGGAGAAAAAAAAGACTTTAATCTTGCGATTGAGTATCTATGAAGATGTTTCCTATGGTAATAAAATCAAGTATATAAACTCCGGCCTAAACCTCATTCACTTGAATGACTCTGCACACAGCAGGAGGGGAAAAAGCGCCATCTGCTGGGCCACTAATGGGAACTGCAGGGAATTACGTTCTTCCGTGTGAGCTTCAATGTCAAGAGTTCTCCCTTGCCTCCTGGTCAGATCATGCAAAACAATGTGGCACGAGGCGCCAATAGGCATCATACACAGTACAAAAGTGTTCATTTCACTCTCAGAGTGAAGCACTTAGCATTTTGCAGTGTGTATCTTTTTTGGGCATCAGGGCTGTACATTCATCTCAGGTTAACCCATTAAGACTTGGAACGCATCTGTGTCATCTTTAGATGCGAGCTAAAAAGTATTATTTTACACTTTGGCTATTCAAAAATCGAATTGAATATATCTATTTTTTTAAGCGCACAATTTTAACTAAAATCTTTGCTTCTGGAGGTCCCTGGAACAAAATATTTTTGAGATGGGGTTCCGCGGCCAAATACATATCATTTTGGGGGTCCTTTGACATGAAAAAGTTTGAGAACCACTGACATAGCAAAATACGTTTTTAAAAAAAAAACTGTTTTGCAAACATTTGAACCTCAGGCCTCAATGGGTTAATATACACATAACACCAACTCCATATAAGGTGTAAGTACGGTGCACTGGGAGGACGGAGGGGGCATGAAAGTACTGTACTGTAAATGTACAGTAAAATCCCCACTGTTCTTCACCCTGAGAGTGTACAAAAAAAGGTCCATTCGTACTCTCTCAGAGTCAAACGAACTCTCAGGATTCCACAGTGTGCAGGAGGGCACGCAGTGGTCCGCGGCGCGGCGAGGGCGACTCCGAAGTTGCTCGGACTAACAATAATGGTCAATTTTGCTGACCTTTGTTGGAGATGTTGGCGAGCTCAGATTGATAGGAGAAAAGAGCGAGGGAATGGGGGGGTGAGAGAGACGGGAGAGAGAGAGCGCACGAGAGAGAGAGAGAGAGAGAGAGAGAGAGAGAGAGAGAGAGAGAGAGAGAGAGAGAGCGTGCAAAGAGACAGGATGGAATAGAGAGAATAAAATAGATAGAATTGAGAGAGAGGAACATCTCTTGAGGGATTGGGCTGTCAGGGAGGAGAAGGTGGGGGGGGAGAGGGGGGAGTCGAGCGGGGAGTTAATGACTGGGATAGTGGGAAGCAGGGAGGAACTGCCAGGGCTGGCCTTCGATCCATGCCATTTAACAGCACAATGCACCCCCCCCCCACCCCCACCCCACTCTTTCCCTGCACAAGCCCACACCCTCTCTCTCTCTCTCTCTCTCTCTCTCTCTCTCTCTCTCTCTCTCTCTCTCTCTCTCTCTCTCTCTCTCTCTCTCTCTCTCTCTCTCTCTCTCTCTCTCTCTCTCTCTCTCTCTCTCTCTCTCTCTCTCTCTCTCTCTACCTCTCTCTCTACCTCTCTCTCTGCCTGCTTACACAGAACCACATCGGTTCAGCAGCGTCCCGCTTCGGGCACGAGGCGAGGCGAGACGCGCGCCTGGGAATAACACCGCAAGGGATCACGTCACCCAGGGCATTATTTATCTGTATTTACATTATATAAATACGCTTAACTGTTGCTGCTGCTGTTGTTGTCGCTATTATTATTCATGTTTGGTTTGTCTGAAAGCTAACCCGCTGTGAAGCATGTGGAGAAATGGAAAGAGATGGAGTGTGTGTTTAGGGGTGGGGGGTGAATGGTATAGGTGTGAGCAGCGAGGTGAGAGAGGTCAGAGCAAGAGGGCACCACGTGGGAATTTTGGATCCCCATGCTGCAGAGAGGGGGGGATGGGGGGGGGGGGTGGGTTATGTATGGACTGCATGGAGCCCCCTGTTGGATTCAGCTGCTGCTCAGCATTCCTCTCCTCCACTGGCTCAACTCTCGTCTATTCCCCTCACACCCGCCTCCATATTCCCTTCTGCTTTGCCCACCATGCTACTTTCTGTTTCTCTTTGTGTCTGTCTCTCAGTCTCTGTCTCTCAGTCTCTGTCTCTCAGCATTTGTCTGTCCGTCTGGTCTGTCTGTCTGTCTGTCTGTCTGTCTGTCTGTCTGTCTGTCTGTCTGTCTAGTTGTCAGCCAATCTATCTAGACAAAACCTATTTTTTCAACACAGGTTCATCATTTTAGAGATGCATTTTTAGGAATCACATGCTACAATGTAAACATTCCAAATATACATTCAATCAACACTTCCTATCAAATATAAACTTCCTTTAAAAGTTGTTTAAATAAAGAGTAAGAGCCACTCAAAGTCGCAGACAATTAAACCAAGGGGCATAATAAGCTGCAGGCTGAGGCTTTCAATGGGGAACGCAAAAAATAAGAAGCTAACTAGCCATTTTTGAATGTTTATCTCCTCTGAGGGATAAACGTACGAATATTTGCCCACAATATGAAGATAAACCACGTGTAAAGAATAAATACAGAAATGTCAAGAAGTTCCCTTTAAAGTAGGGTACTTGGCCTTAAAATAGGATTTGAAGCAGTACGGCACAGAATCACTAATGGCTCTGTCCATGGTGCTGACATGCTCTAACAATGATGGAAGACAGGGGGCGGTAATAGTGTTTATTCTTATCTGTCACCTGCATGCTCTCAAGCATTACTCTTAATGCCATTTTTGTTAGCTTCAGCTGAACGTTAATGAAAAACAACATGCATGTAATTAATTAATTAATTAACGTGTCATTAATATTAGCAAAAACTGAAAACACCAGCTTTCTGGGAATTTGTTGTTGATGTTAAGTGTTACATACAAAATCTATTCATCTCTGATTAAGGGGAGAATAACATTAGCATTATTATTATTATCATTATCTTTTTCTAAAGGAAGGAATGGCGAGGAGGACACAATGAAAACAAAATAATCCAGAGTGCTCTCCCCTCCTGTACAGTGTTATTTCTCTTTAGGAAATCCAATCTCTATCCTAACCAAGTTGAGTTTTCCGCTTCAGTGGAGTGAACAGGCCTGGCCACTCACCTGCAGTGTAATTAAAGCTAAACAAACTCCATCAATCAGCTGCCATTACCAGGAAGGCGAAGGGGAGAGAGAGAGAGAGAGAGAAAGAGAGAGAGAGAGAGAGAGAGAGAGAGAGAGAGGAGGGGGGGAGAGGGGTTGCACAGTACGTTTTTTTGGAAACCCCAGCAGCGTGACGAGGCATTTATTTTTGCGCTCACGCGTTCGCGTTGTGGCGTTTTTATCTGCTTGCAGCGGAGAGCAGAAACATTTTCAACTTTCAGCGTTTTTTATCTTTAGGCGAACGCCTGGTGTTTTCAGCTGTGTTTGATGTCGATGGACATGTGGCCCCTAAACTCTGAAGCCCCGTTCACACTTCGTCCGAGTGAATATAGACGGCCTACAAGCTGATGTTCTCAGCCATTCTCGCGAGACGGAGCGTAAATTTAAAAAAATCTTGAGAGTGTCCAAACGGAACCAAACCGACCGGTAAGGTTATACGGTTCCAATTGTACTGTCTCAGAGTCCAA
>NC_137612.1:40780598-40808098 GCF_963280865.1 Gymnoscopelus braueri | reverse complement strand
AGTGGGCACCGTATAAATGTTTACCGGTAACGGCTCCGGTGACTCTGGGACACATAAGTTGCCCCCTTGGCGGAATCATTTATAAACCGAGACAAGAGAGTAAATATTGTTGTGGCCTATCCGGTTGAACGGCAGCCATTTCGGATCAATCTTCGCCCTATCTGTCCCCGCGCAGGTTTTGGGGCATCGCGTCTGTTTTGTGTGCGCGTCTATCTGACGCGACGTTCCATTTGTCTGGGCGGGTTTCTCTTCCCCATCGGTTCTCAAAGTGGGGTCCGCGGACCCCCAGGGGTCCTTGGGGGGGGGTTCCAGGGGGTCCCCAGCAAAATGGGTTAAGATAGCGCCGCAATCATTTTAACCACTTTAACCTTTTATACTTTGGGCTATTCAAAAATAGCAGATCTACAAGCTCATAGCGCGGCACCGAGTGCCGCGCTATGAGCTTGTAGATCTGCATTTTTTTTTTTATCGTGAATATTTGTGCAAACCTTATATATTTTTAAGTGAACATTTGTAACTCAAATCTTTGCTTCTGGGGGGGGGTCCCTGGAACAAAACATTTTTGAGATGGGGGTCCGCGGCCAGATACATATCATTGTGGGGGTCCTTGACATGGAAAAAGTTTGAGGACCACTGCTCTATACCCGTCCGTCCGTCCATCCGTACATGCGTCCGTGCGTCCGTCCGTCCGTCCGTCCGGGCCCTCTTCATGTTGTCCATCCAGGCTTGGCGCGTCGCCCGCCCTCTGCCACATGATGATTAGCCCGGGAGCAGCCGGGGTGAAATTGATTTGAAGTATACCTCAAAGCATATGAAAGATTGATGCTTCGCATCAGCCACAGCCCCTTGAATAGCTTCTCCCTCCCTCCCTCCCCTCCCCTCCCCGACCCGTTCCGTCAAAGCTGCACACGTGCTACCCCTCCCCCCCCACCCCTCTCTCTCTTCTTCCCCTGTTCTCCTCCAAGCCTCCCAATTCCGACCAATCCCCATGAAAAGCCTCTGAAAGAGAGATATTAGTGTGGAGTGTGCTGACTGTAGCCATCTGTAGCTGCTGGGAGATGGAGGGAGAGGGCTTACATGCAGTAAATGCTTGCCACTAATGGCAGGGCTAGCATTCAGCCAGGAGATAGGTGCCTCAATGGCTTCAGATAAAGATTTCTATTGGATTTCGTAAGTGTTCGAGCAGGCGGGGGTTATTTGTTCAAGTCAAAACAAAATGTTGGGGCGACGCGACGCGGAGGGCAGATTGAGCGTGGCGTGGTATTGTTTAGTTGGAAGGCATCGGGAGCTAATGTGTGAGAAATGTGTGCCCGTTGGAAAGCCGTCGCGGAAACTTTATTCGGTTACAACTTTGTAATTAAAATGGACGATATAGCACAATAAAAATGTGTTTTTTATTTAACCCTCAGCTGAATTTGGCCAGTTTTATAACACTGAAGCAAAACATGTTTATGCACCATGGTGTCAACTCCTACGCACCCCATGTACACAACCATGCATTTAGGCACACACACACACGCACGCACGCATGCACACACACATGCACACACACACACACACACACACACACACACACACACACACACACGCACGCACTCATGCACGCACGCGCACAAACGCACGCACGCACGCACACACACACACACACACACACACACACACACACACACACACACACACACACACGCACGCACATACACACACGCGCACACACACACACACGCGCGCGCGCGCGCGTGCGTGCGTAAACATAAACACACACACACACACACACACACACACACACACACACACACACGCACACACATAAAAAAATGAAGGCATAGCATAGTTTGGGGCCGCGGGCCAGGCAACCACCATGGCTCCGCAGCGTCGACAGATGCTCCCATTCACTCCTTTTCACTCCCGGCTTAATGTCTAACTGCAAATAAATAAGAACATTTAGCCATGTCTCAGTCACTCAGGGCCTTCACAGCAACTTATTGCCAACCCCCAGATGGGCTATGGCGCCATAGAGTTGAGAGATGACGATGGGGGAGGGAGGGGTGGGGGGGGGGGGTGTGTATCGCCCCGCAATTTATCACTCCGTTCAGCTAATGAATGATAGCTCCACGTCAGCTGGCAAAGCCCCCCGTTTGCAGAGTTCTGAAGTATCAGCTAAAGTGTTTGCGATGTCTTATTTGCCTTCGGGTCACCACTGGTGACAGCACTTTTTCCGTCCCATAAAGCTGCAGATTTTTCTTTCTTTTAAGTGGATTAGAGAGAACGTTAATGTCGATGTGTCTGGTTTTATTAACCTCGGTTACGGGAACGTCTTGAAAGTTTGCGAGCGTTTGTGTAAAACAAGCAAAACAAGCAAAACCCCCGTTCTGTTTATATGACCTCTCTGGGGCACTTGCTTTACTCACGCCCACACAAAGAGAGAAAGGGAGAGGGAGAGAGAGAGAGAGAGAGAGGGAGAGGGAGAGGGAGAGAGAGAGGGAGAGGGAGAGAGAGACGGAGAGAGAGAGAGAGAGAGTGACACCCACATCAGCATGCATACGATTATTCCATTACAAGAAAAAAATCACAGATTCAAACTTTACCGCAACGCAATCACACCCACTCAGGAATGACATCCCGCACCAGGGCCCCAATCTTTCACTCAATCATCTCACCCTGAATGCACCAATCACCAGCGAGGCCCCGTCTCAGCAACAACTTAACGTGACTCAGTCAAATTATCGGCCACATTTTTTACTTGTAAATTGGGAGGGGGGGGGGGGGGGAACAAGACAAACAAATAACGACAAATGTCAGCTATTTCTGATGAGGGCTATGATTGCGGCCCAATTTGCCGAGTCTTAAATGCCGGCCCTCATGCCTGTCAGAAGCTCGGAGCGCGGAGGAGCCGTCCACGAGGAGCCGTCAGTCGGCTTTGTTGGAAACATTTGAGGAGCGCTTTGCTGTGGCACTTAGCGCTGTCTTCCCCATTAGCCAAAAGAAATGCCCTTCACTGGAACTTTGAAGATAATTAAACACATAATGGATATCGCTGTCACTCTCTCACTTGTTTGCTCATTTCTCTGAGTACGACTGCTGCGATCGAGGCCCTATTAAAAGGGAATAAATCGCCTGGTTACTAAGTCATTTCGCCATCAAGAAAATGGAGTGTGCACGTGCGGCCGCACGTGTGGACACGCGCGTGCACACACGGGGGTGCGCGCTGAATGATATGGCGTAATAAGTGGCTTTCTGTGTCATGAATAATTGATTCCGTTTCTCTCCTCAACTGTCACCGTTTGGGCTAAAGCGGCTAAAATGCTTATTTGATTTGACAAGACGGAGCAACAGGAGAAGGACGGGGCTCTTCTATCACTCATTCTCTGGGAAATATTCTCTTCATATGAAATTCCCCGAGCCGCCTCTCCGCCCAGTCTTTCACTTTATGTCCATCAAGGCTTATTCATTGTATCCCACTCTGTCTCCTGCTCTCCCTTCCTCACTAACGGACTCTCTCTCCACCCCTCTCTCTCTCTCTCTCCCTCTCTCTCTTTTTCTCTCTCTATCACTCTCTCTCTCACTCTCTCTCTCTCTCAAGCCTGAACTATACTTAGTTGTGCGGCTGTGTCGCGTACCCATAATAGCTGATCTACAACGGGTTTCGAGGCAAATTCATTCGACCCAATTGATTCCAAATATAGGTAATTCATATTTACATTACTTGAGTCCATAACTGCATTCCGCTGCTGATGCAGGCAACTGTATATGTACTTGTAATATACTGGTGACTCTAAATAACCACACTTGGGTGAGCTTTCACACATAGGTCTTTACTGGTAGACTTCACAGGTTGAACTGACACAGACGGCACACTTCAAAGGCCTTTAACAGGTGCAGGGGATATCTGTAATCATCAGCACAGGTGCAAATAATGTTCCTAATCAGTAGCTGTTCTTTCACATAAAGACACTCTATTACAGTACTAAAATGGTACATTTGACAGTTTAGGCCAGGGATGTCAAACATACGGCCCGCGGGCCGGATCAGGCCCGCTAACCAGTTTAATCCGGCCCGCGAGATGATTTTGCAAAGCATTAAAAAAAAAAAAAAAAAAAAAAAAAAAATTTAAAAAATACACCTGCAACCACACGTAACTTCCACTTTCCTCTTCTTCTTCCTCGTCTTTGTATTGGTATTGTTTGTGTTGGAGCGCCTCAGTGCGGCTGCAGAGTTCATGTGCAACCTCTTCCAGAGAGAGATAGAGACACTAGAAACTCTGCTGGAGACACAAAACAAACTGTGTAGACTTGCCCCTTTGAAATAAAATGTATTTTGGCACACAAAAAAAAAAATTAACGGTTATCGATTAATTAATCGGTAAGGCCTAACGGTAAACGGTTAATAAAATGTCTCCATTTGGCCATACCTATTTGTGAAGTTTACATTTTCAGAATGTGCTTGTACTAACTAAGACTAAGTAAAGTAAACAAAGAAAACTATCTGAAGTTGTTGTTATTGTTATTATTAGTTATTATGCCATGATTTTACCGGTCCGGTACCGGTCCGGCCCTCTGGGCCTCTGGCCCTCCTCCATGTGGCCCCTGAGCTAAAATGAGTTTGACATCCCTGGTTTAGGCTAATAGTTTTCATATAATTCAGCGCTGTGTTTCAAGTTTCCGGCCCGTGGCTCACTTTTTCGAAGTCAGTATGCACCCTCTGGAGAAAAGAATAATGCTGCCCACACGTGTGTTTACACTCTCCCCCACCCTACCCCTATTTGCATTCCTATAATGCTCTGCGAGCGTTGCCTGTTTGGGCTGAAAGACACACGGCACCACTGGGGCGGTAAAGCTGTGTTTCAGAGCTATGCATTATGCACACTATGTATCAAGCTAATGGACAAAGGTCAAATATCGACTGTTGTTTTTTTTCTGCTTAAGAATTAATTTCTGTGAAAGGAACACAGGTTATGCGGGTCATCTTCCACACACGGTTACAACAATGCAGTGTTTTTTGCCGTGGTGTTACAAGTCTCCCTTCCCAGTAGTACACTGCGGCTATACTGTGTGGCTATACGTGTAAAACACTATCGGGTGATTGCACGAAAGTGTACTTGTGTATTTTTTTTTTATAGGGCTGTTCTTTATGATCACTGCTCTCATTTGTTTAACGTGCCCGCGTGAGTGACAAGAAGAGGCCTCGTGCACGAGGTAATGATCTCCCGAGCAGACCTGTAAAACTTTACGGCTGCCATTATGTGCACTTAAAACCCAGGGAGGGGGGCAGCGCTAGCTCGCAGCTCTCTACACAACACACAGCGTCTGTGCATGAGGGAGAAATGCTGCTGACGTGCCGTCGGCCCATGCATAGATATGGGACCAATTTGAAAGAAAGTAAACACAGTAAACATCCTCAGTGTTAAATGAATTGGAATTGCATGATACATGATCCTTCCATA
The DNA here is from genome assembly GCF_963280865.1 of Gymnoscopelus braueri. Taxonomy (NCBI): domain Eukaryota; kingdom Metazoa; phylum Chordata; class Actinopteri; order Myctophiformes; family Myctophidae; genus Gymnoscopelus; species Gymnoscopelus braueri. The sequence goes on along the minus strand of NC_137612.1, from coordinate 40,802,658 downwards.
TACATATGGTATGGCCTGCTTGTGTATGTATGTATGTATGTATGTATGTATGTATGTATGTATGTATGTATGTATGTATGTATGTATGTATGTATGTATGTATGTATGTATGTATGTATGTATGTATGTATGTATGTATGTGTGTGTGTGCAACCCGATCTCCAGAGATTACCGTAACATTGCACGGAACGAGTGCACTTCATTCCGTGGATAGCCGCCTCGGAACTCCCGAATTGCGTGCATATGGTACGGCGCTGCCTTTGTGACAAAACCATTTCGGAGGCGCGCAGTCACAGGCGAATTGTCACCCCGTGAAGGACCACCGAGGGAGCTAAGGCGACCGAGTTGCCGTCCTGAACGGTGGGACATTCGCCTGTGCCTACTCAGCGCCGTTTGAGTTATGTACCGATAGGCACAGAATCGTAAATTTTATTGTGCGGACTGCTCTGCTTCCGGGTTTTTCCGTGTTGCGACTGGTTACGCCCACCGTGGGACTCGCCGTACATATGCACGCAATTTGGGAGTTCCGAGGCGACTATCCACGGAATGAAGTGCACTCGTTCCGTGCAATGTTACGGTATTCTCTGGAGATCAGGCTGGTGTGTGTGTGTGTGTGTGTGTGTGTGTGTGTGTGTGTGTGTGTGTGTGTGTGTGTGTGTGTGTGTGTGTGTGTGTGTGTGTGTATGTATGTATGTACAAAGTATGTATGTATGTACAAAGTATGTATGTATGTATGTATGTATGTATGTATGTATGTATGTATGTATGTATGTATGTATGTATGTATGTATGTATGTATATGTATGTATGTATGTTTGTTTGTTTATATGTATGTATGTATTTATTTGAACGTTCGTTTGTTTGTTCGTTTGTTCGTTATTTTTGTCCTCTGTGGGCGCTGGCATTTTGAATGTGATCAAATGTGGTCCATTTGGTTCCATTTGTACACTCTCAGAGTTACACACCATTTGGAACCCCTTCAAGGAACCATGAGGTTCCCTGGACCCCAATTTTAGACCCACTGGATGGAGCCGAGTGTTTCCAGTGAGCCAACATGCACAATATCAGCACCCTGACTCTGTTTGACCATACGGCGAAGCATATAGTGCTTAAGGGGTTAAACAGACATCATGGTGGTTTGATGATAGCTCTTCCTTCAGTGACTGTGTTTGCCCTGTAGATATTTTCAGCACCATGGATAGCATGCTCCTCACCTTTACACACTCCAGAGGCGTACACACACATACTGTACTTACAGTATAGCCAAGCCATTATATGAGGCCATGACGCACACATACTGTAGGCCTACTGCAGTGGTTCTCAAAGTGGGGTCCGGGGACCCCCAGGGGTCCTTGAGAGAGTTCCAGGGAGGTCCCCAGAAAAAGGAGTCAGTTTAACTGTAGTCACACTATATTCATTCTACAAGCTTACAACGAGCTGCGTTGTGAGCTTGTAGATCTGCTTGTAGATGCTTGTAGATCTTGGACATACAAAATGTGGACACATTTTGAATATTTTTGCACAAATCTTGTATGGGGGGTCCCTGGCACTAAATATGTTCCGATGGGGGGTAAAGCACATGTTAATTTGGGGGTCCTCGACATGAAAAGGTTAGGGAACCACTCAAGCTCCCAGAACCGTAGTATAACGGTGAAGTTGCCGTCGCCTGGTGGTCAAACCTGAGATTGCAGGACTTCCGCATTTGAAACGCTACTGCGCGTGCGTCTATCGTTTGATAACGCTATAGTACGCCTATACTCTATTAGCCTCGTTCCCAGCCTCACTCGTCTGCGAAGAGAAGAGCCTGGTCACCACCTAAACCAGCGCGTGTCTCGGAAGTCCTGAGTGGACAAGATTTTCGTCGTACGCGTTTCCCCCGGAAACAATCTTTTTTTTTACCAATCACAACACTCGTTTCATTCACGGAGAATGTTAACAGATTTGTAAAGCATCGACGTCATTTCCTTGGGCGTTACTTCCGCCAAATTCAACCATTTCCTCCTAGACAACCAACAGTCCGGTCTTGCCCAGCGTGCTCCAATATTGGAGCCAATGCAGGAAATAGAGGTACTTCCGTGTGCTTCGCGCGCATGTGAGCAACTAAACTTCCATTGAAATGGATAGGTGGGGGGCCTCTAGATATATAATAACTCTATATGAACCACTGATGTACTGTAGTCTGCACTGAGCTGGGCTGTTGCCTTGGGTTTCTTTATAAAGTGAATACTACAGCAGATTTCTTTTTTTTCTTTCTAATTACAAATCCTTGATCATGTTCCTCCACTAACACCTACAGCAGCACCTGTTCTCTGTTTCACCACTTTGTCATGCGTCCAAATACCACCTCTGGTTTTTCTTTAATGTCCCAGGCAACTCTCCCATTAATCTCTCTCTCTCTCTCTCTCTCTCTCTCTCTCTGCTTCTGTATTGCTTCTGTATCTAGATTTTCTCCCCCACCCACACACCACCATCACCCCTTCATCCCTTTCATCTCTCGTCTTCTTCTCGCCTCGCTCCCCCCCGGGCCCCCCCCACACACACACACACACACACTCCTCCTTTCTTTCTTTCTCTCTCTCTCTCGCTCATGGTTTTGGCCCGCCACGCTCGGAGGAGCAGTGTGCGTCGGCGGCGGCCTCCGCGCGCGCGGCTGACTGATTACTGTAATTCATACACTTTAATTAGCTGCACAAACCATTAGCCAAAATTAGACTATTACAGAACACTTTGTGGCAGGAGCCAGCCGCAGGACTGGCTTTATCTGCTGGAGGGGAGAGAGTGACAGAGAGAGGGAGGGGGAGAGGGGAGAGAGAGAGAGAGAGAGAGAGAGAGAGAGAGAGAGAGAGAGAGAGAGAGAGAGAGAGAGAGAGAGAGAGAGAGAGAGAGAGATGGGGAGAGAGAGAGGAGGGAGAGAGAGATAGATAGAGAGGGGGAGGGAGGGAGAGAGAGAGAGAGAGAGAGCAAGAGAGAGAGAGAGAGAGGGGTGGGGGAGAGAGAGAGAGAGAGGAAGAGGAAGAGGAAGAGGAAGAGGGAGAGAGAGAGAGAGAGAGAGAGAGAGAGAGAGAGAGAGAGAGAGAGAGAGAGAGAGAGAGAGAGAGAGAGAGGAAGAGGAAGAGGAAGAGGAAGAGGAAGAGGGAGAGGGAGAGGGAGAGAGGAAGAGGGAGAGAGGAAGAGGGAGAGAGAGAGCAGTGGGGCAGGAGGGTGAGGGTGTGTATTTAGCTGAATAAAAACCATCAGTGTGTGTATTTAAAACATGGAAAGCTAATTTAATGTGTGTTTTAAATCACAGAGTTGCGTAACCCAAGCGGTGCTGGCTGGGTAGTCACACAGGCGCTCTGCTCTGAGGCTGCACAGTGTGGGCAGGACGGGAGTGGGCACCGATCACACGAGTAACATAAAGTTACAGTACATCCATTATCTGCAATCGCTGTCCCGTGGGAGATTTGAACCTATATATAGCACAATCATGTCAAGTAACCAACAATGAATGTATATGAAGTGCCTGCACGAGACGTCGCGTTCGGAGTATAGCGGCGACATCGAGCTAATAAAATCTTCTTTAGACTGACACGGACTAGCGTATAAACCCCCCATCCACCGCCCATCTAACACACCACACCCCTTTTTCCCCATGTCACGCTACTATAAGTGCGAATCACTAGATCATTTGTGTCACATTTGTGCCTGAAAGGCCGGGGTGAGTTGCTTTATTAGGCCTTTGAAACCATTACGACACGGTTGACATATCAACTTGATCCCCCAGTCTATGATACAAAAAAATATACATCACCCGCATGACAGCTGACATTACATGCGTGAGAGGGTTGAAGAGTGTGTGAAAAAGGGGGGGAAAAAAGAAGAAAGAAATTACATGTGGGTTCTGGACTGAATCACATTTCTGTTATGCACGTTACAAGGCATATATGGCTACAGAAATGATGAGGTGTGGTTTTGTTTCAAGTTACAGCAGTTTGGGTGGGTTCACTGTTTCTGGCTGTCTTTTGGGCATCCACTATTATGCGATACAGAGCAGGGGTCATCACCATGCGAGCTTGGGATGGTCAAAATTATATTTTTTTGCCATGGACAGGACATATGTACAAAATGTATGGTCAATAAATGACCAGAAACCAGTGGTGGAAAGTAACTACAGCATATACTGTACTTGAGTACAATTTTGAGGTATTTGGACTTTACTTGAGTATTTACAATGTCCAATACTTTTACTTCTACTCCACTACATCTCAGAGGTAAACACATATGCTCACAATAATTGTGAGCTTTTAGATCGGCTATTTTCAAATGGCCGAAATGTATATAGGGCTGAAGTGAGTAATGAATGTTTTGTAAAAAAAATAATCAAAATCTACAAAGTAACTAGTAACGGATTGTGGATTAAAAGTTTAATATTTCACCTCTGAGATGTAATGTAGAGTAGAAGTCAAAGTACAGAGAATTGGAAATACTCCAGTAAAGTAAAAAAATCACACCCTGTGTGAAGTGGGCGGTGTCTTGCTAGCTAATCACAATACTGAATGGAGTCAACCAATCATGTACAAAAGATAAATACATTTATTGAAACACTCTTTATGATGGACGAAACCATAACTTGAAAAAAACAAATATTTGGTTTTTTTCAAGTTATGGTTTGTTATATAGGGCTATGCACATGTGTCATGTGACACTGGCCAATCACAGTCCTGAATAGACTGTGATTGGCCAATCACAGCGCAGGATAATTGTACAAATTTCCTGGGCCCAGATCACAGCGCAGGGAAATGTACATTTTTCCAAATCTCACTTATAGGGGCGGTTTCACCGCCCAAAAATACCTCAAAATTGTACTTAAGTACAGTACTTGAGTAAATAGTTACTTTACGCCTCTGTCCATAATGTATAAAACAAAGAGAGGATGTTATTCCTTATTTCTGTCGTTTGGTCAATCAATTAGTCCCATTCGATGATTCAATGTAATTCTTTTCTATTATTTCTGAACACTGTCTAATAGCTTTCATTAGCATGCTGGCCCAGGGTTATCATCAGATCACGTTGCTTAATGCTGTAGTGGGCCTGCATGCTGTACTGTGTGAGTGGAGGCACAGAGAGGCTGGACCGATGGCTCTGAACGTAGATGTAATTTCACCAATAAGCTCCGCCATGCGGGAAGAAGCAGCCTTATAGCATCGTGGGAACACGGCTCGCTGCCTCCACATTGGATCTATACATCTGAAAATGGCAGAGCCCCCCGGGGGCCCCAAGGTAACGCTGCCTGAGTGTTTCACAGTGGCGGCGCTTCACCAACATTAACCCATTCAATGCGGGAACGCATCTCCGTCATTTTAGATTTATTTGGCTATTCAAAAAAATGATTTTTCAAAAATAGCAGATCTACAAGCTCGTAGCGCGGTGCCGCGCTACATTTTGTGCAAATCTATGTATTCCACAAATGTCTTCTAAATCCTAACTGTTTTTTGAAAAAAAGCTATGTTGCTATATCACTGGTTCCCACAGTTTTTCATGTCAAGGACCCCAAAAATGTATTTCACCGCGGACCCCCATCTCAAAATATTTTGTTCCAGGACCCCCAGAAGCAAAGTTTAAAATGTTCCCTTTAAAATATATATATATTCAAAGATTAAAAAAAATAAATAGCAGATCTACAAGCTCATAGCGCGGCACTCGGTGCCGCGCTATGAGCTTGTATATCTGCTATTTTTCAATAGCCAAATAAATCAAAAAATGACACGGATGCGTTCCCGGTCTTAATGGGTTAAAAAAAGTGCTTGCAAGATATTGGATCTATATGAAGTGTGACTGAATTGTATACTATTTCTCTTTCTAACTGGAACATTAAATACATGCTCGGTTTCTCATGAACATTCATGCAATGTGGGATTTAGACTTTGTCGCATGCCGGTGTCGCGCACCGAAAATAGCCGATCTACAAGCCTACGACGCATCGTGTCGCGACGCGCTGTGACCTTATAGATCTGCTATTTTCTATTACTAGAGGTTCGGGCCTCACACATACGTCGCACCGCTGATCTGACTGATATGCCCATATATGGAGATCTCTGTATCTCTCAGTTCTCTTTTATGCCCTGATGTCATCAGTATACGCCCATTTTTGTGCCCATATATGGAGCTGACTGATTTGTTTGCACCGAATGCCATGACGACACATTGAGGTTAGACAACACACTCCATATTTGGGCGTAGCTGCCTTGGGAACTCCTTATGGTTATGGCTGAGTCATGGTGACATGAGCGTGACGTCAGAGGTCTGACCTCCGGCCGGTCCTCCCTTAAGACAATTTTAATGTAGGATAAATCAGGCTTTTCTGTACATTTTGTAAGAGAATTGCATCGCTGCGCGTGCATGAAGTATTAATAGTCTTGATCTTAGGTTAATATGGTTCACATAAAAAACTCTGAACTGGATATTTCTCAGGCTGAAGACAAGTTAGACTTTACAGATATGCCTCAGAGCTGTTCTTAAGCTTAGTGCAATTACAGAGAAGGCCAACGAATGATGGTTTGCATCATAAGTTGCATCTGCATTCCCCAAGTTTTATGTCCATTGTCTCCCTCTTCAGATAGAGAGAGGTAATTGCAACGATGTCCAAACTACAACTACAACCACTTTCAACCTGGACCTTTCAATCGTATTCTGGGCATGTCACACACTTTCTAAAATTTAAAATAAAACAGTGAAAATCACAACTCTACAAATGCAGTAAGTGGTAAGTGATATTTGTTGGTTAAAACGAAAGTTTTTTTTGTTAAAAGGTTAAAGCATTATATTCTGATAGTAATCATTAGAGTGTTTGTTCAGTAACAGGGATCTCGCCGTCTCTCCAGCTTTTTAATGAACAGAAATGACATTGTCAGGTGGGTTGCAAAATATCAGCCAATCAGGAGAGAGAGTGCCCATGTATCAGCTTATTTTTGTCTCCGCCAGGCCGAAAGGCATGGCGAGAGAGTATGTTTTCGCCCTTGTCCGTCCGTCCGTCCGTCCGTCCGTCCGTCTGTCCGTCCGTCCGTCCGTTCGTCCTGTCTGTGTGTTAGCAGCTAATCTCTGGCACCGTTGGCCCGGTCGCTCCGAAACTGTGCACACACACTCCCTGGATGCCAATTCAGAACCTCTGCCCCAATTTTTTCACATGGGCCTGTTATAGCGCCACCAGGAGGCCGATTTGTGCAAAACCCTTTTTTTTTACATTACTCCTACAGATTTTATCCAAACGTCATGCAAATCGGTACACAGTATCTCTATAGTCATGTGATCAACACAAATCTGTCCGATTTCCCATATTCCATCCTCATTGCCTATTGTTGGCTTCCAAAGTTTGCAGGATTGGTCCGTTTTGAACAAAAAGCCTCAAACTATGCACGCAGCTTGCGATTTCCGTGAATTTTCACACGCACATTCCCACTAGGCCGAGGAAGAAATGCCACCCTTTTCACATTGGCCTGTTATAGCGCCACCAGCAGGTCTAATTTAGCAAAACACATTTTTGGAACAAAATGCCTCAAATCATGAATGCAGTGTCTGATTGCCGTGAAAGACCTAAGAATAAATGGCACCCTTTTCACATTGGCCTATTATAGCGCCACCAGGAGGCCACAATAACGTACCTGACCTGGCGGAGACCTGTGCTCCGAGGAGCACTTTTTCTAGTTTTATAGTGTTCCAGTTCCAATTTTGTCTGCTCATTTATTTGTGTCATCACTTCCAATTTCACTTATTTAATCTGTATCCTGTCCGAGTTCTCTATTCTGATTGGATACAATTTGTATCCCGACCTGAAAATGCATTTTCTGTTTAACACATTCCATGCCAGAGTTTAATCTCATAATGTACTCACCAGTGCCAGCGTTTTATTGTTGTTTTTTTGTTTTTTTCATGTCGCCACAGACCTCGCTAAATAAGTTAAAAGTGCGCGTTCATTTGGTTCTAAACACACAGCGGATCCGTGAGAAACGGCCAGCGAAAACAGTTTCCAAATCCGTGCCGCCATCTTGAAGATACAGCCGATCAACGGTAAACAGTGATCAGCGAGGAGAAAAACAACAACCGAGAAAATCGAGTTTTAAACAGGATCCCAGACAGGAAGCGGATACGATCGAAAAAACCGGAACCCGAATAATTCTGTTTCCGACCGGAAACCGGAAACGGAAATGGATCAAAATAAATCGGAAAGTGCACCTGGGGCAAAATCAATGGGAATCGGCGGTTCGCGTAGATCTACGCGACTGGCACGCTGCGGCTTTAAATAGGTTCGCGTAGATCTACGCGATTGGCATTCAATGTGTTAATAAAGAGCTGAAGAGACGTGGAGACACACCTGTTACTGAACAAACACTCTATAGCAATGAGTATACTATCAGAATATAGAGCTGTTTAACACTCACCCTACCTTTAAGTGGTGTACATGGCAACGCATCTAGTCCAATCCATTATTTGAAGGTTTGCTTCAAATAACTTTATTCACAACCAGTAGGTGCCCTACCCAACACCAGGGTCCACATCTCTTAAACATACTGTACAGATTGGTTAGAATAACGTTGTATTCATTGACATAGTAGTAACCTCACAGTGTTAAGCTGACGCTAGCCTGTCATGGATTTGTTGGATGCTCCATATGTGAAGCCAGTGTGCTACGGTGATGCAGGCTCATCCACTTAGCACTGAGCTCATCCATCGCCAGCTAAAAGCTCAAGCACACACAGCCTTACCTGCAGACAGCCAGCAGACCACACACACACACACAGATGAGCGTGCACACATGACCTCGCGTACAATCCATCCCAATGACCACACACTCCAGCACGCAGCTGTCTGTGTTCTTGTGTGTGTGTGTGTGTGTGTGTGTGTGTGTGTGTGTGTGTGTGTGTGTGTGTGTGTGTGTGTGTGTGCTCTATGAAGGCTGCAAGTGTTGAGAAAGAGACAGAGCATAGAATGACACACAGACAGACAGACAGACAGACAGACAGACAGACAGACAGACAGACAGACAGACAGACAGACAGACAGACAGACAGACAGACAGACAGACGCAACGGAATGGGCACCAAATCTATAATAGTGTGCTTGATGGATCAGGTATTTTCCACCAAAGCCCTTGCTGCTTAGCCTTCGTCTATAGCTCCTCTTCCTCTATCAAAGTTGTTGGGTGTTACTGTGTGCCGTCAGCAAAAGTGACTCCATCTTGCTCCATTCTCACATGGCTACATTGCAATTGTCTGCTCCAATGGAGCCTACTGCCATGTGGGAAAGGTCTGCTCTTTCATGGACACGCGCGCACGTTTCACACACGCACACGCGCACACGCACACACACACACACACACACACACACACACACACACACACACACACACACACACACACACACATACACGCACACACGTTTGTATTACTATACTTGTGAGGACATCAACATTTTAGAACATTTTGGGGCATTTTAGCCTTAAAATAGCCGATTTACAAGCTCACAACGTGTCGCGCTGCGACACGTTGTGAGCTTGTAGATCGGCTATTTTTCGGTGCATGACACTGGCACATAACTAAGTATATATCACGCTTAACTCTAATTCTAACGTCTAAACCTAACCTCTAAAATGTCTAAACCTAATCCTAATCCCAACCTGAATCTTTTCCTAATTGTAAACGTATCTCTAAAAATCTTTGCTAAACCATAAAACAAACATTTCTCTTGTGAGCACCGATTCTCAAATTCTACTATACTTGGGGGGACATTTGGTCCTCACAAGTATAGTAACACACACACACACACACACAGGCACACACACGCTCGTGCACGTCTTTTTGCATCTGGCTGATTCACTTTACTGAAGCCCACAGACCCCCGACTGCATGATTTATCTAAGCCAGCGAGTCGCATTACCATCCGGGGTGTTGCTACCACACTGCAGCTCCTCCAGCGCTCAAGTCCATAATCGTTTACTCTCTGCCTCTCTCTTGTCAGTGCCAAGAAAAACAGACTATAGCTTTTTTTGAGTGTGATGTTTTTTAGGGCTTTTTTTTTCTTTTTTTCTCCACCCCCACAACATCAACCAGAACCAGAATTTCTTCTTTTTTTTTAGTTTAGTTTTTCCTCCCCCCTAAAAGCATTTCAGTGTTTCAATTTTCATTTTAGTGCATTCGGCTCATTTGTAGTGACTCGCATTAAGCGTTCACGGTAGAATAAATCAACATTTATCACGAGGATGTGCAGGAGACAATAATACGATGGTAATTGCATGAAATGTATTGAAGAAGAGCATGGGGACTGCTTGCTAGCAGGTATACAGGTTTCATTAGGAGCGTGGCAGGGAGGGGAGAAAAAAAAAACGGATTCCAGTCCGGAGTGGAAGACGGATAGGGAATGTGCAGCCTTGACTGAGTTGGTAGTATTGCTATACACCATGGAGGGATAAGCATGCAGGGAGCTTGCTACAGCTCTGTGAAACGCTTGGCTTGGGCTAAAATGAAGGTAGCAAGGTGTGATTGTCATTGTCAGCAGCACCAGGGCTAAAACCAGGGGTATTTCTAGCATTGTTTTTTTTTTATTAAACAGAGGCTTAGTCCCAGTAGTGGCGTCCAGGGGCGTCCCACCCCAGAAGAGAATTTTACAAAATTGAATGCGTTAAAATACATTAATCTGTAGAATGGGCTTAACTAGATAATAATGCCAACGTTTTGGACAGGAAAACTGTTGTCAATAGTTATTTTCTGGTACAGTAAAGGGGGGCGTATGCTACAATTTTCGGTGATCACTCTCTCACGGTGGTTTGAAAACTACAACATGACGTCACTGAGCCGCGGTGATAAGCGACTCGACGCTCACCCCAACACTCTGTTTTTACTGACCGAAATCACCGGACTATGAGCGCCTAGTTAGTATCATAAATCACCTAAAAGGTGAAAACGTTTCCACCTAAAAGATGAAAGGGTGATCACCTAAAACGATAGCATGCAGTGGTAGGGTATAGCCTGGTTCCAGATGAATCTGCAATTTGCAAAAAAGAAATTGCCCTTGGCAGATTAGGTCTGGCCCCTCTCAATAGAGATTCAATGGGCTCTATGCACAGCAGCCATATTGGAAAGAAATTGGGCCTCTTCTTAGTTCCTTCACAGGTGTTACCAATGATACTAATGAAGGCTCTGTTCCATTCTGGTCAGGGTGCTGATATCGTGCATGTTGGCTCACTAGAAACACTCCATTTTGGTTCCCAAATGGCCCCTTTATGGTGGGTGTGTAACTCTGAGAGTGTACAAATGGAACCATTTTGTACACCCTCAGAGTTACGGGGGTCCTTGAAAATAAGACAACCATATGCCACACTAAATGGAACAGAGCCTTAATTAGTATCATTGGCAACACCCGTGAAGGAATATGGCTGCTGTGCATAGAGCCTATTTCTCTCCCTCCGAAGTTGTGAGGGACCAATCAGGGCCCAGTATGCAAATATGGGGCGGGTTTATCACCAGAGGCATTTTTTTTTATTTGCCCCTTGGAAATGTAGGTTCCACACAGAGATTCCAGACTAATATCTACGCAGTGATATTAGTCTTACCATGCCAGGCTAGTGGTAGGGCCCGTAGGGGTGTCATGATACAATACGATACACAATATTTGTTTCATAATAACAATAGGATACAATATAACAATACTATACTGTACATTAAAACAATACCCGCGTAAGGACACGGTCAGAGATCTCCAACAACTGATACATCAGGGGAAATCTTAACCACTTAAAGGGAAAGACCACTCATTTTCAATAGAGGGGGGGGGGACTTTTTACTTATTTCCAACAGCTCTAAGGTGTATTAAAGACATAGTTCAATGTTGAAAATGAGTGGTCTGCCCCTTTAAGCCCCATATGGTTGACTAGAGTCACTCATGGCTCTATACTAGTGTATTTTCTGTTTTCTGCTATTGTGGGGAAAGTTTCCGCTGAAAATAACCGATGGACAAGCTCACAGCGCGTTGCAACGCATCTGCTATTTTCCTGTGAAAGCTTTCCCCACAATACGGAGGCTGGGGTTTAAGTGGTTAATTCAATGTACTAGACCTACAACTAACTCTGAAACTATTCTCCAAGTGATCACATGTTCCCCATCAGTATTGCATACTAGGCTACATTGCACCACAGTAGTGTCAATGATACATATTTGTTTTTTTTATTGTGAAATTAAGTGGCACAATATTTCGTGACACCCTTAGTAATTGGGAAAGACTGGAATTTGTTATTATTTAATTAATATCAGAAGGCTCGATGTTCCAATTATATTTGACTCATAAGCACATTTCTGGTGAGCAATAAATCAAGCTGCATACTTATAGCACAGTACTACTTTAGGTGGTGTGTGGAAAACTGCGTTCAAAAAGAACAACTCAAGTCCTAAATAGCAGTACTTCTGAGTTGCTTTAAAAGCAACTATGTTGAAATGTCTGCATAATTATGCAGCATGACATGGGCAACATCCATCTTCTAAAAAAAAGAATATATCTGTCTCATTTTTTACATCTGATAGAATTGCAGGTTTCACCAAACCTCAAGGCTAGGGGTCCAGCTCAGGCAATGAGTTGTAGAGGCCTCTGTAAGCCAGTGGTTCTCTAAGTGGCTTTTTTACAATTAAGTCTTGTTCTACTTGTTACAAGTAGAAATACCGTATTCAAAATGTACTTCTTTACTACTGTTAAAAGTACAAAAGTATTGGCATCAACATATATTTAAAGTACCAAAAGTAAAAGTACTCATTGTGCAGAATGTCCCATTTCACGAGTTCAAAATGTATTAAAAATCTTTTAAAACTAGCCGATCTACAAGCTCACAATGTGTTGCATCGTGACGCATTGTGAGCTTGTAGATCTACTATTTTCCAATGGTCAAAATATATATAGGGCTGAAGTGTGTTTTGTAATAATAATCAAAATCTACAGAGTAATTAATTAAAGTTTTCAAATAATTGTAGTGGAGTAAAAATGCAACATTTGCCTCTGAGATGTAGTGGAATAGAAGTAAAAGTATTGAAAATTGGAAATTCTCCAGTAAAGTAAAAAATACTTCGAAATTGTATGTACAGTACGTGAGTACATGTACTTAGTTACTTTACACCACACCAGCTTGTTTAAACACCACTGTCTTTTGTAGAGATTCTAAATTCTTAACTACCCCCACGCCCATCTCCAAACTAATCCAGTGACTCTAAACAACGTAATGCATTTATTTCATAATTACAATTGATTATTTCCATGGACTTCAAATCATTGCTTTATTTCATGGCCTGCCCCGGCATTGGCCTTGCCCCTAAATTGATGCAATTCCAGGCCTGAATACAACAGCACAGCAATGTACAGCTACCTGAATGTGAACACTCTATAAACTATATGAAATGCCATGGATGTTGAAAAGAAAACGCAAACAGCCCATACATTTGAACTGTATGACCAAACAAATAAAACAACAAACCACAACTGACATGACATTATAAGCCAAGGAACAATAAAACATACTAATTCATGCCTGCACCATTATGAGTCTGATCAATTGCCAGTCAGCTAACATTAGCTTAATTAGGCTACACATACATATACATTAGCTCTGTATTTAGCAGTATTTCAACGATTATTTGAGTAACTGATGCTCCCAGTTTGCAACATATTTCTCTCAGACAATGACCATGTAAAGTTTGCCAGTGTGAACAACAGGCACAGAGCTGCTGTGTGAGTGATGGATCAGTGTACACATTAGAAGCAAACAAGGATGAGTCGACACAGAGACACATGAGGCCACTGTGCACCGGTCCTCAGACTGAATCACCCATAGTCTACCCATGGTATAATCCAGTGGTTCTCAAACTTTTTCATATCAAGGACCCCCGAATTGATATGTATTTGGCTGAGGACCCCTTGTGCCAGGGACCCCCAAAAGATCGCGCAATATTTTTCAATGCAAGCTCGCAGCCTGGCACGAAGTGATGTGCTGTGAGCTTGTAGATCTACTATTTTTGAATGGCCAACATATGAAATATGGATAAAGTGATTAAAATGATTGTGATGCTTTTGCTGGGGACCCCTTGGAACCTCCCCCCCAAGGACCCCTGGGGGTCCGTGGAACCCACTTTGAGAACCACTATAATCTTTGCTTCAGTCTTTGCTGAATAATATCTGGGCAACGAAAAATTTAAGACGATAAAAAAGTGAGATAAACAATAAATAAATAAATAATAGATAAGAAATCAGGGGGTTTGGCAAAATGTATCTGAGGCTTATAAGACCCTTAAGCCCCCCTCACACCCCACACCCACCCATGTGCCACTGACTGACTAAAAACCCTCTTTATCTTTTTCTATTCGCTTGTGTTGAAATTGTACTTTAAGAAGGGTTTTAGGGAGTCTGCATCATGGGCTGTTTGACAAAGCATGAATGACTGTTTTATAGCCGGGTGCTAATATTAGGGGGAAAGGAGTTCTTAAATGGAGCCTCGGGCCCTGTTTCTAGGAACCAGGCGGCGGGGTTAAGCCCGCAATCTAATGGCTGTGTACAAGCTACATTGGTTTGTGTTTGGGAATCGGTTTGATAATGGAATAATAATGACTTAGGAGTTAAGAGCATCATGGAACAGCGTTGAAACGGCAATCGCGGAGCCAAGAGTTCACAACGTCGTTCACACTGCGATGGTTTCTGGCATTAACACTCAGTGAATATAGTAATTATAAAGTGAGATATTGATTTTTGTTTTTCCTTCTTTTTTTTCTCCGAGGGTCAATCTTTGGCACATTCTGCTAAAAAACACTGATGTGCATGGATCCTCCGGCAATTATCGTTTGCGTTTCTCCTCCATTCACTCCAAGGGTAGATTCTGGCAGATGGTGCCCCGACTGGTTCTTTAACCCATTTAGACCGGGAAATAATGTGTAACTTTTAGATTTCTTTGGCTATTCAAAAATAGAAGATCTACAAGCTCATAGCGTGGCACCGAGTGCTTGTAGATCTGCTATTTTAGAAAAATCGTTTTTAAGTTTGTGCAAATCTTTGAATAATATATATATATATTATTTTAAAACAAACTCAAAATATGTTGTTCCAGGGACCCCCATGAAGCAAAGATTTGAGTTACAAATGTTCCCTTAAAAAAAAATTCAAATATTTGCACAAACGTTCACGATTAAAAAAAAAATGCAGATCTACAAGCTCATAGCGCGGCACTCAGTGCCACACTATGAACTTGTAGATCTGCTATTTTTTAATAGCCAAATAAATCTTAAAATGACACAGATGCGTTCCCGGTCTTAATGGGTTAACAGAATGATGGGGCTAAGATGAAATTTCCCATTTTATAGTTCATTACTGTGCTGTGCCACGCCGTAAAAAGCCATTGTTTTTAATCATGTCATCCATTTTTTATCATATCTGAAAGGAAAAGAGCAGAGTGCCATATTCGCCCCGTGCCCTTTTAGCGGAAAGACAATGACATTTGAAATCAGTATGCCTCTGTCTGCACAAGTCGCCGTTCACACCATCTCCCCTCCCTAAACCCCTCATAGTGTTTTCAGAACTTGTAAGTGTTGATATTTTTGGTTGTGTGCACTTTTCCCCAAAATGGCCCGAGGGTATGCGGGTCACCGGCGTGAAGGTAGAGGACTGCCTGACTGCTTTTTAACATAGAACCTTGCCCCGAGTCCTAAGCATGGAGCAGTGGTCACTCTGACTACTGAACAAGCGGCCCCTATGTGCTAACCTGGCTAACAGGCACCCCGAGGCAAAGACAGGCCTGTGATTGGGCTGCTACCCTCTGGAGGGAATCTCCTGAAATTGCCCCGCCATACCGAAAAAAGCAAATCCCTGACAGTCACACAACACGGGAGTCAGCATCCCAAAGGCCATAGTTAATGTTTTCAGGTGCAAATGTCTTCGAGGCCTGATCAGGCCTTGTGTATTATAGCCTACTTATAATAATATGAGCTATTTTGTGTGGTGCTTTCTAAAAACCAATAATTTGCAACGGGTGCCTCACAGAAAACAAAATTAAAATGAATTAAAAAAAATACAAAATACAAAATAAAAAGAATAAACAAAAAGTCTCATACATGAAACCAAATCGAGAAATGGAAATATATTGGAGAAAGGAAAAAAGTAATTCCCCCCTCACCTTGACCGCACCTTGCATTCTCAGTGACCAGCAGAGGTAGAAAAAGTACTCACATTTCTTACTTAAGTAAAAGTATCAATACCACAATGTAGAAATAAGTCAGAAATTCAAAATTTACTTGAGTAAAAGTATAAAGGTATTTGTAACAAAATGTACTTAAAATACCAAAAGTAGAAAGTACTCATGCAGAATTTAAAGAAAGATTTTCTAATAATTCTAGTGAAGTAAAAGCAAAAAAAAAATTGAAATACTCCAGTAAAGTAAAAAATACCGAAAAATTTTACTCAAGTACAGTACTTGAGTAAACATACTTAGTTACTTTCCACCACTGGTGACCAGATATGTCCGGAGATCCAAACAGACGGTGAGCGTTGCCGTGTATATAGTATGTGCGTATCAAACTTGAGAGGTTCCAATCACCAGCTAAGTTTCGTCACACATCAGCCTGGCGGTCGCGCGAAGGGCATGATGCTACTGAGGGGGAGGTAATTGGTGGCTATGCTGTCTGAAATGTGTAATTAGATGGGACAAGACACTCCCTCCCTTGTTCTCTCCCCCTCCCCCCCACCCCCCTCCACCCCGCCCGCTCCCGCCTTTTCACTGGGTGATCTGAGCGCCTTAGCGTCGTCTTTGATCCCGGCTAAAGTTTCCTGAGCCATTTCAGATAGGATCAATTTGCTTGAACACGCATCACTCTCTTGATTTCCCCGCCGTCTCCCCTGGCAGAGCGAGCGAGCGCTGCTGTTTTTTTTTTTCTTCTTCTGGGGGTTCGCTCAATAGCATGCAAAACTGCAGGAGGCCATTTTCCTGGCTTTTATTTTTTGCCTTCCCCTCGCCTGCACCGTTCCAAGGGGACCTTGTCTTTGTAGTTTGTTGAACCACATTGGAAATGGTTATCCCTTCATATCATTGTTATTCTTATCAAAGCACAATGTTCTGGACACATTGGGCTCCAGAGCACAGCGTTGTTACACTACCAGTGCATGAAGAATATATCGTTGTTGTCGGGCAGAAACCTCCTGTGTCCAGATTTTAACATTTTGTGTTTTTTTCGTAAATTAACGTCCTACTTGATCATAGATTTATGTGTAGGGCATCTGGGTCAGTAAATGATATCATTGCTGTAACCCTATACGTAGTTCTGTCAGGTTCTCCTCTGGACTGTGGAACAAATTGGCGCACGTCTGTACGTTCGACACTGAACACGGTGGAAGTACTTTTTTTTATTGTATTTCTTTTTCTGTTATTTTTGTTTTCATTGTATTGTTTTTATTGTGATGTGGATCTCCCTTGGGTCTGAAACAAAGTATTAATTCATTTATTGACTACAGCGTCACACAAAAATATTAAAAGTAGCAGTTCCTTGTAGATCTGCTACTTTTGATATTTTATAATTTGAATGCTAAAAAGTAGCAGTTTTGGACATGCTTATATGACATATGATAGGTTTCCACCCGACAGAGACGATATATATACCATGAACAAAAATGTGTGACAACATTTGCAAGTGCCTCTCCCATCGTGATGAAATCCGTGATGTTAAAACATCCCATTTTTGGGGGGGGGGAGGATCTTAAAAAAAAAAAAAAAATTATAGTGTTGACTGGAGAAAAACAAAACATAACACAGCATGCGCCATCAAAGCGATCGCATTTCATCCTGTGCCGTTTCAAATATGCAAATGAAGGTTTCAGATATGCAAACACTTTTTCTGTTTATGATTTTTGGCAGTGAGGGGCCCCGGGAGGGTTCAATCGAAGAGTTTAACCCATTCGATCCGGGACACGCGTCTGTGACATTTTTTAGATTTTCAGCTATAGGCCTAGCCGTTATTTTATACTTTGGCTATTAAAAAAAAATTGCAGATATACAAGCTCATAGTGCGTCACCGAGTGCTGCGCTATGAGCTTGTAGATCTGCTATTATTTAAAAATCATGAACATTAATTTTGTGCAAATCTTTGAATATATACATTTTTTTAAGCAATATATATATTCGCTTTTTTCGTTTTAAAATACAAGACGTACAGGATCACAAACAGAACAGAAGACACAAAACAAAACAAAACTTAATGAGAGAGACAAAAAACAACCACTATACACCAAGACAAACCCTCCCACCATATAAAGCGAACATTTGTAACTCAAATTTCATTTGTCCCTGGAACAAAATATTTTGAGGTCCGCGGCCAAATACATAGCATTTTGAGTGGTCCTTGACATGAAAAAGTTTGAGAACCACTGATATTACATGAACATACGTTTTTCAGAAGACATTTTGTAGACGCGTTTCCCGGATTGAATGGGTTAATGTCGTGGTGGGCTGGTGCATCCCCCCCCCATACCACCCCCACCCCACCCCCACCCCACCGGGCAGCGTAGTGGCACGTTGCCATCACCAGCCTCATCTCTCTCCCCCCCCCCCCCGAACCCAATAACCAACGGCTTTGAGTGTAATGAAGGAGAGTTAGGAGCGCTAGAGGTCGTTTGGCCCATTACTGGTGGGCTGAATAAGGGACAGGGGACTGGGGGGGGGAGAGAGAGAGAGAGAGAGGGGGATGAGGAGGAGGAGGAGGAGGAGGAGGAGGAGGAGGACGGGGGTGCTATTAATATTCATAAGTCTGACTTTTAGCAGGCTGCTGATTAGGGAAAGCAAAGTAGGAAATAGAAATATATGCATAGCCTGGATCTCGCATTCTCATTCTTTTTCTTTTCTCTCTTTTTTTTTTCTGTCTCTTTTCTCCTCCGCACCTTATGATCCGGCCCAAAAGCGGGCTAAACTTCCAAAACAACTCTAAACAGCATTTGCAGAGTGGTACGGTAAACTATCTGTACGCCCACGATAATGCCCGTGCCAGCCTATGAATGGGGTAGCGTTTTCTCCTCTCCTCTCCTCTCCTCTCCTCTCCTCTCCTCTCCTCTCCTCTCCTCTCCTCCTCCTCTCCTCTCCTCTCCTCCATCTGCACCGTGGCAGGGTAAGGACCTGAGGAGCGCTGTGAGCTGGAACAAGTCTATCTGAAGCAGCAGGCCGGGCCTCGGCAACCACAGAGGAACTCCGCCTGAATGCTCGCAGAGCGCCTCGCTCTCGTGCTCCATGCACATGCAGATGACTCAATATGTAAATGCGCAATAATACCCTTTTGTAGCGTGAGGGCAAAATCCCAGCTTTGTCCAGTCAACCTTAATTTATGGCACATATATTCTGGAACGCACGTATTGTTGCATAAGCTACAAAGGCAAAAGGCTTTCAAAAGAGGCAGGGAGGAAGTGTTGGCAAGGGGATTCAAGCACTTTCTTTGTTTGAGAAAATGGTATAAATGATTCACCGGCGCGTGGCGTTCACAACTCCACCGGCGCATTGATTTTCAGAACTTCAAAGAAGCACAGAGAGACAGAGGTGAGGGTTTTTTTTTTCTCCACCCAGAGCCACCCCTCCACCCCCACCACACCCCCCACCACAATCCAACGTCTTATTACATTTCTTCAAGCCTCTATTTGCCTCACTGGGGACGGACTGTCAATCACGGTTTGTTGCGGCCCCTTTCCAGAGCGTCAGATCTAACCTTACTTGCCAGTCAGAAAAGAAAGAAGAAAAAAAAAGAGAAACACTACTTTACAATGATAGACTTTTCCGAGCCTCAACAGCCGACGATTTGTAATGGAGGAAAAGACAAAACAAACAAACAACAACAAAATACGGCACAGTAAAAACATCACGTCGCGCTTCAGTGTTTCCTTATAACCCACTTCAGCTCCGCCGGCCGAACCTCCCTTTTCAGGGACTTTCCCCCCAACCTTTACCAGAAAGTAAATGTAAATCTATCTGGCTAAATTGAAACGACATCTTCCTGTGGCGCCACGTCTAGCCAGTAACAGACACTCCCCCACCCCCACCTTACCCACACTCATGCCTCTCAAGGTCCAGCTCGCAGAACGAGTGCCAAAGAAAAAGGGAACTGCTTTCTCCCGTCTCCCGTCCGTGGAGAGACAGGTCTCGTTTCTCCACGGCCTGCCATCCGTGGTCTAATCCAAAGTGACTGGCTGTCCCCCCCCCCCACACACACACACACAGAACCACAGACCTTTCAGATTCTTGCTTTTACTGAAAGCGCGCAAGGGGAAACAAAAGCCTCCTGGGGAGAAGGCAAAACCCACCGATGAACTGATTGACGTGACATGACCTGTGATATAAGAGTCCACACTGTGCCACTGTGCAGCTTTTTAGATTTAGGTTCATCCTGCTGAACTCAAAACAACCCAAAGCAACACACGCTCACTCCCCAAAATGCTTGTGAGTTCTTGGGATGGACATCCCAGTACGCTTCCAGTCAAACAGTGCCTTCCCGGGGAACTCCCGCACTCCAGGAATGCGGAAGTGCAGTTCTAAGATCTAACAGTTAAAACGACGGAGTTTAAAGCAGACTTGAGCCACGAGAGGCACCGCCGAGCGAGCGAGTCGCCGTGCCAAGCGTTGCCAAGTCCGCTTGAGCCGACTCAGCGCCGTTCGAGATAATGTCCCGATAGCAGTGGTGGAAAAAGTACTCAAATTCTTTACTCAAGTAAAAGTAGCAATACTGCAATATAGAAATACTCTGTTACAAGTAATAGTCCAGAATTAAAAATGTACTTGAGTAAAAGTACAAAAGTATTGGCATCAAAATGTACTTAAAGTACCAAAAGTAAAAGTACTAAAATGTTTGAAAATAGCCTAGGTATAAAATAGGGCTAAAGTGGTTAATGTATGTTTCATAATATCATAATTTATATCTGAGAAGTAACTAGTAACTAAAGTTTTCAAATAATTGTAGTGGAGTAAAAGTACAATATTTGACTCTGAGATCAATCATCAATCAATCAAAGTTTATTTATATAGCACGTTTCATACATCAAGTGCAGTTCAATGTGCTTCACAGAATAGATGTAGTGGAGTATAGTAAAAGTCCTGAAAATTGGAAATACTCCAGTAAAGTAAAAAATCCTCAAAAGTGTAGGCTACTTAAGTACAGTACTTGAGTAAAATACTTAGTTACTTTACACCACTGCCCGATAGGGACATAATCGTAACTCATGACCCCCCCCCTAGTCAACATGAGCTACGTCAGAGCTAAAGCGCACACCGTCCGTTCATGGACAATGTGAAGGTTTAAGAATCAAGGGAATCGAGGGAGAAAGCAAAAAAATTGTCAGATCAATGAACTCTCTGGCATATGTGTGAACATGTTCAAAGCCCTATTTAAAGTCGCAAATCCGCTCAGGTGACCCTTTATTCACAGATGTATATTAACAAAGTTTAAATGTCGTATATATTTTCTTTTTAAAGGGCAAAGATGATCGGAGAGGCTAACTGGGGGACCATGAGCTGACAGCAGGTGCACAGGGCTAGTATTTAACATTTAACACGCATCCTACTACCCCACCACCCCCCCAACCCCCTCCCACCTAGAACAGCACTACTGGCTCAAGAACTGAGTATATTGATGCACCTGCATGGACACTATACACTAGATTTCATTTTCTGTCATGTTTTGGCCTTTTGCAGGGAACTTAAAATCAATTTTAGCCTTCAAAACAAAGTGCATACATTAAATGATTTATGCTGGATCAAGTAGGTATTTCAGAGTGCTGTAAGGATTATATATATATATATATATATATATATATATATATATATATATCAAGATGCTCCTTTCTCAGAGACTATACTATACGGCTATGGTTCAGGTAACACTCTGGAACATCTACTGTTGAAAGCATGACACACAGAATAACACCAAAACCATTAACCACTTTGTTGACAACCAGTGGTCCAAAGAGGAAGAGCTAAATAAATATTAACATGTGCATGAACAAGCCAAGGCTGCAAAAAAAAATCTATTCAAACCATTTGATTAACAAG
>NC_137612.1:40750598-40773098 GCF_963280865.1 Gymnoscopelus braueri | reverse complement strand
GTTTAGGATTGTTGGGGCACGTGGAATCTCCACAGATGCGATACTTTCCTGTTAGAAAATTTGGAGAAAGTAAAACGGACTGTGGCAAAATGGATAATACGTTGTATTAGTTATATCCCTGATTCTGTAATACATTAGGCTGCCCTAGAGCGTCTGATATCTGGTCTAGGGGGGCGGGTTCAAAATCTCCGGAGAAAAAATCTGCGGGATCCCATTGGTTCACCATTCTTGTCCGTCAGCCCCCGCCCCGCCCGGCGCCCCTCCTCCTCCCCCAATGTGCAGCATTGAGAGCCCTGACGTCACAACATTTGGAGCGACGCCCACTGCACTCTGGTTGGTTGGGGAAATGCTCCCACTTCCTATGCCAGGAACGTCAACAGGCTGGTCCAGGCTCTTATTTCTGAGCAAAACACAAAGGAAAATAAAAGCCTGGAGATCGAGGCTAGTAATACATTAACATTTAGCTAAAGATGTGGAACAATGGAAGATAAAGTAAGACATGTCTCCATAATGTGTGCCTGCATGGATCCATGTCTATAAGAGCACTGATCTGGGATCAGATCACATCTCCATATGAACTTCACAATGACTTTATATGCATATTGGGGCTCAGAGTATAGAGATTATTTCTGCTCTCATGACCGCAGATACGTCACTGAGACTTGAAGTAATTGTCTTTGTGTTTTGAAACGGAGCATCTGTTTGTTTCTTTCTCCTGTCAATCCACTCATTCATGCTTATTCAAGCCCTGCTCCCTCTGGCTGGAAATACCTTGCAGGGATGTGGCTTTGATTTGTTTTGCCAGTAAAATAGCACATTTTGTTATGGATCTATCGTGCAACTCAGTGGTTCTCAAAGTGCGGCCCAGGGACCCCCAGGTTTTCTTGCGGAGGTTCCAAATAGGTCCTTACAGGCCTGTGACTGACCCGTACGGGAACATTTTCCATCTTCCAACTAAGGAGCATCTCTAAAATTAGGTCATTCATATAATTTTCTGATGCACAAACTGTTATTAATGCTTTCGTCACTAATCACCTGGACTACTATATAATTCCCTATTTTCTGGACTCCGACAAAAAGTAATCAACCACCTCCAACTTGTC
Source organism: Gymnoscopelus braueri (assembly GCF_963280865.1). Taxonomy (NCBI): domain Eukaryota; kingdom Metazoa; phylum Chordata; class Actinopteri; order Myctophiformes; family Myctophidae; genus Gymnoscopelus; species Gymnoscopelus braueri. The sequence continues at coordinate 40,771,995 of NC_137612.1, read as the reverse complement.
CAAAATACTGCAGTTAGGGTTCTTACCAGAACCAAAAAATATGACCATATTACCCCTGTTCTGGCCTGCACTGGCTACCTGTGGCATTAAGAACTGATTTAAACATATTATTGTTTGCATTTAAATCACGGAATGGCCTTGCAACTGTATATTTCTTACATCCCCCCATGCAACTTTAGATCGGCAGACCAGCTGTTACTCACGGTTCCCATGTCAAGGCGTAAGTTTTAACAGAAGGGGTTTAGAGCATTTGCTGTAAGGGCTCCACATTTGTGGAATAAACTCCCTCTGGAAGTTAGACAGGCTACCTCACTGGCCACTTTTAAGACTCACTTCTATAGAATGGCTTTTAACTAGAGGATTGGATAATTGACTCTGTGTTCATCTGAGGATATTGTCTCTATTGCCTCTATTTTGTTTTTGCTTTAATTGAACTGTCTCTGTTTAGTTTTTTGTAACTTACATTTTTATCCCACAATGTTTTTTTCACTCAGTGCCCAATTGCCTAAGCTGTAATCCTGGGCACTGCTCTCCCTCTGCCAGCCTGGGGAGAGCCCCAAACTGAGCTCATGCCTACTTCAATGCAAGAGGAGTGAACAGGCCGCTTCTTATCACCTGACAGGGGAGAGTTTCCCCGGTAGGACGTAGCGCGTGGAACACATTATTCCAACCTGGGGTATGGGCACTGATGACGCGGAGGAGAGAACACAGCCCACAGCGCCCACAGCGTCCCCGGCGGGAATCAAACCCAGTAGCTGTGAGGCGACAGCGCTACCGACTGCGCCACTGTTACCCCTGTGTCTGTGTTTTGTTTTTGTTTCCCCATGTTTTTGTGTTTGTTGTGGTTTGTGTTCTGAAGCACTTTGTAAACTTGTTTTTGAAAAGTGCTATACAAATAAAGTGTATTATTATTACGGGGCCAGAGCTCAGCTCTGGACCTGTCTTATTATTGTAGGTATTCTGTTTCCGCCACTTTTCGCAGTTCTGGCTGAACCGTGCTGTCGCTTTTTACGAAACTCGGCCATATGGTAGATGGTCATGAAAAACTATCAAGAAATAAATCTCACAATCTTTCGTCAAAAGGTGGCGCTATAGCAAAATGCCAACTTTGAACAGGTACAACTCATGCCCTGTTTGACCTACAGCCATGAAACTTCAATACACATATGCGTCTACTCATGATGAACAACTTTAACCCTCTGACTTTTGACCTCTGACCTTTAGATCTCCCACCATTTTGAATTATATGAAAAACAGTTAAAACCTATCTCCTCCTGGGATTTTTGAGTAATCTGCACGAAACGTTTTACACATGAACTTTGGACCTATGCCGAAAAAATTATACAAAAGATTTTCCATAAGTGAAAAAATGAAGCTTTAATGAGCCAATGAATATTGCAGTTTTATGACAATTATTCATCTGCCCCTAACACATACATGCAGACTCACATTTCTTTGAAACTTTGCGTTAATGTTGAGGGTCATTCCAAATATTACTGAAACCAATCTTACTCCAATTGGTCAAAGGGGGGCGCTATAGCGATTTTTTGAAAGTGCAAACTTTAAACAGGCAAAAGTCATGCCTCGTTTGGCCGACAGCCATTAAACCTGTTTACACATGTGCCTTGACTCATGAGGAACACATGTATCACGTTGACCAGTAAGCTCCGCCCTTAGATTGTCCGCAATTTTGAGCAGTTTGAAAAACACTTAAACCCAGGATTTTTCAGCTATTTGCGTGAAACTGTATCATCTGTGTGATCTCCTTTTTCACGGGTTCTTGTCTGTTGGTCCAATGGCTTCTCCCTTAAACGTGTGCCTCACAACCTGAAGGTTGCCAGTTCAAGCCTCACTTGATGCGGACTTCATTAAAGTTGCATTGCACACAACATGATTGTGTCAATTAGTACATGTGCAATTGTTAAACATAACCTGAAATACTTATTTGAGAGGGTATGTTTTTGCAATGTATGACATACTTCATTCTGAAAATAGCCGTTCTACAATCTCAAAACTTTTCAGATAGCAACGTGTTTCTGAGCTTGTAGATCGGCTGCTTTCACTGGTTCACTTTTATCTTCAACAGACAACCTCAGCCTGGACAAAGCTATAGCACTATAGGTAATGTTGCAGCCCGTCAATCCAAAGGTTGAGGGTTCGATTCCTGTTAATGGCAATAGGTTGACACGTCCAATCAATCCATTCTGCTACCATCCTTCTCTGTCTTCAATCTATTGTTTCCATGTCTCTCTCTCTTCAATCTATTCCGTTTCCATGTCTCTCTCTCCGCCCTTAGATTGTCTGCAATTTTGAGCAGTTTGAAAAAACACTTAAACCCAGGATTTTTCAGTTATTTGCGTGAAATGGTATCATCTGTCTGACCTCCGTTTTCACTGGATCAGGTCTGTTGGTCCAATGGCTTCCCGCTTAAGTGAATGTTTCACAACATCAAGGTTGCCGGTTCAAGCCTCACTTGGTGGAGACTTCATTTAAAGTGCATTGCAAACAACAAGACTGCATTAATGAATACATATGCAATTGATAAAGATAACATGAAATGCTTATCTGAGAAGGTCTGTTTTTGCAATGTATGACATACTTCATTCTGAAAATAGACGATCTACAATCTCAAAACTTTTCAGATAGCAACGTGTTTCTGAGCTTGTAGATCGGCTGCTTTCACTGGTTCACTTTTATCTTCAACAGACAACCTCAGCCTGGTCGAAGCTATAGCACTATAGGTAGTGTTGCAGCCTGTCAATCCAAAGGTTGAGGGTTCGATTCCTGTTAATGGCAATAGGTTGACACGTCCAATCAATCCATTCTGCTTCCATCTGTCTCTCTCTTCAATCTATTGTTTCCATGTCTCTCTCTCTTCAATCTATTCCGTGTCCATGTCTCTCTCTCCGCCCTTAGATTGTCCGCAATTTTGAGCAGTTTGAAAAACACTTAAACCCAGGATTTTTTTTATTATTTGCGTGAAATGGTATCATCTGTCTGACCTCCGTTTTCACTGGACCAGGTCTGTTGGTCCAATGGCTTCCCGCTTAAGTGAATGTTTCATAACATCAAGGTTGCCGGTTCAAGCCTCACTTGGTGGAGACTTCATTTAAAGTGCATTGCAAACAACAAGACTGTATTAATGAATACATATGCAATTGATAAAGATAACATGAAATGCTTATCTGAGAAGGTATGTTTTTGCAATGTATGACATACTTCATTCTGAAAATAGCCGATCTACAATCTCAAAACTTTTCAGATAGCAACGTGTTTCTGAGCTTGTAGATCGGCTGCTTTCACTGGTTCACTTTTATCTTCAACAGACAACCTCAGCCTGGTCAAAGCTATAGCACTATAGGTAGTGTTGCAGCCTGTCAATCCGAAGGTTGAGGGTTCGATTCCTGTTAATGGCAATAGGTTGAGATGTCCAATCAATCCATTCTGCTTCCATCTCTCTCTCTCTTCAATCTATTATGTTTCCATGTCTCTCTCTCTCAATTAATGCATGTGCAACTGTTAAAGGTAACATGAAATGCTTCTTGGAGAGAGTATGTTTTTGCAATGTATGACAAACTTCATTGTGAAAATAGCCGATCTACAATCTCACAACTTTTCAGATAGCAACGTTTTATGAGCTTGTAGATCGGCTACTTTCACTAGTTTTCGTTCCGAGGAGACACAAAAAATGCCTTTATTGGTAAATGGTTTGTGAACCAGTGATCTAGAGTAGTTCGGGACACAGAGGCTTGGTTCATAATGGACGGAAATACTTATAAATATCAACAGACACTACCAGTAATTGTGTCAATTAATACATATGCAATTGATAAAGATAACCTGAAATACTTATTTGAGAGGGTATGAAGTATGTATGACATACTTCATTCTGAAAATAGCCGATCTACAATCTCAAAACCTTTCAGATAGCAACGTTCTTTCTGAGCTTGTAGATCGGCTGCTTTCACTGGTTCACTTTTATCTTCAACAGACAACCTCAGCCTGGACAAAGCTATAGCACTATAGGTAGTGTTGCAGCCTGTCAATTCTAAGGTTGATGGTTCGATTCCTGTTAATGGCAATAGATTGAGATGTCCATTCTGCTTCCATCTCTCTCTCTCTCTCTCTCGCTCTCTCTCTCTCATTCACCAGGTCAGGTCTGTTGTTCCAATGGCTTCTCGCTTAAGTGTGTGCCTTAAAACCTCAAGGTTGCCAGTTCAAGCCTCACTTGATGCAGACTTCATTTAAGTTGCATTGCACACAACATGATTGTTGCAAACGCGGAAGGAGGCCTCCGACCAAGTGGAGCTTACTATATCACCGTGCTTGGGGTTGTGTGTCTGTCCCTTATTTATGGTCTTTCCGTGTGTGTTCACGCTCTCATTGGCTCGCGCCCCCATGTGACTCGAAAATCCGTGCTGAAATGCCAGCAGCTGCACTGCCTGTATACAGCGTGTGTTCACGCTCTCATTGGCTCGCGCCCCCATGTGACTCGAAACTCCGTGCTGAAATGCCAGCAGCTGCACTGCCTGTATACAGCCGGCAGAGTGCGGCAGAGTGCACTACTACAGTGTGGTTGAAATATAGCAGCCTCAGTCAATGTGCGTTCGCTTCCAGCGTTCGCGCGTCTTACTTGTGTCAATTAATGCAAGTGCAATTGTTAAAGATAACCTGAAATGCTTATTTGAGAGTATGTCTTTTCAATGTATGACATACTTCATTCTGAAAATAGCCGATCTACAATCTCAAAACTTTTCAGATAGCAACGTGTTTCTGAGCTTGTAGATCGGCTGCTTTCACTGGTTCACTTTTATCTTAAACAGACAACCTCATCCTGGACAAAGCTATAGCACTATAGGTAGTGTTGCAGCCTGTCAATTCGAAGGTTGATGGTTTGATTCCTGTTAATGGCAATATATTGAGATGTCCAATCAATCCATTCTGCTTCCATCTCTCTCTCTCTTCAATCTATTATGTTTCCGTGTCTCTCTCTCTCTCTCTTCAATCTATTCTCTCTCTCTCTCTCTTCAATCTATTCTCTCTCTCTCTCTCTCTCTCTCTCTCTCTCTCTCTCTCTCTCTCTCTCTCTCTCTCTCTCTCTCTCCTCTCTCTCTCTCTCTCTCTCTCTCTCTCTCTCTCTCTCTCTCATCTCTCTCTCTCTCTCCATTCACCAGGTCAGGTCTGTTGTTCCATGGCTTCTCGCTTAAGTGTGTGCCTTAAAACCTCAAGGTTGCCAGTTCAAGCCTCACTTGATGCAGACTTAATTTAAGTTGCATTGCACACAACATGATTGTTGCGAACGCGGAAGGAGGCCTCCGACCAAGTGGAGCTTACTATATCACCGTGCTTGGGTTGTGTGTGTGTGTGTCTGTCCCTTATTTATGGTCTTTCCGTGTTTGTTCACGCTCTCATTGGCTCGCGCCCCCATGTGACTCGAAAATCCGTGCTGAAATGCCAGCAGCGGCACTGCCTGTATACAGCGTGTGTTCACGCTCTCATTGGCTCGCGCCCGCATGCACTCTGCCTGTATACAGCCGGCAGAGTGCACTACTACAGTGTGGTTGAAATATAGCAGCCTCAGTCAATCTGCGTTCGCTTCCAGCCTTCGCGCGTCTTACTTGTGTCAATTAATGCAAGTGCAATTGTTAAAGATAACCTGAAATGCTTATTTGAGAGTATGTCTTTTCAATGTATGACATACTTCATTCTGAAAATAGCCGATCTACAATCTCAAAACTTTTCAGATAGCACGTGTTTCTGAGCTTGTAGATCGGCTGCTTTCACTGGTTCAATTTTATCTTCAACAGACAACCTCAGCCTAGACAAAGCTATAGCACTATAGGTAGTGTTGCAGCCTGTCAATCCGAAGGTTGAGGGATCGCTTCTGTTAATGGCAATAGGCAGAGACGGCCAATCAACACATTCTGCTACCATCTTCTCTCTCTTCAATCTATTATGTTTCCATGTCTCTCTCTCCTCAATCTATTCCTTTTCCATGTCTCTCTCTACGCCCTTAGATTGTCCGCAATTTTGAGCAGTTTGAAAAACACTTAAACCTAGGATTTTTCAGTTATTTGCGTGAAATGGTATCATCTGTTTGACCTCCGTTTTCACTGGATCAGGTCTGTTGGTCCAATGGCTTCCCGCTTAAGTGAATGTTTCACAACATCAAGGTTGCCGGTTCAAGCCTCACTTCGTGGAGACTTCATTTAAAGTGCATTGCAAACAACAAGACTGTATTAATGAATACATATGCAATTGATAAAGATAACATGAAATGCTTATCTGAGAAGGTATTTTTTTGAAATGTATGACATACTTCATTCTGAAAATAGCCGATCTACAATCTCAAAACTTTTCAGATAGCAACGTGTTTCTGAGCTTGTAGATCGGCTGCTTTCACTGGTTCAATTTTATCTTCAACAGACAACCCTTAAGCCTGGACAAAGCTATAGCACTATAGGTAGTGTTGCAGCCTGTCAATCCGAAGGTTGAGAGTTCGATTCCTGTTAATGGCAATAGGTTGAGATGTCCAATCAATCCATTCTGCTTCCATCTCTCTCTCTCTCTTCAATCTATTATGTTTCCATGTCTCTCTCTCTCTTAAATCTATTCCGTTTCCATGTCTCTCTCTCTCTCTCTTCAATCTATTCCGTTTCCATGTCTCTCTCTCTCTCTCTCTTCAATCTATTCCGTTTCCATGTCTCTCTCTCTCTCTCTCAATCTATTCCGTTTCCATGTCTCTCTCTCTCTCTCTTCAATCTATTCCGTTTCCATGTCTCTCTCTCTCTCTCTCTTCAATCTATTCCGTTTCCATGTCTCTCTCTCTCTCTCTTCAATCTATTCCGTTTCCATGTCTCTCTCTCTCTCTCTCTTCAATCTATTCCGTTTCCATGTCTCTCTCTCTCCCTCTTCAATCTATTCCGTTTCTCTGTCTGTCTGTCTGTCTGTCTGTCTGTCTGTCTGTCTGTCTGTCTGTCTGTCTGTCTGTCTGTCTGTCTGTCTGTCTGTCTGTCTGTCTGTCTGTCTGTCTGTCTGTCTGTCTGTCTGTCTGTCTGTCTGTCTGTCTGTCTGTCTGTCTGTCTGTCTGTCTGTCTGTCTGGGCGGCCATAGCTGAGTGGTTAGTGAGCCAGCCTAGGGAGCCAGAGGCCCTAGTTGCCTCAGGTACGATTCCAGGCCAGGCCAGCAAATGAAATTTGTCCCTGAGCAAGACTCTTAACCCCTAATTGCTCACAGGCCCTCATTGGAAACAAGACCGCAAGGACTTTCATGAACGGACCTGTTAAAGGAACTATCCTTATCTCTTCAATCTATTCCCGTTTCCATGTCTCTCTCTCTTCGATCTACAATCTCACAAACTTTTCAGATAGCAACGTGTTTCTGAGCTTGTAGGTCGGCTGCTTTCACTGGTTCACTTTTATCTTCAACAGACAACCTCAATCTGTACAAAGCTATAGCACTATAGGTAGTGTTGCAGCCTGTCAATCCGAAGGTTGAGGGTTCGATTCTGTTAATGGCAATAGGTTGAGATCTCCATTCAATCCGTTCTGCTTCAATCTCTCTCTGTCTTCAGTCTATTATGTTTCCATGTCTCTCTCTCTCTTCAATCTATTCCGTTTCTCTCTCTCTCTCTCTTCAATCTATTCCGTTTCTTTCTCTCTTCAATCTATTCAGTTTCTCTCTCTCTCTCTCTCTCTCTCTTTCTCTTCAATCTATTCCGTTTATCTCTCTCTCTCTTCAATCTATTCCGTCTCTCTCTCTCTCTCTCTCTCTCTCTCTCTCTCTCTCTCTCTCTCTCTCTCATAATTATGTTCTTTTAGAAAGTGAGCAACAGCAACAGTCCACCTGGCCTATTCCAATGGATTGGATCTACCCACCTCACCTGCTGTCATTCCCTCTCAATCCATAATCACACCTGCCCTCACTCACTCCTCATTAGTCTCTCTCTCTCTCTCTCTCTCTCTCTCTCTCTCTCTCTCTCTCTCTCTCTCTCTCTCTCTCTCTCTCTCTCTCTCTCACTCTCTCTCCTCTCTACTCTCTCTCTCTCTCTCTCTCTCTCTCTCTCTCTCTCTCTCTCTCTCTATCCCTGTCCCCGCTTATCGCTGCTGCAGCTATATTTATTATTATATTTGGTTCCATTGTACACTCTAGTTATAGGGGTCCTTGAAATGAAAAAAGAAAAAAAAGTTTGAGAACCACTGGAATATTGAGTCTTTGTTTTTCCTCTTTCTCAGTGTGTTTCTTTTTAAATTGTATTTGTCTGTCAAAATCCAACACCTCCCTCTCCGCCTTTAGAGGGGGCAGGTTGGGCAAAGCAGCCAGCCGGGAGGGCGTCATGGTGAATCTTCCTGGACTGGGCTTGGGGCAAGCTTTTCCTCAGACATGACAGTGCTGAGCTCCAGGCTGCAAAGAGCCTGCCATTGCCTATTCTATTGGCATCACCTGGAGGGTAACAATGCTGCAGCCGCACACCAAGGCATGGACACCAAGCAATGGGAAGGCAAATACTGCAGGTCTCAGCTGAACCTTTTGGTTGGACAGAACCGGTCACCTATAGCAGCCATTCCAACTTCTACAAGAACTTATAACAAACACACTTTTATAACCAGTAGTGTAAAGTAACTAAATACATTTACTCATGTACTGTACAATTTTGAGGTACTTCTACTTTACCAGAGTATTTCCAATTGTCTATACTTTTACTTCTACTCCACTACATCTCAGAGGCAAATATTGTACTTTTACTACAATTATTTGAAAACTTTAGTTACTAGTTACTTTTCAGATATAAGTTATTGCATTATGAAACATACATTAAAGGTTTCATGACATTCAGTTTTTACAACACATTAAAAGTCTTTGTCATGGTCCTTCAAACGTGTATAAAAAGTTTTAACTGAAAATTCCACTCTAGTGAGCCATTGCAGGTGTTTTTCTCTCACATTTCTAAAGCCTTTTCAACTGCAATGAAAAAAGAAATATTTGCCTGCGGGTGTCGCTGTTGAGGGATTTTGCCTGTCAATCATCACCTCTGCTCCGCCCCCCCCCCCCCCAAAGGAAAGGATAGGGGAGGGGAGGGGCGAGGAGGGGATGTGGGCGGGATTAATGGCCTGTGACTTCACTATCCAAGGGCCAATCTCAGATTACTTTTCAGCCTAATTATTCAGAAAACCCCAGACACAGAAAATCCACTGAATGTTCAAAGTTTTTTTTTTGGGTGTAATTGAGGTCATAAAACCCCCCAAAAAACATTAAAAATACAAAAAGTGAAAATGAACCTTTAACAACTTAGCTGTATTTTACACATAGGCTATTTGAAAAATAGCCGATCTACAAGCTCACAACGTGTCGCATCGCGACGCGTTGTGAGCTTGTAGATCTGCTATTTTCAAACATTTTTGTACTTTAACTTTTGGTACTTTAAGTACATTTTGATGCCAATTACTTCTGTACTTGTACTCAAGAAAATTTGAATGTTGGACTTTTTCAACAAAACTAAAGTTAAATTGTATATATTTTGTGAGTGGCAAATGTTTCACAACACCCACTCCATGAATTTCGCCCCCGAAAGCCTTTTCTATTATATTTTCTATTGAAACGGTGGTTAGGTTAGCCATTCCCGCGAAAATGACGTTATCCGGCCGGAAAACGGAAATGCACCGGTTTCCTGTTTGGCCAGGAACTAACGCACCGGTTTCCTGTTTGGCCAGGAACTACCGCGCTAATAACAAAAATTAATCTCACGCTGTTTTTAAGAGATTGTAGGATTTGAAGATCGAAAAACAACAGAAAAAGGAAACACAGCTCACGGTAACTAAAGCTCCACTGGCTAAGAGAAACGATCCACAGATAGTATAAAACAATTAAAAGAACGCTTTTTGAAACGCTTCCGTCTTCCGGTGAAAACAAATGGAATTCTGGGTAACGCAGGAATAAACGAACGGCCTGCAGTGACGGTTATGACCAGCAGAGGCTGCTATAAATAGTTATTTGTGGACCTGCATTGTATTACTTTAAGTAAAGAATCTGTTACCAACAATAATCTGTATGATGGAAAATCATGGGTGAGCGAGAAAATAGCAGCCAGGAGAATGAGACTATAGCTGGACACTGCCAAAGACATCAAGGGCTGCCAGCCAGCAAATTGGTGCTGTGGGAACCAACACACCCACACCGGTCACGAGGCCGTCCCACATTAACATACGTGGATGTGTACTCAAGAAAGATGCAGGAACGCAAAGCACCAACGAGGTGGCCAGAAGTATGGAGAACTGGGATGGAAGCAGCGATGGAGGGCTCGTCGGAGGACGACTTAGAGAGAGAGGAACTCAAATTGTACTGTTTTAGCTCCATTGATCCAAGCCGGAACACAATTGATTGGTCATTGAAATAAATATGCTCTGGAAATGCACGCCGCCCACCAGATGGGTGGTCCCTCAAGTGGGCCCTTAACGAGAAAAGGTTGGGAACCACTGCCCACTAGATATGAACACGCCTACTCACAACATGCACATAACATATGAAAACAAAATACTGTATCGCATCAGAGGTTTGGTTTCTTGGCTGTTGTTTTTCAATGACTAATGAACATATGTATAGTTTTGTGTATTCAAACTTGGAGGACCCTTGCCTGCAAGTCATATTACATATTTCGTGTTCAATGACCTTTTAGTCTGTTGATTGATGGGAGACTGTCTCATTATAGATTAAGTCAATATTAAGAGATTATTTGACCCACTGTACCTGTATGGTATGGCTTCAGTCTGTTTATCTGTGGAAATTAGTCAAACAAAATGTGCTTGTCAGGGTGGGGTCCCCAGCTCAAATATGAATATTTTGGGGAGTTGCGGCCTAAAAAGGTTGAGAACCACTGATTTACCTTACATGTAATAAAGTCTTCATCTTCTTCGCTTTCTAAATTTCTAATCATACATAAATAATGAATGCAATTGTGATATAATAGCAATATACTCTCGAGGTCATATACTAATACGACATATTGGCACTGCTGTGCTGATCTATGGCACTTCAGCCTTCAGCCTCGTGCCTGTGAACAAAGCACACCAGTGCAGACATTTCACAATAATACTGTAGCAATATTTGTATCATTGCTCAAAACTAAATGTATGATTTGTTTTAGGACACAAGGCACCAGGGTATACGACTAGGGGAAAGAGGTCTATTTAAGATTGATGTGGCATCGTGGGTTAGTCCTTTGTGCCAGTAGCCATCAGGCTCCACAACCAAGCTTGACCCCCATATGTGAACTTAACCTGCACTGTCTGTTGTGTTCTCTGGGATTACCGACTACTGCTTGACTCTGGCAGACTGGCACACTTACACGTGACTACTGGGATATAGCCGATGTATGCTACAGTAGGGGTTCTCAAGGTGGGGTCCGGGGACCCCCAGGGCCCTATATACATTGGCCATTAAAAAAAAAAATCGTGACATTCTTTGAAAAAGCGTGAATGTTTTTTGACATTTGTAACACCCATCTTTTCAAATGGGGGTCGAATATATATTTTTGGGGGTCCTTGACTTGGAAACTTAAATGTTTTAGTTTTAGTGTAGTTTTAAATATAGACTAAATATTATAGACCAATTATTTGTTTACCAACATTGAGACTGGATGCACAGGTGATTGTTTCATGCAATCAATTCTCAGCCTGTTGTTTCGGGGTGCGCTGGTTTCAGCACACCCCGACCCCCTCTTGTGTGTTGGCTAGTGCTGCGCGCCCTAGCGAGACCTGACATAATGGGTTTGACGCTTGCGCAGTATGCCGCTTGCAACCAGTGCGACGTCGTCTGTTAAGGGGTCTATAGGATTTTAGTCAACTAAATCAGCAGTTGATTTAGTCGATTAAAATGTATTTTAGAGGGTCTTGACGGCGTCATAATGCCTGATGTATACTTAGCTGTGTGCCCGAAAAAAGCCAATCTACAAGCTTACAACGTGTCTGCGACACATTGTGAGCTTGTAGATCAGCTATTTTCGGAGCGTGTCACCCATACGCAGCCTCTTCTCCACTAGTCCCTCCCAAACATTGTAGGGTAGTTTTTTATTTGTTGACGAAATCGTCAATATTGTTTTAGTCATCATAGCTTAGTTTATATTTAGTTTTCATCAGTGAAAAAAGGTAGTCAACCTTTTTTTCGTAATAGCTTTATTGGAAAAAATTTACACTGATGTACTGTATATATGCATTGTTGATAAACTGTAGAGAAAGAGTAGTATCCAGTTGACACAGTACGTTAAGATTTTAATTGTTGATGCAATTTAATATAATAATAATAATAATACTAATAAACTGTATTTGTATAGCACCTTTCGTGACATGAAATACAGCTCAAAGTGCTTTACAGAGCTAGAATAAAGCACAAGTGCTTTACAGAAAAAGTACAAATAATTTAACAATAAAGCAAAAAAGAAAAGAAAAGCATAAAACAACGTTAAAAAAACATATATACAGTAGCAAAAGAAAGGCTGTGAATCAGGCAAAACAGTGCAGGACATGAATAACAACACAGAGATTTAAAAATCAGCTAAAAGCAAGAGTGAAGAAATAGGTCTTGAGCCGTGCTTTAAAGCTATATCCACATGAGGCCGCCTGTCTCAGGTGTAATGGGAGTTTATTCTATAATACGTGAACTCGGTTCTTATTTCTCGACTCGTATACAGTACCTGTATACCTAGAGTATCCTGTGCTTCACACATACCACTGTTGCTGCTGCGACAACTGAATTTCCCCGTGGGGATCGATAAAGCTTTATCTTATCTTATCTTATCGCCGAAATTCCTTTTAAACTCTGCAGTGTGAAACCCGTATACTCTACTTCTCGAGACACCATACAGTACGCTTGACCTTGCATAACGACCCACTATTCTCTCCTGTCTGCCTCTTCTCATAGCTATAGCAGTCAGATAGATCCCCATGGGCATTAAACCATTGAATCCGGGAACGCGCCTGTGTCGTTTTTAGATTTCTTTTGGCTATTCAAAAATAGCAGATATACAAGCTCATAGTGCGGCACCGAGTGCCGCGCTATGAGCTTGTAGATCTGCTATTTTAAAAAAAATCTCGAACATCTTGTGCAAATTTTTGAATATATATTTTTTTAAAGTGAACATTTGTGACTCAAATCTTTGCTTCCGGAAGTCCCTGGAACAAAACATTTTACAAATGTTTGCTTTCAAAAATATATATATTCAAAGATTTGCACACATTTTCACGATTGTTCAAAAATAGCAGATCTACAAGCTGTATATCTGCTATTTTTGAATAGCCAAAGAAATCTTAAAATAACATGAGACGTGTTCCCGGATTGAATGGGTTAAAAGCTTCTCCGGTCCCGCGAGGCAACAACACTTCATAGACCTGTCTAGAGCCGTAGCAGCCGGAATGATTTACTTTTCCTGGCGGAGACGAGACCAAATAGACCGAAGGGACGAATCTAAAAACCACAATGAAAGAGGATGTGTCCGCAAAGGCACAAAGGTGAGCAAATGGAAGGTATTGGGGGGGGGGGGATGAGGAAAAAAAGGACATGTGGTGATTGTGAAGCCCTCACATGACACACAGAGAGAGAGAGAGAGAGAGCAGAGAAATAAAAGAAGAGTCAAGAAAGGGCACCACTCGGAGACCGGTGGAGCTCAGAGAGACGAGGGGAGAGAGAGATGGTCAAACAGAAAGAGAGACAAAAACACGTCCCGTTGAGAGAAAGGACATTCGGTAAGTGGTGTTAGGGAGGGGACACGGGACACACAGGAAGACAACGAAGAGGAGGGGGACATGGTAGGCTAGCCTAGAGGAGCTGGGGAAATGGAGTGTGACCTGTGACCACTTTTTCTTTCTTTCTTTCTTTCTTTCTTTCTGCCTGCTCTCTCCGTCTTTACAGTATATCTGCTCCTTCCCTCCTCTCGTCTGCCTCCCATAACCCCTTCCTCCCTTCCTCTCTCTCTCTCTCTCTCTCTCTCTCTCTCTCTCTCTCTCTCTCTCTCTCTCTCTCTCTCTCTCTCTCTCTCTCTCTCTCTCTCTCTCTCTCTCTCTCTCTCTCTCTCTCTCTCTCCCCCCCCCTCCCCTCTCTCTGGCAGAGTGCTCAGGGAGCACAGTACTCCCCTGTCAGGGCCCCACACCCCGTCTTCTGCTTCACAGGTAATTAAATGGATTTCCTGTCTTGTAGTCGGTGAGAGAACATGACCCTGCACTCTGGCAGAGCGTGTCCAAAGGCACTCTGGGGCCCGGCTCCCTGCACCATCTGCATCTCAGTGTCCGAGCGGAGCGGTAGCCCTAAACAAACACACTCCGGGTCCCCCGGGGGACTGTCAGGCTACGGGGCTCGCAGCTAAACACACTCCGCAGATACAGTAATGAACTATACAGAAGGCGGAGCTGTAAATAACCGAGGCTGTGGCTAGAATGTGGAATAATGTCTGAACCGTTGGAAGGTTATCAGCATGGGTTCCTGCCAATTAGCAGCAGTGTATGACCGCGGTAAAGGCAACGGTACATGTTGAATAAACAACAATGTTTATTGTTGTTTACAACGGGAATTGAAAGTCCTTCACCTCGCTGACGCAGATTCACAGATAGAAGTAAAAACTGTGCAAATGTGCTCGTGTGTTATAAGCGATAAGTAATAAGTCACAAATCTTCAACCTGGTGTGAAAACTTCCCATGTCTTTCCTGAAAAAACATTTGTGCTTCGTGTAGATATAAAAGTCATTGTGGTTTTATCAATGTGAGCTACAGTGTTCACCAACCCAATAGCCAGAAAAGAAACGTTAGCATTGTATGTTTCTGCAAACATGATACATTGCATCTCTACGCTTTAAGGCCGGCTCGCCATCAGGAGATGTCCCCAAGGAGCTGAACAAGTGGCCGCACTGCTAAAACAAGTAAGACGCGCGAACGCGGTAAGCGAACGCAAAAAAAGAAAAAAAAGAATGAAAAAAAATATGTAAAAAAAAGTAACCAATAAAAAAAAAAAAAAAAATTTCAAAAAAAATCTGCGTTAAAAGGAGCATCTTAGAAAAATACAAATTCACCCAAAAAAAACTTTGAATGTTTTTGAACAATTCAACAAAGTGTTTGAAGTGCCTGTTTCACCCACTTCCGGGGGGCGGAGCCAAAATCCGAGCCCGAAGTATTTGTTCGTAGACCCCCACTTAGGGGGGGTAGAAAAAGTTTCGGAGCGATTCGGGCACTTTTCATTTAACATGGGGTTTCAATGGGGAGTTTTTAGGAGCCTTCTCCGGGGCGTGGCTTCCGGGGGAAGGGGCGGGCTTCAACGCAACCTTGACAGGTGTGTTCAGTTTTCAAAGACCTTTCATTTGATGTATGGTACGTCTATATTGGACATTTACTTGGCTGCACACAGGGCTGAGGATATACTGCACACAGAGACACAGACAGAGATTACTGCACACAGAGACACAGAGACACAGAGAGACAGAGACACAACCCAAGCAGGGTTACATAGTAAGCTCCACTTGGTCGGAGGCGCGGCTTCGCCGCGCCTCCTCCCGCGTTCGCAAACATTGACATACAATGTTTTAGGGTTAAAAAAAATCACACCCAGTGTGAAGAGAGTGGTGCCTTTCATGAGTTCATTTCATTAGTTACTTTTTACAGACTTTGATGACTTCAATGTATTTTTACTCATTTTAAGTACTTTAAAATGTTTGTACAGATTTGTACGTGTTTTTACTCATGTTAACATCTTTTAAGTATTTTTACGCATTTTAAGTGTTTTTACTCATTTAAAGTATTTTTACTCAGTTTAGGAACTAAAGTATCTTTACTCATTTTAAGTATTTTTACTCAAAAGTGTGTGTGTGTGTACTGTACTGTACTGTACTGTACTGTACTGTACTGTACTTTACGGTCTGTACTGTACTGTACCTGTACTGTACTGTACTGTACTGTACGGTACCTCTACCTGTACCTGTACTGTGCGTACTGTACTGTACGGTCTGCACTGTACTGTACTGTACGTACTGTACTGTACTGTACTGTACGTACTGTATGTACTGTACTGTACGGTCTGTACTGTACTGTACTGTACGGTCTGTACTGTACTGTGCTGTACTGTATGGTCTGTACTGTACTGTACTGTACTGTACGGTCTGTACTGTACTGTACTGTACGGTCTGTACTGTACTGTACTGTACTGTACGGTCTGTACTGTACTGTACTGTACGGTCTGTACTGTACTGTACGGTACTGTACTGTACTGTACGTACTGTACTGTACTGTACCGTACCTCTACCTGTACTGTACGTACTGTACTGTACTGTACTGTACTGTACGGTCTGTACTATACTGTACGTACTGTACTGTACTGTACTGTACCTCTACCTGTACTGTACGTACTGTACTGTACTGTACTGTACGGTCTGTACTGTACTGTACGGTCTGTACTGTACTGTACGGTACTGTACTGTACGTACGGTACTGTACTGTACTGTACCGTACCTCTACCTGTACTGTACGTACTGTACTGTACTGTACGGTCTGTACTGTACTGTATGTACTGTACTGTACTGTACGTACTGTACGGTACTGTACTGTACTGTACTGTACTGTACTGTACTGTACTGTACTGTACCTGTACCTGTACTGTACTGTACCTGTACAGTCTGTACTGTACTGTACCTGTACCGTACTGTACTGTACCTGTACTGTACGGTACTGTACTGTACGGTCTGTACTGTACTGTACTGTACTGTACGGTCTGTACTGTACTGTACCTGTGCTTGTATGGTTGCATCTTTGTGTTGCAATCAGCCGCAGCTGTTGAGGCTGTGCTCAAACATACAGAGAGGCCGTGCTCATACGGACACACGGACACACGGACACACACACAGACGGACACCAGGACAAAGTCAAGCGTAGGAGTGGTTGGCACCACTCAAAAATCCACCTTCTGCATATCTGTCTGTCTGTCCGTATGAGCACGGCATTGACAGCTGCAGCTGATTGCGACACAAAGATTGCAAACAATAAACAATTAACAATTAATTAAACGCAAACAGGAGACATGCAGTACTTAAAGTATGCACACACACACACACACACAGGGCCCAACACAGTCAGCACACTCAGCAAATAGAATATCGTCTGAATACCAGTACCCACACATCAAATAGAGTAGTACTGCCTGAATACCAGTGCCCACAGATCAAATAGAATAGTGCCGTCTGAACACCAGCGCTCGCATATCAAATAAAGAAGTACCGTCTGAATACCAGCGCCCACACATCAACTAGAGTAGTTCCGTCTGAATACCAGCACCCACACATCAAATAGAGTAGTTCCGTCTGAATACCAGCGCCCACACATCAAATAGAGTAGTTCCGTCTGAATACCAGCACCCACACATCAAATAAAGTAGAACTGCCTGAATACCAGCACACACCCATCAAACAGAGTAGTACCGCCTGAATACCAGCACACACTCATCAAACAGAGTAGTACCGCCTGAATACCGGCACACACTCATCAAACAGAGGAGGCACGGCTTACACACTGGGTGTGATTAGTAAAAAAAAAATGGTTACAATCTTTCTACAATGGCTTACTAGGTAAAGACTTACTTGGTTCGTGCTAATGCACAATCAGTCTCCCAGAGAGAGGAATGTAGAAAATACTGAAGATGAATGCAGAGTGGAGTCGACGGTCTGAAATCCAGGAGCTCCCAAGGGCAGCAACCTTATGTCTGGCCCCCCACTGTGAGGAACTTACTCCATCAGCAGGACTTGAGTGCACTTCAAACAGAGGCCCAGAGAACGCTGGTGTGGCGTGGGAGCAAATCTCTCTCCCTCTCCCTCTCCCTCTCCCTCTCCCCCTCTCCCCCTCTCCCTCTCTCTCTCTATCTCGCTCTCTCTTAAAGCATTCTCCACCTGAAGCATTTAAGACTTCATAGCTCTGTCATGAGAAGGAATCTTACCTGACATGCGGTTTGCTGGCACGGGAAGAGTATGCGCTCTGCAGTAAGTCAGTAGGCAGTCATCAAAGCATGGCACTAAGAGGGTCTGTTCCCATGGCGCTGCAGTGAATCAAAATTGTCGAGAGTATCCGTGTTCTGACACACTGTCTATTCTACTATTGACACGGTTTAATGATTTTATTTAGCCAATCATTTAAACAGAATTATTTCGGGAGAAGTATGTTATGAATAGCAGCGGGAAGTTCAACCATGACCTCTTGTGTTGCCTTGTGTTCGCAAAAAACAACAAAACAATGTCTATATCCATCAGCGCTGCTCATCAATCTCAGTCACTGCCTCGACACATGTTGTGCATGCAGCATAAAGCTATTCTCTCCATTGCTGAGTAGGTACCCCACCAGGGGTCCTTGGTGGGGTACCAGGGGGTCTCCAGCAAAATAAGTTAATATAGCATCACAATAATTGCAACCACTTTATCCATATTTCATATGTTGGCTATTCAAAATAGAAGATAGCTCAGTGCGTCACATCTACAATTTTCATCTTCTGGGAGTCCCTGGGACAAAATATTTTCAGATTGGGTGTCCGCGGTCAATTACATATGAATTTGGGGGTCCTTGACATGAAAAAGTTTGAGAACCACTGGGTTAGACAAGGGATGTAGTAGCTATCGCCAACAGGTCACACTAGTGCTGCCTGTCCTCCATTACCACCCGTGGAGACTGGGGGTGGACTTATCTATTTCCTTGCCCTAACGACCTCGCCATTAGCAAGCAATTGAGACGAACCAATAGAAAACGCGGTTCGCGTTCAGAATTCATTAACTGTGAGAGCGTGACGAGCCACAAGAAGCAGCAACAGTCCCCCCCCCCCCTCCCCCAAATTACGCCAAACACAAATCAGACGTACGAGACGCACCGCCATCGAGACAGAGCGGCCCCCGTGGACTCCCTCCACTGGTTGAAGAAGGCGTTATGCAAATGAGGGACCTCGACCCAAATCAAATTCTCTGAGCCCGCTTGTTAATTGCAAATTACAGACCCCGGCACCCCAATCAACGGCCTTTTTAAGGGGATGATTTCAGACTCATTTTGTAGTCCTCACAAAATTATGAAAGGGCAAAAAAAGAAGAAGACCCAAACGTCTGGATTTGGACGCACACAGCGTGATTGGAGAGGGAAAGGGAAGCACCGGCGTCTGTCTGGCAGGCCGGGGCGGAGAGAGAGAGAGAGAGAGAAAAGAAAAAAAAACGAATGCTGCCAAGGACACAGTGGAAGGAAGTCGCTATAGCGTCGTGAACTGAAACATTATAAAGACGTATTCACCCGGCGCAGAAAAGCGCCTGGGACTGTCGCCTATCCCCCAGTCACCTACAACACAGTGCGGTCGTTGAACGAGAGAGAGCCGCTTTTTTTCCGAAGCCAGCTGTCATATTACCGCATTAGAATGGGCAAGAAGGTGGCCATCTTCCCGCAGCGTTAATATTACATGACACGCCAGGAGACATCGGTTTGTTAAATGCAAATCTCCGCGGTGTTCCACCGCATCTCCATCATCGTTTTTCTCAGGTGCCCTCCAGGCCCGAACATAGCAAATGAGTCCCAATTTCAGACTTTTTTTTTTTGTGTCCTCTACTTATATACATACCTCAGCTGTTTTCCAGCACAGCAAGAATTGGCAAATTGTGTGCAATTTACATATACAGTAACGGTACAGCCTGTGAATTGTGGGAAGGTGAGCTGTTTGCTTGTATATCTCTCTGTGTGCTATATGTCTCCGATGTGATTATGACAAAGCCCTTTTCCCTGTCATTATTTTGACTGTTTGTTAGAACAGCAAAACAGCCTTGTGCTCTCTGGTGATATGCATGCTGCCGGTTATGGAAATAACTAATATTATCATAAAGCCTGTAGACGATTGAACTTTAGCTGTGACTGGGATTTGAAACCATTATCACATAGTGTAGCAGCAACACTGACACGCGCAACCCGTTCATTAGAAGAAGAACAAATAGGGTCCACAGAACTTTACTTTATGATGCCTATTCACACACAAACACGCACACGCACACACGCACGCGCGCACACGCACACGCACCAGTGGTGTAAAGTAACTGAGTACATTTACTTAAGTACTGTACTTAAGTACAATTTTGAGTTACTTTTTACTTTACTAGAGTATTTCCAATTTGCAATACTTTAACTTCTACTCCACTGCATCTCAGAAGCAAATATTGTACTTTTACTCCACTACAATTATTTGAAAACTTTAGTTGCTAGTTACTTTGCAGATATAAATTACCATATTATAAAACGTACATTAACCACTTCAGCCCTATTTTATACATAGACTATTTGAAAACAGCTGATCTACAAGTGCACAACGCGACGCATCGTGAGCTTGTAGATCTGCTATTTTCAACCATTTTAGTACTTTTACTTTTGGTACTTTAAGTACATTTTGATACCAATACTTTTGTACTTTTACTCAAGTAAATTTAGAATTATAGAGACTCTTGCTAGACTTTTACTTGTAACTAGAGTACTTCTTCTCACACACACACACACACACACACACACACACACACACACACACACACACACACACACACACACACACACACACACACACACGCACACAAAGAGACGTCCCTGAGAATCCAGCAAGGGGGAGCGAGCTGTGAATGAAGCGATATGGTAACCTCAACCTATATGGCACTTCCCCACCGTGGGTTCAGCAGATGAATTATCCCCTCCAATAAATCCTGTTTGGAGGATAATCCCTTTCCCATCTTCTGGACAGACACTTTCTGTAATGAAATGGCCCCGGGTCTTTCCCTGTAACCCAGCCCCGGCTTGGCCCTCTGACACCCCCCCCCCCCTGCCTCGGGGGAAGGAAGGGCTTACCGCGTGGCTTCAACCCCACTCCACTTCTGCTCGGCTTCAATGGCTTGGTCATCTAACCCATAAATGTTTCCCAAACGGTGGGTCGGGACCCACCGTTTGGGTCGCCGAGCAATTTTTTTATGGGTCGCAACTCTTAAATATAAGTAAATATCCCTCCTTTTTTTCCCCGTTTCCTACATTTAGAAATACATATTATATCAAAAGACTTTAAAAAAGTTTAAACAGAAAAAAACAACTTTTCATCAATCAAGAACAATTCCAAAGTTTTTCAAAGGTATTTCATTAATGAAAAAAATTAAGAAAATTATAAAAAGTTTACGAAGTAGTGAAAATAGCAGCCGCGTTGTGAGCTTGTAGATCTGTTATTTTCACTAGTTTGTTTCCCCGGGCAAACGACAAAATGTTTCTTTTGGGTCTTGAGCTAAAAAGTTTGGGAACCTCTGATCCCCGTCCCGTACAAACCTACTGTACCCAACTTATCATCTCCCCCCACTCCTGGGTGCAACTTTATCGGAGCTCCACTATAGCTCAACTGCGAC
>NC_137612.1:40703098-40748098 GCF_963280865.1 Gymnoscopelus braueri | reverse complement strand
GAACGCATCATGTGTCATTTTTTGTGTTCTTTGGCTATTATTCAAAAATAGCAGATCTACAAGCTCATAGCGCGGATCTGCTATTTTTTGAAAAATTGTGAAAATGTGTGCAAATCTTTGAATATATATATATATATATATATATATTTTTTTTTAAAGCGAAAATTTTTAACAACATATTTTGAGATGGGGGTCCACGGCCAAATTCATATCATTTTGGGGGTCCTTGACATGAAAAAAGTTTGAGAACCATTGATATTATAGCAATATTCAAAAAATTGTTAGGATTTAGAAGACATTTGTCGAATCCCCAAAAGCAAAGATTTGAGTTTAAAGATGTTTGCTTTAAAAAATATATATGCATTTTTTTTTTTTACGATTTTCCAAAAAATTGCAGATCTACAAGCTCATATGAGCTTGTAGATCTGCTATTTTTTTGAATAGCCCAAAGACATCTAAAAATGACACACAGGTGCGTTCCCGGTCTCAATGGATTAACCTGTGTTTCCCTGTTAATCACCAGGAGCCAAACTGGGTGTCAATGAGTCTTTGTTTGGGGCTTTGATATATCCACGTGCCAGCACCCCCCCACCCCCACCACCACCACCACCACCTCTGCCTTCTTCACCCCCCCCCCCCCCCCACAACTACGTGGCTAGGGGAATGTTAATCTTTGAGATGCCGCTAATGTTTTCAATTAATTGGCATCATTAGTGGAATGGTGGACCCACGGTGCAGAGAGACATGATAAATGGGGCAGGTGGAAAATAGCAGCGTATAAAAAGGCTGAGAGAGTGAGCCCTTACGGACCAGTAGGTTGATGTCTGTCAAGAACCTGTGTGGAAGTACCGTGTGTTTGTACCAAAGACCACCGTATAGTTGTTTTATGTATTTATCTGTTTGCATGCAACTGACAGGCAAACATTGTATACGCTGCTGTGATTTTCAGTATTTAGCCTCATTAGCCTTTTAACCGCTTGCAGCCCGGCGTCCCATATTGTGGGCATGCGCGTCATTATAGTTGCACATTTTCCATAAAATAAATCATTTCAAATGAAATGACACATCGTGACACATTGTGACAGCTTGCTCGTCACTATGTTTTCGCTATTCATCGCACAATGGATTGCATAGGCCATACCGTAAGTGGTTAAGTATTTTGTGGGCCTAAGTTATGGCCTTGCAGTTACATTGTTGACAAGCACTAGATAATGGATTTCAGAGGAATATATAGAGTACGACATATTTTGCAGGCAATTTTCAAATCAAGATAATGAAAGAGTTATTGTTGGACAAAAATGAGTGGTATGTCTTTGTGCCTGCCTTTCTGCATGCTTTCTGTGTCTATCTCAGGCTGAAATAATTTGTGTATGTGCGTGCGTATGAGCGTGTGCGTGCGAGTGTCTCTGTGTGTGTGTGTGTGCGTGCGAGTGTCTCTCTGTGTGTGTGTGTGTGTGTGTGTGTGTGTGTGTGTGTGTGTGTGTGTGTGTGTGTGTGTGTGTGTGTGTGTGTGTGTGTGTGTGTGTGTGTGTGTGTGTGTGTGTGTGTGTGTGTGCGTGCGTGTGCGTGTGCGTGTTGCACTCGCACATGTTTTTGCATAATGTGCAAAGAAATGCACTTTGCAATATTCCTCGTCATTTGATTCCAATTATCAAGTCACTCATCTGTGAGGTCAGAGCACACATCTGCATGATTTCATGCATTCATATCTCTCTGGTACCTCTAACACATTTCTCCCTGCCTCTGTCAATAATGCAGAGCCCCCCCCCAGCCCCCACACACACACACACCCACCCTCCCCCCTCTATGCTCGTCTCTTAAATGTCAGATATAGTGGGGTCTTTCACGGTGTCATCTCAGCCCTCTGGCTACAGCTAAGCCTCAGCAGTCTTTATCAGAAGGAGAGGAGAGGAGCTGGGAAGGAGGAGGAGGAGGTAGGGAAGGAGAGATGGGGGACACGCAGAGTGGGAAGAGGAGTGAGCGAGTGGGCACATAAGTGCTCTGGGTCAGAAGCCCATTTGGAATGTTTTGGGAGATCTTTTGGAATCATGCAGTGGGGGTAAAGTCACTAAGTACGTGTTTTTTTTTCAATACCATTACTTCTACCCCAACTACACCTCAGAGGAAAATATCGTACTTTTTACTCCACTACAATTATATGAAAACTTTAGTTACTATTGGTTAATTTGTAGATTTTGATTATTATTGCTTGTTCCATCACTGGAAGTATGTGTGTGTACGTGTGTGTGTGTGCGTGCGTGCGTGCATTTTCCATTAGCATCTGCAGTGCATGCATGTCGACACAGCTAAGCGCACACTGGCACACTGGCGCATACTGTAGGCTTATGTATGTTCAAGCCAGAGCGACGAGGGATGGAGTGGGATCGTGGTATAGCACATGGCGGGTCATCTGCGTTCATGGACTTTGTTAAACGGTTAGTTATCTCCCAAAGGTGCCCCTGGCAGGGTCAGGGGTGACCAGTGGCCGGGGGAGAGGGATCACGGATCAGGAAGGAAAAATCCATGCACTTCCCCTTTAAGAGGCGCATTTAAGGAAGCTGCCAAGTCAATAAGCAAGGGATTTAGAGTACGGAGTTGGGAGCCAGCATTTTGAAAGGTCAACAGAATAGTCTTTAATGATTCCCCTATTAGAATCTTTTTTTTTTCCCAAGGAGAGGATGGAACGTTTGGCATATATTCAAGCTTGTCTATGCAAAATAACATGACTCCCAGAGACGAAAGTCGATCTAACACAGTTTCGTGACATTGAGGAAGGCGAAGCAGCATGGTCTTCAAGAGTAGCAAGATTTCATTCGTTGTTGGAATTCAACGCTGGATTCATCACTGCTGCCTCCTTACAAAATGTCTGTGACAGCGAGGAAAGGAATGCGTTGTCATTTTGCCTTGTTACAGGAACTCGTGATGGAGCGACCGCGAGCTGTCATGTTACTCCAAATGCGTTTGGCTACAGATTGTACAAAATGCAAGTGGAACTGAAACAATCTGCCCTATCCTCCTCCAATATTAATTTTCCTTATCCTCATACTTTACTTTAAAATACAGTGGTTCTCAAACTTATTCATGTCAAAGGGCGTTTAACAAGGATTTGGCTGCGGACCCCCATCTGCAAAGATGTTGTGCCAGAACCCCCATAAGAGAAGATTTGTGTTAATATTTCACAAATATTCTAATTTTTTCAAGATCTTTTGAAAATAGCCAATATGTTGGCTTGTAGATCTGCTATTTTAAAATAGCCAGTGTAGGGTCCTTGGACCTGAGAACCACTGTTTTAATATTTCATGACAACATTTTGACCAGTTCTATTCTATACCAGAAAATGTGAAAACAAATGTATCTCTAGATGCACAGAATCTGTGTGTGTGTGTGTGTGTGTGTGTGTGTGTGTGTGTGTGTGTGTGTGTGTGTGTGTGTGTGTGTGTGTGTGTGTGTGTGTGTGTGTGTGTGTGTCTGTCAGTGTGTTACAGTACATCTCCAGGAACCCATACACCCCCATACATCTCGAGAACCACCCGACCGGTCGACTTCAAACTTGACGTGCGTATCGCAGAGGACCCCAGGGAGTGATGTTCGGTCAGATCGGATGAAGGGGAAGTCGGTCGGATCAGCGTATGTTTGGAATTATCCATAAATCTGCAAATCTCCATATCTGTCTGTCTTTGTCCCTCTTATGCTCGTATATGGAGACATCGGAATGAATACCAAAACGCTCGCCCCAAAACAGTCGCCCAGAGGCAAATCCGGCGGTATTTCCCTGGTATTCCTAAACGTAACCTCAGTAAACTATGCCTAAACCTGACCTTATTCCTAAATTTAACCTCAGTAGAACGGTGCCAAAACCTAACCTTATTCCTAAACTTCCTTAAACCTCAGTAAAACTATGGTCATAGTACTGATGTCATAGACTGGCCTCCAAGTACTATGATAACGGGTATTGCACTAGTAAGCACTCATACCGACGGGTACAACGGGTACTCTGACAATGGGTAATACATAACCGGAGGGGCATGCATTCCCAGCAGCCATCGTTCCCAGCGAGCATCGGAGTTAAAACAATAATGAAATAATATTTTATTCAGGGAATGTATCGTTGCTGTCGGGCACAAACCTTTTATCTCCATATTTGAACGTTTTATGTTATAGCGCCCTCCTTGATCATACTACAGCGTCAAACAAAGGCATCAAAAGTAGCAGAGCTTGTGGATCTGCTACATTTGAATTTTAATCCTGAAAAGTAACAGTTTTCCACCCGACACCCGAAACAATATACTGTATTAGGTGGACGGTAAGGAAGCACTGCACCCATACCGCTGTGTGGAAACGGTTAAATTAATTAGCATGGAACACCGTTGGATAAGATCAGAATGCACAGAGCTGAAAAGTCAAATCTTCCCCGTTGATTTTTAGCTCACATCAATGACTTAACTAATTAATTTTATCTATTAATATTTATGCATGGGAAAATGATTCATTAATGAAACGTCAGAATTGAGCAGATATCTTTCCTCCGTTTCTTCTTGACATGATGGTGTTATGACAGGCCTCCTCCCATCTGGAGAACTTGCCAGGGAGCAGAAACAGACTGCTTATGAATATTGAAATCTATTCTCCAATCCAGGAAAGCCTGGCAGTTTTTGCACTGCATTATTTTTCAGCCCATCGACTGGAGCTAAAAAACGCTCAACCGCCACCACAGAGGCCTTGGTGCGATTCCCGAAGCGATGCCGAACACCAGACGGGTAGAGGGGGCTGAATAGATAGAGCCGCCTCACCTGGGAAACAAAAAAGTCCCAGGTTCCCCGCCAGGAAAAGAACCGTCTTGCTCAGGGACACCCGTCTTGCTCAGGTGTCCCTGAGCAAGACACTCTTCACTTCTAACTGTCCACCTGGGCAGCAATCAGCTTGGTGAATCTGAAAACTGATTCCCCCCACGCGGGATCAGGTAGGTCTTATTACTATGAACAGTGGTTGCGTGTTTGAATCCAGCAAGGGATTGTGTTCTTGTCCTTGTGTAGGTCATTGGTTCTCAACGTGAGCTATATCAGTACCAATTTCCCAATATAGAGGCAAATTCTGTACCTTAAGAAAGTATATACGGTATTTTAACCACTTTCAATGTGGCTTCCCTATTTTTTTTTGGCATGTCATTACTGTGGGCAACTGGGCACACATTTTACATTTAATTTAATTCATTTATTTATTTATTCGGAAATTGCAAACAAAAAAGCAGATAAGCTCACAACATGACACGTCGCTGCACGTTGTGAGCATGTAGATCTGCCATTTCCTGTTCCAGAAGTCTGGGATGCACCAATCAGGGCCCAGTATTCAAATATGGGAGACTGTAATTGGTAGTTGGTTGTACTGTAGGTCTAACCAATTGCGTCCAGAGCCATTCTTTTGATCCCGCCCCTTGGGGAAAAAATCTTCCTCATAGCAGCACCAGACTCATATCCACGCAGTGATATAGTCTGGCTACGCGAGGCTAGGCCTGCCACCACAGTCTAGACATTGGCAAAAAAAACAAGAAAAAGTAAAGAAAAACAACCAAAATATACGTATCATGACAAATCATGTGCACAACCTTAAATGATGGATGGCATTAAAGAAGCATATGTTGTTTTTTGGCTAACAGCGCATTCCCGTATCTTAAAACCCCATTTAGTTTGCTTTCTATATTTTCAGCAGCACTTGAGTGAACAGCACCAGTGAAGGAAAGGCCCGCTGGTTATCGTAGCACAGATGGTTCTCTCCATTAAATCCTATCTGCACATTTCTTTCTGCTTATCCAACTCCAAATTAGATACTACATGCAGCCCACAGTGGCTTATTTATATAAATCCGCTATTGTCTAATCATCCATTGCCATGCACCTCTAACCCTTTGAGACCGGGAACGCATCTGTGCAACCACTTAAAGCGCTATTTTATACTTTGGCTATTCAAAAATAGCAGATATACAAGCTCATAGCGCGGCACCGAGTGCCGCGCTATGAGCTTGTAGATCTGCTATTTTTGAAAAATCTAGATTTTTTTTTACAAATCTTTGGATACATATTTTTTAAAGCAAACATTTTTTTACTCAAATTTTTGCTTCTGGGGGTCCCTGGAACAAAAACATTTTGAGATGGGGGGTCCACAGCCAAATACATTATAATTGTGGGGGCCCTTGACATGAAAAAGTTGTGTTGTAAGTGTTTCAGAAAACTGTTGGGATTTAGAAGACATTTGTAGAATGTAGCAAAAATTTGAGTTACAAATGTTTGCTTTAAATATATATTTTTTCAAAGATTTAACACATATTTTCACGTTTTTTTTTGCCGCGCTATGAGCTTGCAGATCTGCTATTTTTGAATAGCCCAAAGAAATAAAAAAAAATGACACAGATTCTTTCCCCGGTCTTAATGGGCTAAAGAAGTATGGTAGGTACCTGCCAATGATCGTTGACTGGGGACATTTCTTTTTCTTTTCTTTTTTTTCCTTCCTTCTTTGTTTTATCTAGCGTTGAGTCTTGTCGCAGCAAGTGATGAGGGCATATTGTAATTAATCTCTTGCCTTATCTAGCTGTTAGATCTCGTCCCCGCTAATGTTGTCCTGCTGGCCTGATCCAGGGGACATTAGTTGTTTTGTTTTTTTAAATCGTGTCAAGCATGAAGGATCCAACAACAACTTAGCCCCCCCACACCCGCCCACCCCACCGACCACCACCCCCCTCCCCCAGGCTTCCTGCTGGCATAGTTGTTGCATATTGTTACTATATCTATTTGATCTTTTCTCTTCTTCTGTGTTGTTTTTTAATGGTCTTCCCAAGGATACCTCCCCTTTGATATCCACTTCTAAGCTTAGGAGAGGCGCGCGTGTGTGCGCGCGCGTGTGTGTGTGTGTGTGTGTGTCTGTCGTGACTGCAGGTATATACACTAGACCATAGATGTAATGAGGTTGAAAGCAGTGGACTGAGGTATAGGACTCTGGCAAGGCCAGCCCAGGATCTAAGGATCTTCCAGTTAAGCCTGGTTACACACCGATCCGTATTTGTCTCTCCCCGTCTTCAAATTAATCACATTTGCTATATTGCGGCACACTTGTACGGACGGGAAATAACAGCGTTAAATCATCATATGGGAGACGCCAAACAGTAATGTGATATTGTTTTTATTAAACACGTAATCAGAGATTATAGGCATGGCAATAATGTGCCCGGGCTTTATGAGATCTGTCTGCCCGCGTGTGTGTCTGCTGCTCGCTTTGTTTCCCCGGCCCACTAATGAGTTGACCTCGGGCCGCACCGCCACCAGGAGAAAAATATCTTTAAAGCGCTAAGCGCCAGCTTATTATTTAAGTGTTGCCACCGCCGTGTCCGCGGAGTCAGTGGGGTACGTTTGTTGGGTTTCTTTTCTGTTCATCTTCTTTCTTTTTTCTCTCTCTCTCCCCCCTGGCCTCGGTGCTGAGTCTGCACACCATTAGTCCTGTCGCAGCGCGGAGGGACAAGCCTTTGGAGTCACCGAGGAACAGTGTGGGACCAAGACGCGGGCGGTATATCTCACTTTCTAAAGAATGTTACTTAAGCCGTTACGACCGGGGAAAGAAATCTGTCATTTTTAGATTTTAACCGCTTTAACCATAACCGAGTGCCGCGCTATGAGCTTGTAGATCTGCTATTTTTTGGAAAAAATCATGAAAATGTGTGCGTATCTTTAAAGTGCGTTTTTTTAAAGTGAACATTTGTAACTCAAATCTTTGCTTCTGGGGGATTCTACAGATGTCTTCTATATCCTTTAACAGTTTTTTGAAAAAACGTATGTTGCTATAATCAGTGGTTCTCAAACCTTTTCATGTCAAGGACCCCCAAAATGATATGTATTTGTCCGCGGACCCCCATCTCAAAATATGTTGTTCCAGGGACCCCCCAGAAGCCAAGATTTGAGTTAAAAATGTTCACTTTAAAAATACATATATTCAAAGATTTTCACAAATGTTCACGATAAAAAATAAATTGCAGATCTCTACGAGCTTGTAGATCTACTATTTTCGAACAGCCAAAGAAATCCAAAAAATGACACAGACGCGTTGCCGGTCTCAACGGGTTAACGCTATAGGTGAAAGAAGAGCTCATAATGAGAGGATAACCAATCATCTGGGCAAAAGCCATATAGTGCTGTGTGAGGATTATTTGTATTCCGAGGCAATAAACAAACTGTTATTTCACCAAGGTATAGACACGCGGGCCCCCCTTCCGCGCGAGAGAGTCACGACGAGAGGTTGAGGCACAAAATAATGCTTCGGGGGGCCCGAGGTCATCATTTCCCCGTCCGCACGAGCTGTTGTTGGAACGCACCTTCAGGTTGAAAGGCCCCGTGGGGGGGACGGGGGGGGGGAACGGACGCAAGTAAAGAGAAAACACCATGTAATGTTCTTCTCCGCTGGTAACTAGCGCGGGTGTTTGTATACTGTGTGTGTGTGTGTGTGTGTGTGTGTGTGTGTGTGTGTGTGTCTGAGTCTGTGTGCGGGCAAAGGGGGGGTACAGTACGCGTGCGCGGCGCGGCGTGCGCGCGAGAGAGACAGAGAGAGAGAGAAAGAGAGAGAGAGAGAGAGAGAGAGGGAGGAAGGAAGAGTGATTCTGGGAGTCATTTATAATGTGGGGAGCCCAGAGCGGGGAGGCTCCTCGGCGGTGTGTGTAGCCTTGAGGGAAATGCGAGACAAGGACAGAGCATGGGGCTGCTGCTGATGCGTCGGCGGGGGAGATACATCTTGTAGCGCAGCGTGCTAAATGACAAAATGATATCTCATCAGAGAGGCACCCTGTGTGCGTGCGTGCGTGCGCGTGCGTGTGCGTGCGTGTGTGTGTGTGTGCGTGTGTGTGTGTGTTTGTGTGTGTGTGCGTGTCAGAAGGAAAGTCCCAAGATACCTTGATGCCTATACGCGCTCACAGAGGAGCACTGTAGCATGCTGTTTGTAGAGTAAGCTTTGAAAGCGCGTTGGAGCTGGCACACTGTTGTTGCCCTCCACTGACAGAGTGGAAACATTCCAGGCGGCCTGCGCTGCGTGGTATAATAACTGTCACACGCACACGTCTCGACATCTGGATGGATGGGGATGGGGACCGTTTGGACACGTTGAAGATGTCCTCGACGATACGCCCCGTATGGTCTATACGTTACTGATATTACTTACTTCATACGGGCGTATCTGTGAAGTATACTCAGTGAAGGTTTTCAGAAGAACTTGGTTCCCAGGGACGATGTCAAGTATATTTTACTGATATGCCCGTCTGGTGGTACTCGCGGATTCCCGGCTTTCCGCTCGCGGATCAAACGTTCGTCATCACTGTAGGATCAAAGAGACGTGACATTATTCTCTAGAGTACACAAGAAGCTTATCATATGTTTAAAATGACCGCAACGTCAATCACCGGTTTGTGGAGTCCCGTTTCAAATCCTTGAGTTGGTCATTTTGGCCGTGGCCATCATGGATTTTTGCAGGTAGAAGTGTCCATAATTATTTGTATGAAAGGGTAAAGAGCTGGGGATATTCATTGCTGACTGCCATGGTCACAACTTGTCAATCACATATACTTTATGGTCTATTAAAATTGTCCCATAATTTACAAAGCGAACATGTATTGTATTGAAGAAGTATTGAAGAAGTCTTGAAACTAGTGATTGATAATATAAATTAATTAGGAAAATGCTTACTGAGATCATACATCAAGTGAGACGTACTGTAGGGCCATTTTCTCACAGGCTTCTATACGATCAGACTTCTTTTTGCAACCAGTGGAGTTTCCCCCTGCTGGTCATTAAAGAGAATGCAAAGAGAGAATGGTTTGAGTAATGTCTGCATTGTCTTAAGTTTTCAGACCAGAAGCTTCCGGCTTGTACCGCGAGGATCCCAGGTCTGGCCCATGCACTCACAGTTCAAAATGTAATGTTCCTCAACCTGGAATAAAAGCGAGCCGCACAAGAAGCCTTAAAATCCTCCTGAATCGCTATTTGATTCTTATTTCTTGCTTTCCCCGCTGCCGTTTCAATTTGCTTAGCTTTTTCAGTGTGAATGTCAGGCAAGTGCCTGCCATTCGGCACATGGTACATACTGTACCTGCTGGATAACCTGCCAATATCCCGGCTAATGTACAGTAAATGATATCATCTCTGAAACCCCAAATGTCCAAAAATTTTGCTTTTCAGGATTCAAATTCTAAGCTCAAAACGTGTCGCTTCGCGCCGCGCTTCAAGCTTCTAGATCTGCTATTTTCTATGCTTTTGTGTGACGCTGTAGTATGATCAAGCAGGGCATTAATTTACGAAAAAAACACATCTCCATATTATAATATGGAGATAAGAGGTTTCTGCCCGATAGCAACCATAATCATGCTCTCACCCATCCTGCCTGAAAGCTGAAAGGTCGTTAGACTGGTAGCCACCATAAAGGTAGCAGTGAGGCTCTACAGCAGAGGTTCGCAGAGTGGGGTCCGGGGACCCCCAGGGGCCCTTGAGGGGGTTCCAGGGGGTCTCCAGCCAAATGTATTAATATGTCGTCATCATCATAATGTGTCTCATGACGACGCGTTGTGAGCTTGTAGATCGGCTATTTTCTAAATAATCTTTAACCAAAAAAATGTTTTGATGGAATTTCTTTTGAACATTTTAACAACAACACAAATCTTATATGAGGGTCCCTGGCACAACATTTCATATGGAGGTCCGTTGCCAAAATGTGGGGGTTCTTGACATAATAAAAGTTTGAGAACCACAGATCCATATAGGACCACTGCAGAGTAAAGGTATAGTCGGGGGGGGCTCGGGGGTGTTGGTGGGGTTGGGGGAGGGGGGGGGTGGACAAAGCCCAAATAAAGCTTTTAATGCCCCGGCTATTGATCCCCTCACTGAAATAAACTCAGGAGTATTGGCAGGCTTGGAATCCCACTTTGAAGGGACTCCATAATGAAGCTGGTCAATGCTAAGCTGTCCGCAATCAATCCCCCACATAACAGTTAATTACAAGTGAGGCGGCGTCAAGCGAAGGGGGGAAGAGAGAGAGAGAGAGAGAGAGAGAGAGATAGCGAGCGAGGAGAGAGATAGAAGGAGGAGCGGCAGCACAGGCCCGGGCTTAGTTAAAGGCGGAGGAGGGGGTGGGCGGGGGGTGGGGGAAGTTATTGAACGGTGCAGAGTGAGGAGATATGAAAATGAAATGCACCAAGCACACGGCGTGTGTGTGTGTGTGTGTGTGTGTGTGTGTGTGTGTGTGTGTGTGTGTGTGTGTGTGTGTGTGTGTGTGAGTGTGAGTGTGAGTGCGTGTGTGTGTGTGTGCACGTGTGTGTGCGAGTGCGTGCGTGCGTGCGTGTGCGTGCATATGTGGCTGTGGTGCATGTGTCTATGTTGTGTAAGGCACACATTTTATAAGCAGTCAAAGGTGGTGTGTGTGTGTGTGTGTGTGTGTGTGTGTGTGTGTGTGTGTGTGTGTGTGTGTGTGTGTGTGTGTGTGTGTGTGTGTGTGTGTGTGTGTGTGTGTGTGTGTGTGTGTGTGTGTGTGTGTGTGCGCGCGCGCGTGTGTGTGTGTAGTGTGCACCCTATAAAGTGTGCAAAGCCATCTCTCATTAGGCTTGCCTGTTCTGAGGGTGTCAGTTTCCCGCTGTTAATAACGCTGGAGCATGCACGGTCACGTCCAGAGTGCACGTTATCCAGCTCCTCGCGCCACAGCGACCCGGGCCTATTAACGAAATAGAAACCGAGAACCGCAGCTGCAAGGAGATATGGAGACCACAGTTGTTTACAGCGTTCCACTATCATGGAAAAGCACAGCGTTCTCCTGTTATCTTGTTGAGTGGCAGAGGTCTCTTATTAAGGAGAGCATTTCAGAACAATTGCACACAGGCCATCGCTACTGTCTGCCACAGATACACAGAAACATGAGCTCAAATTTCTTTTTTTTTCATTTCGACATCTCAAATGCAGCAAAACTACAGTGCTGTAAGATCCACTTATCTCCAAACTGCGTTGTAACGGAATTCAATCCTGTTACGCAAAAATTGTTAATAGTGCTTTATCTACTGTACTCCTATCCCGTTTTACAGTATGTAGGTGATCAGTATAGACACAGACACAGTATAGGAGTACAGTAGCTCACATCATGTAGTATTCAAGACATATAGAATATTTGATTGCCGGTTTCTTTAAAGGCACACAGGCAGTACAACGGGATAAAAAACACACAAACACGCCACATGGATGACACGAAAAGCCAGACGCTTGTTTCCATTGTGGTCCATTAAACATTCAGCACTCGACACAACTGGAAAAACAACGATGAAGTGAAACAAAAAAAACGTCAAACGTATAGCAAATCAACGTATCGGGATTCAACTCATGACAGTGACATAACAGGGGCTGTTATGACTCACATCTTTTTAAACGTGTGTGTTTGTTTTTAATGTGACGAGCACCACGAGTTACGGAGAACGGTATTTTTCTGTGTATTATGGAAGTGACAGTCGAATTGATTCTGATTCTGGTATAAATGCCGAACAATCCAGCTATCAGTTCCCTATAACAGCGGTTCTCAACCAGTGGTCCGGGGACCACCAGTGGTCCTTGAGGGGGTTCCAGGTGGTCCCCAGCTAAATGATGGAGAGTTGGTAACCACAAATGGACCCTTATAGATCTTCAACTCTTGAGAGCGTAAAATGAAACCAAATGGACCCTTACGGCTCCATTTGGTTTCATTTTACTCTCTCAAGAGTTAAATTATTGTTAAACATCTGCATTTACTTAATTAAAGAATTGTTATTTTGATCAACATTTGCTTGTTATCTCTCCTACAGTACCAACATCAATACAGTCTTGGGTCTGAGAGTCTAAATCTCAAATGGTGGTCTGTGGCTCAAATGCCGAATAAATAATGGACCCTGATATGAAAAGGGTTGAAAACCACTAGCCTATAATTCCTGATGTTTCTTGTCCGTACAGTACCGCTCTTCGAGCAAAGCGGACGACCATCGTCGGGGGGGGGGGGAGGGCGTGGCACGCGCGAAGCACCTCTGAAATCTCAGGTCCCGACACTGAAATCTCTTAATGGCCGCGGCCAAGTCGTACCAGCGTCCGCGCCCTGCTGGTGTTTGCGTGTGTGTGTGTCTCTCTCCGGGGCTAATGGATTTACTGGAGATGGCGTCGGGTATTTATTACCATGTGTAATTGAATGCAATCATTATCGTTGTTGTGTAATGTGATTTTAATGTGGCAGCGATGGTTATGTATAAGGCCTAATGACTTCGCCTCCGAGGGGGTATGGCTCGCAAGCTTAAAAAAAGAAAATAGTTAATAAATAAAGCGGGATTGGGGGGGGAGGGGGTGATTTAGATCCCCCTCCTCCTCCCTCCCCCTCACTACAAATAAAGTTTAATCGAAGTGCTCCTGGAGCGACATGGTCTCGGTAATGAGCCGGTCCTGTTGGGCCTGTCTGTTGAGGTGGTGTACGTGGTGGCGTGATATTTTGGAGAGCGGAATCTGTTCACCATCCAATCTAAAGGCTCATCAAGCGACTTAGTTCTAACAAAAAAAGAATGCTGCAAGTATGAATTAGCCTTAACCACTTTCAACCTGGGGTCCCTGTTTTAGGCACGTCATTATAGGTGATATTTTCTTTTTAAGTTATATATTATACGTACATAATATCCAGTGGTGGAAAAAGGACTCAAATGTTTTACTCAAGTAAAAGTATCGCTACTGCGATATGCTCTGTTACAAGTAAAAGCCCGGAACTCAAAATTTAAAGTAAAAGTACAAACGTTTTGGTATCAAAATATACTTAAAGTACCAAAAGCTAAAATCACAAAAAGATTTGAAAATACCAGATCTACAAGCTCACAACGCGTCGCGATGTAGATCGGCTATTTCAAATAGCCTATGTATAAAATAGGGCTATAAAGTGGTTAATGTATGTTTTATAATATAAAAATGTATATCTGAAAAGTAACTAGCAACTAAAGTTTTCAAATAATTGTAGTGGAGTAAAAGTACAATATTTGCCTGAGATGTAGCAGAGTAGAAGTAAAAGTATTGAAAATTGGAAATACTCAAGTAAAGTAAAAAAGACCTCAAAATTGTAGTACAGTACTTAAGTAAATGTACTTAGTTACTTTACACCACTGATAATAGCCTATCCATGCCTGTTTTGAGCATGTAGAATGGCTATTTTTGCTATTTATCGAAACAATGAACTTTACAGGACTCAAGTGGCTCAGTGAGTCTTTACATCCAAACAAGAATGGTCTCCGATAGCAGCGCCGCACCTAGCAGCATTATTTGACCTGAATTACACAAGCATCTTTTTTGTTTTATCCAACAGCTAAATGCATGATTCATGTCAACTATGCACCTGAAGGCATAAAGGATCGATAGCACATGAATTGTATTATCATATCCCTCCCCAGCACATGTGCTATATAAGCCCCCCTTTCTTTTCTTATATACAGTATAATGTTTTGCACGGGTGGCTGTGAATTGCATTTTGTGTTTTGTTATGGCCACGTTTCACAAGCTAACATCCAACCAAATGCTCCCAAATAGGCATTGGAGGGCCCCATCACCTGTTAATACAGCGCAGGCTTATCGACCCCCGTGGTTTAGTATGCAGGATGCTGCAGGAAAAAAATCCCAGGGTCTCTAGAATGGCTCTCTGAGAAAATCCCCCTTCATGCAGCTGGAAAAAAAAAATGAAAAAAAAAGATTGTAGTCACAAAAAAAAACACACAATTCATGCACACACATACAGTACACGAGATACACATACACACATACACACGGAGAAACATTATGCACACGCACAGCAAAAGCACATTCACCGTGAAGATGGACAATTTCTCCTCCCTCTCTCCAAGGTACATGTCTCCCCTCTCACACTCATTTCGGTGCAAATCTTTTTTGTATACAAATGTCCGCTCGCAGGTGCTTACGTGTGTGTGTGTGTGTGTGTGTGTGTGTGTGTGTGTGTGTGTGTGTGTGTGTGTGTGTGTGTGTGTGTGTGTGTGTGTGTGTGTGTGGGCGTGTATGCGTGTGTGTGTGTGTGTGCGCGTGTACTGTATGTCTGTGCATGCACACACACAGGCATGCGCGCATGCACGTGCGTGGAGACACACACACACACACACACACACACACACACACACACACACACACACGCACACACGCACACGCGCACACACGCATTACATAAAGCCGGGGCTTTGCTTGACATTATTAGTTTTGCATTTGGGCTCTCTGCCCAGAGTAGCGGTATGGATTTTTGTCTTGGCTCCCTATAATTGGATGAGTTAAATTTCTCCATTCATTACATGTGCATCTGACCTCAGGACCCCGGCAGCTCCTGTGTTTTATTAGCACTCTCATCCCTTGATAATAGGAGACCCTCTCCCCACCAACACACAGACACACACACACTCACACCTCAACAAATTAACTCTTTGCATTCTGCGTACGTGTGTGCGTGCGTGCGTGTGTGCGTGCGTGCGTGCGTGCGTGTAGGAAAGTGAGCAATTTCAATGGGGGTGCAACAGAACTAAGTGATTTAATTGATGATAAATAGCAATCGATTTTAACAAAATTATTATAATAATATTCTATTTATAATAATTGTATTATTATTTTGCATCGCGGCACATTGTGATCTTGTAGGTCAGCATTATTTGTCTATTTCTGTTGACATATAAAGAAACATATGTATAAAAAACGTTTAATTAACCTTCTCAATTAATCAAAAAAAGGAATCAGTAGAATAATCATTAAGAAAATAATTGATAGTTGGATCCCTAAAGTTTAACCTCAAGCAGCACTGGTAACCAATCATGAATTGGAGGATGAAATAATCGATAGCAAAGTTGCACACACGAGTATGTGTATAGTGTTGAGCTCCAACCAGAAGACCATGCAACACTCTCTGTCTGTAAAGCTCTCCAATGTATTTTGGTGTTTAACAATTCATTGGACGCTAGTGACCCTCGCCCTCAAATACTGTCCACTACAAGACTGACATTTTACCTCCATTTCCAAACTGAAAACAAAAATGTTTCTTTATAAAATGATTAGGAGAATCAGTCACCCCGGCAAATCTTGAGTGACCTTAACTGCTAGAGAACAATGGTATTTTCTGGGGAAAGACCAGATAAAATAGTTTCTGATTTAGACGGATATATACCAGATATGTTACATCACCAGCAGTTCAAGCAAGTTCAACAACAGCGCACCGGTGCTTGGCCGTTTGGTATCAGCATTTTGAAAGTACACAAGATAAATCTTGTTTATCAAGAATGCATGAACAAGTTTTCTTTACACTTTTTCTTGATAACCTAGGATTTTCCACTGTGATGCTAACTTAAAGGGATAGTTCAAACAAAGAATTTCTTGGCCAGCGGACCGGTAGCCAGCGGTTCCGGTAGGAGACTCTTTGTGTCTCCAACCGGAACCGCTGCCGGTCATCAAATTATTGGCATAGGAATGCGAAAAAAAAACAAAAAAATATCCATGAATTCAACTAGTCTCTATGGGGTGACTAATCGATAGAAAAAAACTAATATTGCGGGTGAACTATCCCTTTAAATTATAAAGTTGTGTACATCAGAGCATTGTACTGTATTTCACAACATACAGTATAGAACGGTCAACTATTTTTGCAGTAAGCAATCTCTCCGTCTTCCCCATTACGCAATAAAAACAAACCCATCATCTATTTTAAATGAACCTCCATAAACCTTTTTATGGCGTGTTACCTCTGACAGAAGAATCTATCATTTTGAATTGTTACAGCCACTAACATGATAATCCAAACGGAGAGAGAGAGAGAGAGAGAGAGAGAGAGAGAGAGAGAGAGAGAGAGAGAGAAAAAAACCTGCATTTTGCATGTTGTGGTGTGTCTAATCATTCTCTGGACACAGCCACGAGCCTTTGTATGCACGTATCACAGTGCATGGTCATGTATATTTCATGGAATGCATGTATATTTAACCCATTAAGACCGGGAACGCATCTGTGTGTCATTTTTTGATTTCTTTGGGCTATTAAAAAATAGCAGATATACAAGCTCATAGCGCGGCACCGAGTGCCGTGCATATGAGCTTGTAGATCTGCTATTTAAAAAAAAAAAAAAAAAAAAATGTTTGAAAAATCTCTCTCTATATATATATATAATATACATTTTTAACTCAAATCTTTGCTTCTGGGGGTCCCTGGAACAAAATATTTTGAGATGGGGGGGGTCCGCGGACAAATACATTTTTTGGGGGTCCTTGACATGAAAAAAGTTTGAGAACCACTGATATTACATAAGTTGTTTTCCAAAAAAAAACGGACCAAAAAAAAAGACATTTGTAGAACCCCCAGAAGCAAAGATTTGAGTTTAAAATGTTCGCTTAAATATATATATTCAAAGATTTGCACACATTTTCAAGACTTTTCAAGAAAATAGCAGCTATACAAGCTCATAGCGCGGCACTCGCTAGCCGCGCTATGAGCTTTTATATCTGCTATTTTCGAATAGCCCAA
Organism: Gymnoscopelus braueri; assembly: GCF_963280865.1. Lineage (NCBI taxonomy): Eukaryota > Metazoa > Chordata > Actinopteri > Myctophiformes > Myctophidae > Gymnoscopelus > Gymnoscopelus braueri. Next base: position 40,730,553 of record NC_137612.1, on the reverse strand, counting down.
AGAAATCTAAACAATGGCACACATATGCGTTTCCCGGTCCTAATGGGTTAACACGGCCATGTATACCCCATCTGGCCATGATGTATGGATAGTGACAACAGTCCTTGACATTATATGCACAATTACTCTTTGGCCTCCCGCCTGTAAATCCTCCAGGTGAGCGTAGTGAACAAAAGAGGCACGGCATGTGGTGGCGGTCGTTCGTTTAGGGGGGGGGGGGGGGCGGGGGAGGGGCATCATGGCAACAAGGTCAAAGCCATCTCGGACTTCATCTTGTGCCTTTTATACGACTAACACATGCCGGGGATACATTTGTCACTGAATGTATATTTCATGCAGCAGAATAATGCCCACATCTAGCGGGGGGCCGCGCCGGCAGGAAGGTATATACAGGGACTCAATAGAGGGGAGGGGCTTTTGTTCGCCCTCAAGGTTCGGGCTCCCTCCCTCCCCGCATTCGCTTAGCCTCTTCCCTGAAAAAAACATACGTATCGATCGGAGCCATCTTTCAAAGCCAAGAACTTAAAGCCGCGGCGCGGGCACATTCAATGACCTGTTGTTGACGGTAATGTTGCCCGGCTATGGGCCTCCGAGGGCAACGATGAACAAGTATCCAGCTGACTGCGGGTGTTTTTGGCTCGGGCTTTTCTGACAGCTGCGCAACCCGTGCTAATGGCTGCGCTCTTGCAGGCAGCCAATGTGTAATCAGCTCAGCACTCCGCTGTTTTAAACTTTACAACAGTAATGTATGCAAACATGAATTCCATTTATTCCCCAGCAGGTCCCAACAGGCAGGCCTTAAAGTTGCAAACTGTCTTACATCACAAATTACTTTGTTGACACTAGCATTTTATATCACTCATAATCCTGGTGTTCCACACTAATTAGCCAGCATTGCCAGCATGCATATTTCTCCTCATTATGTGTTTCCAACGAGCTCTTTTTCCTAGCCATTTCTCAGCGCTCATGGGTGGCGTGCACTTTTCATGGGTCCTTTGGTTTTTTATCATCACTTGGGTTTTTGTTTCTCTCTGAGAGAGAGGAAAACTAAAACTCCCTTTGGTGGCGGCTATCCTATGCAAGACCTGAGCATGTGCTTTAAATCGTTTCAGTTCAAAACGTTTGTTTCTTTAAATACATTTAATCGTCTGCATTGTGGCTCGAGCGGTGCGTCCTCTTCTTTTTCATGGTTTAAATACAGTACAACAAATTGACCTTATTTATAGGTATATATATTTTAGTCCTTGGCCCATTGCAGCACTCCCTATTCCCCTTTATGTAATCTTCTTGAAATAGATTCCTCTCAAAGATATGTTGATTAAAGATTTTTTTAAAGTAATTAAATGTCTGTAATAGCGATGAGACTGGCCGGATGAGGGATTACTGTACATGGGGTGACCACAATGCTAGCTTGGTTATAGAAGCACAGGGTTGCTACTAATGGATCCATTTCCATTATCAGAAGTGGTGGAAAGTAACTACTGTAAGTACATTTACTCAAGTGCTGTACTTACAATGTCGAGGTACTTTTACTTTACTGGAGTATTTCCAGTGGTCAATACTTTTACTTCTACTCCACTACATCTCAGAGGCAACTATTGTACGCTTACTCCGCTACAATTATTTGAAAGCTTTAGTTACTATTATTACAAAACATGCATTAACAACTTCAGCCCTATATTTAAACTTTGGCTATTTGAAAATAGCCAGTGTACAACCGTTGTGAGCTTGTAGATCTGCTATTTTCAAAAGATTTTAATACATTGTATACATATGATACCTTGTGAAACAGGACATTCTGCATAACAAGTTTTACTTTTGCCACATTTAGTACATTTTGATGACAATATACTTTTGCATTTTTACACAAGTACAGAGTATTTCTACATTGCTTGATTGATACTTTTAGTTAAGTAAAAATTGTGAGTAGACTACTTCTTCCATCACTGATTATCAGGGAGCAGGGAGAGACGGCACAGGAGTCGTTTTCAAACTCGGGTCATGTCTCTCACAAGGAGCATAGGTCTGCTCACTGGCAGAGCCCCCAGGAACACTGCAGCTACATGTTGTTGGTTTATTTTATACAGACTTTTATTGTGTCTTATTCTTATTTCACCAGTCTGTGTATTGTAGCGGTCGTGGAATTCGTTTTTGAGAATCAACAGCACGTGCACTTTATTGCCCCTGACAACTTTTTCTCTTTCCTTTTCTTTCAGACCGAGAATTTACCCACACAGACTACATTTTGAACCGAGTCTCTGCTGTCACTTCAGTATATTAAAGCAAGCGAGTCTGCAGGAGATCAATAATCCAAAGAGGGTTGTCTGTCTGACTGACTGACAGAAACAAACAGTTTGAGGTTGTCATGGATGTGCTGACTGCCTCATAGGAAGGTCTAGAGATGGATGCACGCCGGCAGAAGTACTATAGCCATAGTGCTGATTCAGATACTGACCTTGGAGGTGCAGTGGGGATGTCAGGATGTGAATCACAAACTCTCATTGGCATTCAGCTTATAGCGCCAACCGCACACATGATATGTGACGAGAATGGGGAAATACACAATATCAATATTTGAAATGTGTGTGCGTGTGTGTGTGTGTGTGTGTGTGTGTGTGTGTGTGTGTGTGTGTGTGTGTGTGTGTGTGTGTGTGTGTGTGTGTGTGTGTGTTAATCACCCACTGTTGTACATTTGAATTAATAACCACATACTGTATGCATTCTAGCTGCTGTAATAAATCCTGAATACGTTGTAAAACATTCATCTAAAAGAATGAGGTATCATGGCACATAGGCCTACTGTACGTATACTGATTTGTGATGTTGTACATTTTGTATGAGGTTTGAGATAAAATGATGACCTGTTGCCATGAACGCATCCTCATAAAGAATTAACAATTATAGCCGATAGTCTGTTTCAAAGGGAACATTAGCATTCCCACCCAAGTAACTTCTTAAAGAATGCTCAATCTGAACCTCATTAAAACGCACAAACAAAAACATTAAACAAACATTCAGTCACTGAGTTCAATACTAAGCTTTTTCATAGTCGTGACTTGTCCACTAGGCCAGTGGTTTTCAACCTGTGGGTCGGGACCCACATGATTTTTTTTTTGGGGGGGGGCGGCCCAGATGACACTAAAGTGACAATGTAAGGACTTTTAAGACCTTTTAAATATATATATAAAAAAAGGCCATTACTGCATTAAAAGTAATCAACAAACTATATTATAAACACTGGTCAAACATTGGCCAAATTGTCAAATAACATAGGAAATGGGCAAAAATTGTGAATATAGCCGTGAGGCGTTGTGAGCTTGTAGATCTTCTATTTCTCTGTGGAACCGAGTGAAACTAAATGTAATGCCTACAATTCCTAGTACTTGTCAGGGTGGGGGGCACTGCACTAGGCGAGGTAGGAAAAACCTAATTGTTCACAAATTTAAGTAAAATACAACGACAAATAAAGTCAATGCTGAATCAATGTGAATCAATATCAAACATCTAATTGACAGGGAAGATGATAGGATATTTAAATCATGAGCCGCCTTATGAGGCAGCATTTTATTTTTATTAGACAACACGCGTCCCAGATATGGGGCCTGTCCAAATTGCTAGGCAACGAAGCTGTTGCCTTTTAAAATGCTAATTCCAAGGCGGCAAATTGATGATTCATTATTCATGAAGGATATCACACGATTCATGAGAATTCCTAAAGCAGGGATATACGGCTGCTATAAACATTATATTGCTTATATAGCTACAACGCCGTATAGCTCGTGATCGTTGTGAGATATTTGTTTGAGAAAGTGTTTCTTTTCCAAGGCATTTATTTTACTCCCGAAGTCATTTTAAGATACTAGCACGGCCGTCGTTGTGGGTTTGTGGCCTGTGTTTACTCAGGTTAGTCGTTCGTTGTATTTATTTTTTAAAGACACCGTTCGGTTTCAGTGCTGCAGACAGCTTTCTTCTTACAAAAGAGACACCTGCACTGCACAGTAAATTCCTCTAGTTGTACTCTCTGAGTTAAATGAACACTCAGGAAAATGAATCAATAGCATCACAATAATTTTAACCACCTTATCCTTTTAAACGTTGGCTATTCAAAAATAGCAGATCTACAAGCTCACAGCAGTGTCACTTTGTGCTGTGCTGCGAGCTTGTACATCCGCTATTTTAGATTTTATTTTTTTTAAATATCGAAAATGTTTGGAAAATGTTGAATTTCTTTAAAACATACATCTTCTCTTCTGGGGGTCCCTGGCAAAAAACCTTTTCAGATGGGTGTCCAAGGACAAATACATATCTATTTGGGGGTCCTTGACATGGAAAACGTTTGAGAACCAATGCACTACAGTAGGGGTAGGCAACCTTATGCACAGGTGCCAACATTGGCAATCAATGGCACACTGGCATAAGTATGAGTATTCTGGCACCTGAGCACGTATGTGTACGCATCACCAGATAGCACAAACACTCATCATCTTCGTTTGAATGTAAAATGTTACATCATTTTATTAAAGATTTGCGAGTGTGAAACTGTAAAGAAAAAGGACCATATGTCATATTTTTAACTGACAAATATGAAATACAATGAACTATGACATCAATTCAAAATACAAAACCTAAAGGACTTTACAATGTGACCCACAGGTATTTATTTACCATCAATTCACTACTTTTTTAATCTAGTGTATTTTACAAGAATAACTTTAAACATACACAAATGAACTAACAATCTAAGGATACTCACTAACAAAGCTTCTTTGGCTGCGGGTACATGGACAGTTTCATTCGGAATGAATACACTTCTATTCGGAATGAATGAATGGATGAATTCATTCAGAATAGAAATGCTCATGTAAACACCTCAATTGGAATAGAATATTCCATTCCAGTCTGACCCGAATGAATTTTCATTCGGGTTAGGAGGGGTGGTATAGACCGTTTGAATCGGGATATACCAATCGGAATTGACCATGTAAACACTTTATTCCGAACGCTCCTCTCTGTTTGGAATACATGCATTCCTTTGCGCATGTCCGTGCTTATAGTGCTGTCAGAATTGTCCAAAAATGACCTATCAAAATCTAATTCGGCCACGGTCGCTCCTGCGGGATAAAATGAATGATTCTATTCTATAGCGTCATTTAATAAGCCATGGTTAAGCCCAGACTTGTCCAGGAGAACGGACGCTCCAAGGATTGCTGGCCTAGGCTACACTTATATGGATCTTTTTCTTAACGGGTATTTTAGTCCTCAGTTTCTAAAAAGAATCCCTGGCCACATGACAAAGAAACGGCGATAACAAAGGAACACAGGCTTGTACCGCATACAACGCTGCCTGGCCAGGAGTCGGTGCGTTGCTTACCGACCTGTCTACGACCGACAGACCTCCGCCGCGGAGGCACAAGGGGGCTATTCATTGCCTCCTCCCATGCCCACCAGGGGAAGCTCTGCTCCGGGTAGTTGCCCCTGGTCCATGCCCGGGCGTAGGCGGGAACCACTTTGCGCATGTCAAAAGTTATATTCCGAATGAATGCTTTGGTCATGTAAACGAGGAATACTTTTATTCAGGTCCCATGTAAACAGGTGAGTGGATCAGATTCCTCTATTCGGAATGAGTTCATTCGGAATGAATTCATTCTGAATGAATACATGATAGTCCATGTACCCGCAGCCATTGAGATCCAAACACAGCCAAATGCAGTTTTTCAGCTTGCTAGTTCTACAAGGTGTAGCTAATGAACCCTTGATTAGAGTATTGTTGGTCACATGACCTGAGGTTATGATTACCTCTAATAACCAATGACAATAAAACCGAAAATAAGGTTACATTCCCTTGTCAGGCTGTCAGTCAGCCTGTCAGTCAGTCCAGCCTGATCTCCAGAGATTACCGTAACATTGCACGGAACGAGTGCACTTCATTCCGTGGATAGCCGGTTCAGGACGGCAACTCGGTCGCCTTAGCTCCCTCGGTGGTCCTTCACGGGGGGACAGTTCGCCTGTGACTGCGCGCCTCCGAAATGGTTTTGTCACAAAGGGAGCGCCGTACCATATGCACGCAATTCGGGAGTTCCGAGGCGGCTATCCACGGAATGAAGTGCACTCGTTCCGTGCAATGTTACGGTAATCTCTGGAGATCGGGTTGGTCAGTCAGTCAGTCAGTCACTCATCCCATGGCCTATAGGGGCGTGTCATGGTGGATACTTGGACAGTCAGGGATCTCCAGCACTCTCGACCTTCTGATGTGCGTAGCAGGGTTTGGAAGCTGCAGCCAGTCCATTCTTGTGAAATGACCACACCAGGCCACTTCACGACGTTTCACTGTTGTTGTCAGACATGGCAAATACATGCATGTAACATAACAGTGAGACAGAGGTTTTGTCTTTTAAAATTAAATATTCAAAAAAAATGTAGTCAGTTAAATTAAGTACACTCACATCTATATACAAATTACATCCTGCACATGATTTTACATTAATTCAAACTGATAACTCTGACTGGGGAAGGGTGTCTTGGAGAGAGGTGGGTTATTGCTCTGAGTCTAATGATCATTACATCCTGAAGAAAAATTATAAAGTATAGCCTATGGCGTATGGACAAAATCAGTTGGAAATATTACATTTTGATGTGGTGTCATAATTAAACTTAATGTTGATATGGCACACTGACTATCAAGAAAATGAAAACATGGCACACAAAAAGGTTGCCGACCTGCTATGCACCCAATCCCAAACCCAGTTCTCTTGGTCCAACACGGCGTGGGGGATACAGGAGGCCGTCAAATCGTCGGTCTCGCGTATACAGCAGTACTTAAAACTCGTGGTCACAATGTGAACCAACTGAACAATTGACTTTTCTCCCTGACTGTGCAGGAAGGACAACAGGCATAAGCAACACAGCCTCTGGTTGACGGAAACTATTGAGTTTGCTTGACACCTCTGAAGCCACCAGTATGACTGGTGTGGATCAGCAGCCCGACCAGAATTGGAAATCCAAATGTCTTGACATTTAATTGCCACCTGCGGGTCACTGGCTTGACGATCCGAAGAGCCGTGCAGCTCATCACAACACTGACAGGTTCTCCTCCTCGCTCACCCGCCCACTGGCACCCCGGCGTCAATGCGAGATGCCACGCGCCAGGCAATGACGACTTCGTCAATAATCAGTAATAAAGACGGTGTGCTGAGCATGATTGTGGGAATGATTGGTCTGTCGATATCGTATCGAGCAGGCATGCCGAGGGGGCCGCAGACGGAAAGCACGTTTTGGAAGGCAGCTGAAAAAACACATTACAACGAAAATATGCCCTGCAGTGTTATGATAATAATGCACAATATCAACAAGATTAAGAGACTAAAAGCCCCCCCCGCTAGCCGGACCTGGAGGCAGTGCCGCTCCTGGTCCTATAACACTCTTGGGAGTTGTTTTTGAGATGGCGCCAGAGGAGAGTTCATGAGGGGTCACTCGAATGGTTAGGGTTCATCCTCTGGTCATGGCGATCGGCAAATTTGATTTTGAGATATCTTCGGTGCAAGTGGACATTTTGGCCTATAGGATGTCACTAGAGGAAAGATTAGGATATAAGCGATCAAACGAAAGTACTATCTACTGTAAGGTTCATTCTCTGGGGAGAATGGAGGGTGCACAGCAAATTCTATGGTAATCCATTTTTGAGATATCTTGTTTGACGCTACAGTGGTGGACCAACCAATAGACTGACATTGCCATACTTAGGAAAACAATGGTCTAATGATCTTTAATCTGAATATTTATCTCTGAGCAGAGCTTTTTGAGTGGTGCCATGTGGACTTTATGGAATCGTTCATTACGGGCTGGAACCTGATGCACTGAATTCCCTGCAATTAGAAATTGATTTCTTACACCTGAGGCATACATTTCGCCACGGGTCAGAGCAAAGAACTGACTGCAGTGGAGCACGTGTTGGGTTCACGGTCTTCCTCACGGACCAGATCTGGGCAAGCGGTCCTGTTTTGCGTAACGGGTAGATCGTGGCATAAACATTGGCAGGACAAAGGGTTAGATTTCCACCCACGGTCAGAATAACTATGTATAGCTACAGGGACCTATAGGGCCGACCTTTCCCTTTTGCTTTCCACATAACAACAAACAATTTTAATGGGGTTGACCTATCAACCTCAAGAAAAACATAATTATAATAAAATTATGAGCCAAATGAATGCACACGAAAAAATGTTCAGTTCAAGCGAGCCACTATAGTGAACCCTCCTAGAATAATTATTGGATAGATGCTGACATTTATTATAGGTGACAGTTTATGGGTGACACCATATAGCTCCGTGAAAGTGCCCACATTTCAATGCTTCATCAATAATATCCCATATCAAAACTCAAAGGTTTTCAAGGTGTCTATGTCACACACACTACAACTGTGGCAGCATATTATGCTGCGAAATAGAGGGCCCTTACTGTATTCATACCAAACATTACACCCTCCAGAAAAACGAGGGCAAAAATCCTTGATTATGCGGGCTAAAACTCTTGATTATGCGGGCTAAAATCCTTGATTTTGCGACGAAATACGCAGTTTTTTTTTGCAATTTTATGCGGTGAAATTGCGGGAAGTTGCGGAATATGCGGAAAGTTGTGAAATATGCGGCAATATGCGGCATATGCGATAAGTTGCGAAAAATGCTAAATATGTTAAAAGTTGCAAAATATGCGGAAATATGCGATGCGAATCGCATATTATGCGATGCGATGTGCGTATTATGCGATGCGAAGCGCATATTATGCGATGCAGCCTTTTTGAAAAAACGTTACCCCCGCATAATTATGCGCCATTTTGCTGATTATGCAGTAAATTCTGCGATCGCATAAACACATTTTTCTGGAGGGTCTAAAACATGATTGACACATTGACAGGTGACAGATACAGTATACTGGAGCTGTGGCACCAGAAGTGAACGATCTCATTGTTCATTCCATTGCATCAATAGTACAGTGCATTGTGAGGCAGTGGTGATCAAACCTTTTCATAAGGACCCCCAAATGAATGTGTATTTGGCGGCGGACCCCTATCTGAAAATATGTTATGCCAGGGACCCCCATACAAAATGTGTGTTGTTAATGTTTAATGTGTTAAGGATTTAAAAATATTCAAAATGTATACATTTACGAGCTCACATACGCGTCGCAACGCGTCGCATCACTGCGCATTGTGAGCTTGTATTTTCAAGGGGAAAGTCCCTTATGTTTCAAGGCAGCCATCATTGTCATCATCAATTTGTTTACTGGCCCCAGGTTTAAGCTGGGTGTCCCAAGTCCATGACAAATATCTCTAAAACACTAAAATGTCCTGGTTTTCAACACATCACTACCAAATTGTCCCGTTAAAATAATACTTGTTTTGTGTGCTTGCATAGATGTTTATCATGTTCTAATCTATTCTGTTGAAAGGTGCAGTCACTAAGTGCTAAAATAATTGTTCCCCATCCTGATATAAAAAACACCAGGTATAAAAAAATTCAAAGAAATTGTCATTGTAGTGAAAACAGCCGATCTCCAAGCTCACGGGTCACATCAAGATGCATTGTGAACTTATAGATCACAATTTATTACATTCTGTGTTATTCCATTGTAATTTCAGCGTTTATACATTATTTTATATACTGATTTTATATGTTTTGATCTCATTATGATTATCATGCTGATTTTGTATTATCTTACTCTTTAAAGCGCTTTGTAACCTGATTTGGAAAAGCGCTATACAAATAAATTCATTATCATTACATCAACAGCATTGCGGTGATAATGATACAAATAATTACATATTTGTAAATGGAAGCATACAGTATAGTATATAGCCCATATCTGTTGCCAGAACCATTATAATAATGTTATGCTTTTCAAAAACAAAACAAAAACACACTTAATTGGAAGGATTCACATTTTATTCTTTTCAGTTAATGTAGCCACTGCCACCTTCTTATGACTCAATTTGGGGTCCTAACCCACAGTTTGAGAACCTCTGTCTTCTCCAACAAGGGTGTAGACATCACCTATTCTGTATTATCATGTTTGGTTTAGGAGATATGATGCAAAATACATTTTTGGTTATGGCGGAAAGTAACATGGCTGCCATGGCCACTAGGGAGTGTTTTTTGCGATGGCTCCATATCTGAAATTGTTCATGGGCCGAAACTGTACAAGTGTACCAAGTTTAATGCTTTTATGAAAAAGTGAACGATTCACCTAAAATATTGTCTCAATCCTCCAGACTAATGACTGTGTGTCATGCCTTGTTCTTTTCTTTTTTTTGTACAAAAAATGCTTATACACACTGTTGAGCTATTACACAGACTATCAGAGACAGAACTGTAGGAATAGACATGTAAGCAGACCAAGAATGGTTATGTACTGCAACTGACATTGCAGTATAACATCAACATGTTGAAAACCACGTTTCAACCTGGCATCCCTATTTTTTGGGTATATCATTAAAGGCCAAAACATCAAATATTTCAAAAATAGCAGTTCTACAATTAAGCTCAGGTGTGTGTGTCACATTGTGTCAGCTATATATATGTTTTGCTTTTTAAAAATAAATAGGACTTAGTGGTTATTAAACAAACTGTCTCCATCATGTCTGAAAATGTTTCTCTATATATTCTCCACCAAATCTGCAAGTATCTCAATAACATTCCAAGCGGAACCTCTCTTGGTTTCCAGCGGGTTCCTTCGGTGAGACATAAGCTCAGGGTGTGAGAGGGACGTGGACAGTGCTCTTTAATGCCAGTGGGTTCGGCCACAGGGTTGCAGATTCCCCCCCCCCCCCCCCCCCCCCCACTGCACTCCATATTGCGCAGAGGAAATTGAACATTGTCATGGATGGATTAGCTCAGTAATGGTGAGACACATAGCCGGAGCATGGGAGAGACGAGCTAAAGAACGTCGAGCAAATGAGGGAGGAGGGAACGGAATGAAATCCATTTCATACCTCCTCAGGCACACTCACCCGCGGAGTGCCTCGCCTCTTCTGCAATGCTTAGCCAAAATGCAACTTTTTAAGGCACTTTGAAGCAGTTTTGCAGGTTATATCAAATGTAGAGAAGCTGATGCAATGCACTGCCAACAAGTCCACAACAAAACACAGCGCATGTATACATCTTCAGTGTTCAGTGTTCATTTAACTTAAATGTGTGTAACCAAATACAGACACATTCGGAGTTACAAATGGATAAATGAACACTGAAGATTTTAGTGTACTTAAAGAAAATCACTAATGCGTATTTATACACATTAAAATAAGCAGTTTAGTTAGAAAGAGAGTTCCAATGACTAATGTAAGTGTTTGTACCTCTGTCTCTTGAAATTCACTGTAACCAAGCCATTAAAAAACTAAAGCGTTGCAGCCTTTTTTTTCTTTTTCTTTTAAACAGAACAAAATCCCAAATAATGCATGTGCAATATGGGTCCATTATGGACACTGAAACAACACAATAGAAATGGTGGTGTAAAGTCACTAAGTACATTTACTCAAGTACTGTACTTAAGCAAAAATTTGAGGTTTTACTTTACTGGAGTATTTCCAAATTTCTGTACTTTTACTTCTACTCCACTACAGTTTACTCCACTACAATTATTTGAAAACTTTAGCTACTAGTTACTTTGTAGATTTTGAACACATTAACCACTTCAGCCCTATGTACATTTCGGCCATTTGAAAATAGCCGATCTACAAGCTCACAATGCGTCGCGATGAGACGCATTGTGAACTTGTAAATGGTAAATGGTGCATTTATATAGCGCTTTTTATCCAAAGCGCTTTACATAGATTGTGCATTACATTCACGCATTCACACACACATTCATACACCAATGGTGGAGGAAACCATGCAAGGCACCTTCCTGCTCATCGGGAGCAATTAGGGGTTCAGCGTCTTGCTCAAAGACACTTCGACACTAACTCTTCTGGGCGGGCCAGGGATCGAACTGGAAACCTCACGGCTTCCATCCGGCCGCTCTACCGACCACTCTACCCCTGAGCCACTGCTATTTTCAGAAGATTTGTACACATTTTATACATTTGAGAACTTGTGAAATGGGACATTCTGCATAATGAGTACTTTCTACTTTTGGTACTTTAAGTACATTTTGATACCAATACTTTTGTACTTTTACTCAAGTAAATTTTAATTACTTTTACTAACAGAGTATTTCTACATTGCAGTGTTGATACATTTACCTAAGTACACGATTTGAGTACTTTTCCACCACTGATATATAATATATATACATTGCACGTACTGCTGCCATCGGCCATTATTATCTAAAGCTTTTCAACAAGCCATCATAGCATAGCATAATGTCACATAATGAATTCACCAGGAGGAGTTGGTACTGTACATCACGCTGCAACACTTACTGTAGATCAGCCGCTGGAAGCACTTAAGTTCATCCATTTTTACGTTGTTGAATCCCTCTAAAGACATATTGTGCTGAACAGAACTGACACGGTGTTATTGGTTGGCCGCAACGCTTTTCCTGGAGATTAATACAGAGGTTAATGCATTGAAATATAAGTCCATTGTAAAGAAATGTCTCCAGTCTCTAATCCGTTTGGTGGCTATATTGACACGATAGTCTGGCAAATACACATTAAAATACACGTTTTCCTCCCTCAACAATGTTCTCTTTCTCTGTCCTTCTGGCTATAGGTTGATCTACATCCAAAATACCCACTCGTGTCATTTATGTTTTAATTGAAAAATCCACTCCCATAATTGACTGTTATGGAATATGGCTCATGCGTTATTGTCACTGCACTTTCCCTGACTCTAATAAGCAGGCCTTACAGCGTCAGCAGGAGAGAGAACTTGGCTTGCTTGCTCGGTCAGGGTTGATAGTGGACAGCGTGTTAGATATGAGCTATAATGAAAACACCAGACCTAGGGATGTGACATACATAGACTAGGAGCCACAAGTTAGATTTTTTTTTTCTGTCTTCCCTTCACTATCTAATTCATTCACTGGCAGACTCTGGTATTCTGACAGTGTGGTCAGAGATAATGCTAATCTTGGTCAGCAGCAGTGGGAAGCCATGCAGTTCCTAGCAACACAGCGGATTGGAATGATAACAAAAAATACAGTCAGAGGCTGACATGGAGGGTGGGGGGGTGGGGGGGGGGGACTTATCTCAATGGTGAAAAGTTTGCAAGAGGCCATGTGTGACAGCACATTTCCTGAGTTTCCTTCCCCGTTATGTTGATTGTAGTGCATGTTGTCGTGCTCTAATTTAAAATACTAGGAATGCGATGCAGGTCGGATGTAACCCGGCAAAACACACAGGCCACACGGGGGCAAACGAATCCCCAAACTATATAGCCCTGGCCTTCTCAATCCTGCACCCACCCCCGCCTTAGCTATATCGCTTGATTTCTGACAACTCCCTGCCACCCCCCCTCTCCCACCCTCGACGCTGATTTCTATAGAAATAATGTCTGCTTCCGTCCCACAAAAAACACATTACCAAACACATTATCCAAGATGTGAACTTGCCTAATAGACCAGTGGTTTTCAACCAGTGGGTCCGGGGACCACCAGTGGTCCTTGAGGGGGTTCCAGGTGGTCCCCAGCTAAATGATGGAGAGTTGGTAACCAAATGGACCCTTATTAGATCTTTAACTCCTGGGAGCGTAAAATGAGAGTTAGATTATTGTTAAACATCTGCGTTACTTAATTAAAGAATTGTTATTCTGATCAACGATTGCGTGTTATCTCTCCTAGTACCAACATCAATACAGCATGGAATTGTGGACAAAAATCGTATCCAACGACAACTAAATATTCTAAGTCTTGGGTCTGAGAGTCTAAATCTCATCATCTGGTGGTCCGTGGGCTCAAATGCCCAATAAATAATGGCCCTTGATTATGAAAAGGGTTGAAAATCACTGCCATAGACGGAGATCCGGCTGTCTTAGTTTACGCCATAGCGGTCGGAAAATAGACTACAACCATAACCAGTGCTGTTGATCAGATTCAGATGCTTTTGGGTTTACAGGAGGACAACACATTTACACGCATATAGGCTGCAGGCAGGCGTGGTTGAACCCAATAATAATGTGCAAGTGGTGGAAGAAGTACTCAGATTTTGTTTTACTTAAGTGTCATTACAGTACATCAATGTAGAAATACTCTGTTACAAGTAAAAGTTCGGTATTCACAATTTACTTGAGTAAAAGTACAAACTCGTTATGCAGCACTCGTCATGCAGAATGTCCCATTTAAAACAAATTTAAATAGCAGATCTACAGATCTACAATAGCAGATCACGGGCTAAGTTAGGCCTGAAGTGGTTAATGTATGATTTGTAACAATAATCTAAAACTACAAAGTAACTAATGACAAAAGATGTCATATAATTGTCTCCCTCTGAGATGTAGTGGAGTAGAAGTAAAAGTACAGAGAATTGTAAATACTCCAGTAAAGTAAAAATTCTGCTTGAGTACAGTACTTGAGTACATGTACTTAGTTACTTTCCACCGCATGCACTCATCCCTTGATTATGATGCTAACCGTCAGCCACCGTTGGCGTTGGGTCCCACGGGGACACAATCACGTTGTCCTCTCTCCTTAACATTAACGAGCGGGGGGCAAAACTTTACTCTTGACAGGTGTCATTATTTTTCAAACACATCATTTCCCACCAGGTTAACGCTAGACTTAAACGTTGCCTCACACACAGAGCATAATGAAGGACAAACGTAGCCTAGGTGGAGGTATAGTATACGAACGAGAGAGATCCGCGGCGGTGTGGAAGAGGTGAAGGCTTCCAGCAAGAGCAAGAATCAATAACTTTGCCTCTGGGGCCCCGTTTCATTTCAGGACGGGGATCACTCAGGGTTCTTAATTGACATCTCATCCAACTCCCCGCTATTATGACTTCATTATATCTATGGAGATAAAAATTAATGAGAAGCAGAGGCCCCGGACGGATATGCCAAACTTAGCATTTCATTTACATTAACCCGCTAAGACCGGGAACGCATCATCTGTGTATTTTTTTTAGATTTATTTGGCTATTCAAAAAAATAGCAGATATACAAGCTCATGGCGCGGCACCGAGTGTCGCGCTATGAGCTTGTAGATCTGCAATTCTTGAAAAATCGTGAAAAATGTTGCAAATCTTTGGATATATATATATTTTTTAAGCGTCCCTGGAACAACATATTTTGTGATGGGGGTCCGCGGCCGCGCTATGAGCTTGTATATCTGCTATTTTTTGAAGAAAAAAACGTGAACGTTTCTGCAAATCTTTAAATATATTTTTAAACAAAGATTTATAATTGTCAAATGTCTCAACAAATGTCTTAATTTTTCTGAAAAACTGTTGTTGCTATATCAGTGGTTCTCAAACTTTTTCATGTCAAGGACCCCCCGAAATGATATGTATTTGTTCGCCGACCCAAAGAAGAAAAGATTTGAGTTAAAAAGGTTTGCTTTGAAAAAAAAATACATTCAAAGTTTTGCGCAATAAATTTCAAGATTTTTCAAAAATAGCAGATATAGCGCGGCACTCGGAGCTTGTATATCTGCTGTTTTTGAATAGCCCAAAGGATAAAGTAATGGTTCAAGTGGTTGCACAGATGCGTTCCCGGTTTTAACGGGTTAAAGAAAGGAAACTCTCCCCTTGGCCGGAAGCGTAACTCTAATGACTTTAATCAATGAGAACCCCTAATTTAATGCCCCCAATTCATCCATCGTTATTGATATTCTTTATGCCCTTGTGTGTTTATTGCTTTTTATCTTACAATTCTGCACGGTCATCTGTCTGTGCGTGCAATTCAGCTGCTGTGTGTGTTTAGAATTTTGCCTTCCGTAGTTAATTTCTTGTCATAACCACCTTATTATTATGTTTATTATGTGTAGGTGAACTAAACAAAGGTAGCACTAGATTATTATGTAGAACCAACCACATGTAGTGAATACCATATGCTGTATTTAAGTGACACAACTTCCTCTTTCTAATACATACTGTAGAAAGAGTGGTAACTGCTAAATGACTGTAATGTAATGTAATGTAATGTAACATTTTGTGTCACAACACAAAATGACACCAGAATTCTAAATAAATGTATATAACCTATACTGTATATGATGAGCCAACTTCACTAGATAACTATATATTTTAGTTGGATTAACGTTTTAACAGTGTACGTCAAGTCCTGAAAATTAGGTGCATATTTCTGTAAAGAAGGTAAAAAAAAACAACTAAATACAACAAATACAAATGAATGAAAAAGTGGGATCGACTTAAAATTCAGCACAGCAACGGTGAATAAAAGAAATTGTCAGAATCGCCAGGATTGTCTTTGATATTGAAGCTGAATCCTGAAGTACAAGAGAGGACCTTGAAGAGCAGTATCTCCTGTGTGCCTTTAAGGCTGTAGTCTGGAACAAAGAGAGACAGAGAGATGAAGAGAGAGAGAGAGAGAGAGGGAGGAGAGGAGGAGAGGAGAGACACAGACAGGGGTCCTAGCTTGTTTTAAAAAGTAAAAAGAGAAGAAGAAAACTTTTTCGATTGAGAAATTGATAACTACTGTATATTAGATTATTAGTCGTAATGGGGCTGTTTGCCTGTCTGTGTAATATGTCACTACATGGCAGTAATCTGATTGTAGAAACATCAGAGCCAGTTACATGCACACCAAAATAGTTTAAAAAAAATAAACAAACATGAATACATCAATAATAAAAACTAATTACAGTGAGAATTCCGCAGGAATAACGTGTTTACGCGCCTTGCCTTGCCTTAACCCTTTAAGACTGGGAACGCATCTGTGTGTCATTTTAAGATTTCTTTGGCTATTCAAAAAATAGCAGATATACAAGCTCATAGCGCGGCACCGAGTGCCGCGCTATGAACTTTTAAATCGTGAAAAATCTTTGAATATATATATATATATATATTTAAAGCGAACATTTGTAACTCAAAAATCTTCGCTTCTGGAGGGTCCCTGGAACAACGTATTTAACAAATGTTTGCTTTAAAAAAGTATATATTCAAAAAATGTCACGATTTTTCAAAAATAGAAGCTCGAAGCTTGTAGATCTGCTATTTTTTTAATAGCCAAAGAAATGATGCGTTCCCGGTCTTAATGGGTTAAGATTGACAGAATATCATTCATATTGCTCATGCTTTTTGCTGAATGACACTTTCTGAAACACAAAAAAACGAGTTTGAAACTTCTTTATCTACATATTTTAACTTTGTTTGTGTTTTTTCGTAAATTAACGCCCTACTTGATCACACTACAGCGTCACCAGTGGTGTAAAGTAACTAAGTACATTTACTCAAGTACTGTACTTAAGTACAATTTTAAGGTACTTTTACTGGAGGTATTTCCAATTGTCTATACTTTTACTTCTACTCCACTACATCTCAGAGGCAAATATTGTACTTTTACTCCACTACAATTATTTGAAAACTTTAGTGACTAGTTACTTTTCAGATTTAAATTATATTAGAAAACATGTATCAACCACTTTAGCCCCATTTTATACCCAGGCTATTTGAAAATAGCCGATCTACAAGCATCGTGACGCGTTGTGAGCTTGTAGATCTGCTATTTTCTAATATGTAGTAGGCCTACTTTCACTTTTGGTACTTTTTGATGCCAATACTTTTGTACTTTTACTCAAGTAAATTCTGAATTCTGGACTTTTACTTGTAACAGAGTATTGTTATATTGCAGTATTGGTACTTTTACTTAAGTAAAGAATTTGAGTACTTTTTCCACCACTGAGCGTCACACAAAAGCATCAATAGTAGCAGATCTGCAAGCTCGAAACCGCCGTGCGAGGCGACGCATTTTGAGCTTGTAGATCTGCTACTGTACCTTTGCTGTTTTTGAATTTTAATCCTGAAAAGTAAGACATATGAAGACATACAGTGTGAGGTTTTCACCCGACAGAGACGATATGCTGCGATCGTTATTCACACTATTTCCTGAGTAAACTAAAAGTCCTAACATCTTGCTAAGTGTGGCATTTCTGCTCCTTTGTTTAATGCACTTTGAATGCACTGTGGTTGCCGCTGTTAAAACCAGTGGTGGAAAGTAACCAAGTATTATTACTCAAGTACTGTACTTTGTACTGTACAATTTTGAGGCACCTTGTCTTGAATTCTCATTTTTTTCCAACAATTTATACTGTAGGCTGCTTCTTCTCCACTACATGTCAGAAGCAATTATTTCCCTTTTCCCCCACTACAGTTATTTGGACACTTTAGTTGTAGATTTAGATTACTATTAAAGAAAACAAACACAAAGCAATTAAGCCCTATTTTATACTTTGGCTATTCGATTTAGAAAAAAGTCTCAAACAGTACTTTTACTCTGGTACTTTAAGTAGAATTTGATGCCAATAATGCCGTACTTTTACTCAAGTACAATGTTGAATACAGGCCTTTTACTTGTAACAGTATTTTTATATTGTGGTAGTGCTACTTTCACTTTAAAATTGGTTAGAACATCTTCCACCACTGGCTGAAAAACTACAATTTAAAAAGTGGACACAGAACCGTCTGGTGGTTTTGGGGCTGTCTTCCTAATTGATGAATAAATGTTAAACTTCAGAGCTTACATCTTTAAATGCACATAGTTCACAAAAGAATGTGGCATTTTCAATAGTCCTATTTGTCCGAATTGGGACGGACTGTCCAAAATAATGTGTTGCAATGCCCCTGAAGTTTTAAAAGTACAAACACACTCTGGATATAAACAGGAATAGCCCGTAGCGGTTCTCCAGGACTTCTTTCTGTTGTGAAGCAAATTTAGGGATTCAAGGATGGAGCTGCAGCATGGAAAATATGACACCTTGAATATCAAAACAACACCAAACCAAACCAAATAATGAGAACACAACTACACATATAGGCAAAAATGTAGAAAGAATCAGGGGGGGGGGGGGGGGGCAAAAATGTTAAACTAGCAGATCTACAAGCTCACAACAAAAATATGCCATATGCCAATATACTATTTTGTCCACAATTCCATGCTGTAGTGATGTTGGAACCATAGGAGAGATAACAGGCAAACGTTGATCAAAATAACACTTCTTTAATTAAGTATTGCAGATGTTTAACAATAATTTAACTCTTGAGAGTGTAGAATGAAACCAAATGGACCCACAAGGGTCCATTTGGTTTCATTTTATGCTCTCAAGGGTTAAAGGTCCATAAGGGTCCATTTGATAAATCTGCAAATTGATAATTAATTAATGATGTCATCAACATGATGTCATCAACATGACGTCATAGTACTAACATCATAGACTGGCCTGGTCTCCATATTTGGACATAATATTCTGTTGGGCTATTCGGGCTGAAACCGTGCCCAGATAAGGAGTCATACATCATAGTTATGTCACAAAATGACTGACATCATAGTCCGAGAGATCTGCACGGGAGCCTCGCCGCTATTAGACCCCGCCTTTTAGAACCAGCATTTTTTTTAACCTTTCCCACAACTCTTAAAGCTATAGCTGTTTTTTTTACAGTATTAAAACAATTTTAACTACAGTATATTATTTTTCTTTTGACCTTTTTTCAATTTCCGTTCATCTCACATCACATTCACTCCTGTCTCATCTCTCTGTGTGTGTGTGTGTGTGTGTGCGTGTGCGTGTGGATGTACATGTGTATGTGTGTGTCTCTGTGATGGTGATAGGTTTCATTACTGTAGTCAATCTAAGGTCGGCGGGCTGCTCCTCTCGGGCGCGGTGCACCTCAATATAATCCTTTTTAATTAAAGGCCCGCCCCCCCCCATCCCCCCCCCTGCGCCACGGCTAGCCCCGGCCGCCCGCCTCTGCCCTTTTCTCACTTGGCGCCAGCCTTTTGTTCAACCCTGGCGCTCACCCACTCGCTTCATGTCAAGCCACGCTCTTGCCATTTGAAAAGAGGAGACGTCACCTTTGTCTCTCCCCTTTTATGTGGCTTTAATCTCTGCCTCAATATTGCACAGTGTCTTGTGCGTGCGTGGGCGTGTGCGGGTGCGGGTGCGTGTGCATGTGTGTGTGGGCGTGCGTGTGTGTGTGTATGTATGTATGTATGTGTGTGTGTGTGTGTGTGTGTGTGTGTGGGTGGGTCTGTGTCTGTGTCTGTGTCTGTGTGTGTGTGTGTGTGTGTGTGTGTGTGTGTGTGTGTGTACGTGGGTGTGTGTGTGCCAGAGAGTGATTGGCGCTGTCTGCGTGTGAGGTTCATCCAGCTCAGGGCTCATCAGGGTTAAATCAGCCTTTAAAAGAGCTTGATTGGCTGTGATTGGGCGCTGATAAGAGGCCAAAGGGCGGAGTGCCATTTAGGTTGAACCGTACCGTAGATTCCCCACATTGATTTGCTATTATGAAAGCCCTGCCAATGTGTTATTTCACTCAGCAGTCTTTTGAATAGAGGGCATCGCTCTAGATCAAGTTGAGTCAAAGTCTGTTCTCTTTTCAGTGTTGTTTTTTTTTACCTTTTGTTCCACCTAGGGTTCCCAAACTTTTCCATGCCAAGGACCCCCAAAATATGGGCATAGCCTCCTCTGGCTGCGTTCCCCTATTGTGAAATGGCTTTAAAAAAAAAGAAAAGAAGAGAAAATAGCCAAGAGTTTTTGAAAATGTGTGAAAAACGTGTGATAATAATAACGTGCCCAAAATATAGGGATGCCAGGTTGGGGGTGGCGCACCATAGGGGGTCCTCAGAGTAACTACAGGGGGTCCCGCCTCGCACTGCTCTGCTATTTTCGGAGGGTTGGTGCAGTATAAAGAACCTAATGGTCAAATTGACAAAATGTTGAGGGTTTAAACTGGGTTAACTGTCTTAAAATACACATTAGAATCCAACATATTAATAGAAATTATGATGTACACTATATATGTCAAACAAGGCTATGAGGCTATCTATGAAATCTATGAAAACGTTTAATCTGCGACACAATTGTATACAATGTAGTGGGGGGGGTTCCTGCTTCATCTCTCTCTCTCTCTCTGCTAAGGGGTCCTCGGCCTGAAAAAGGTTGAAGACCCCTGGGTGGGCGCCAGGTGGGCGTGCCCGCCTTGTCTCTGGACCACCTGCTGCTCCGAACCCCCCCCCCCCCCTCCCAGTTTAGCCAGGGACCACAAATTGCCCATTTACTGTGTGTGACCACGAGGAGGCATTGCGGGGGTCTCTTGGTGGCGGAGAGGCTGTGTACCGGCAGAAGGAGTCTTACGCAACGAGGGCTAGCTGGTGGCACTAACTGAAGGCAGGGAGTAGCAAAGGCAGGGAGTAGCAACTATAGCAAGCAGTGGTGAAAAAAGCACTCACCTTTTTTACTTAAGTAAAAGTATCAATACTGCAATGTAGAAATACTCTGTTTACAAGTAAAAGTCAGGAAGCAGGTTGCAAGAAGCAGCATGCAACATGCACTAACTACAAGCACTACTAAACACAATACTACTGCCCTACCACTGACCAGACCATCTCACACACACACACACACACACACACACACACACACACACACACACACACACACACACACACACACACACACACACACACACACACACACACACACACACACACACACACACCCGTTTGTGAAAGCACACGGTTAGCGCACAAGCAGACCGTCTGTATACCAAGTCCTGACATCACTCCCACCACCCCTGGGTCACAGCGTTATTTTTTCTCTTGCTAATCCCATAGAGAAATCTTACAGTAGATTGCGTCATACAAGAACTGTGTTCCAAAAAATACACAATCCACCCGGGCGATGTTGTCGACTCTGTGTCTGATATTGAGTTACATTTGATAATTTTCAATACTTTTACTTCCACTCCACTACATCTCAGAGGCTCAAATTTGACTTTTACTCCACTACAATTATTTGAAAACGGTAGTTACTAGTTACTTTGAAGATTTTTAATATTATTTCAAAACATACCGTAACCACTTCAACCCTATATACTATTTGAAAATAGTCTTCTATTGTCAAAAGATTTGTCAAACTCGGTGCCGGACATACTGCATAATGAGTACTTTTGGTCATTTAAGTACAGTATATATGCCTTACTCAAGTACAATTTGAACACCAGACTTTTACTCGTAACAAAGTATTTCTACATTGTGGTATTGATACTTTTACTTAAGTAAAACATGTCAGTACTTCTTCCACCACTGGTGGCAACAGAATTGAGGTATTTTCAGAAGTGGAGTAGAACAGAGTAAACCTGCAGCGCTATGGTAAGACGGGCTGGTGGGGGTGTTACAGGTGGATGCAGTCATGGCCAATCAAATGATCACATTTAACCATGCATCATGTGTAACCACTTAAATTTTACACGTTGTCTATTAAGAAATAGCAGATCTACAAGCTCATAGCGCTGCACTCTGTGCCGCGCTATGAGCTTGTAGATCTGCTATTTTAGAATATATATATATTTTTTAAAGCAAAAATAAATCAACATTTTGCTTCTGGGGGTCCCTGGAACAAAATATTTTTAGATGGGGGTCCGCTGCCAAATACATATCATTTTGGGGGTCCTTGACATGAAAAGGTTTGGGAACCACTGATAATATAGCAACACAATGTTAGTGTTTCAGAAAGCAGTTTTTTTAGAAGACATTTGTAGACATTTGTAGAATGTAAAATGTATAATGAATGCAGTTATAATTCAGAAGCACTTCTTGGTGTAAGAAATTGTTTCATGATGTCCAGCAATGAGCCGAACAGAACCTGGCAGGTTGTGTACTAATTCATAGAGCTGACCAATCAGTACGCAGTATGAAGGAGAAACCTATAGTATATGATACGCCTAACAGTTCTGTTGGATACAAGCATTTAACTAATAGTTGACACACATGTGGATTAGAATGCCTTAAAAATATGGAAAAGATGGCCGTTCAACAAAGTATAAATTAGCCCTCAGGCTATGAAGTGAAAAGCGCCCTGCTGTAGTCTAAGAGAATCCAAGAATATTAAATATGAGATATTATCTTCCCTACAGTTAGCTTGGGCAAATAATTTGAATTTACTATGGCTCTATATGCTGCACTAAATCATACTGTACTGTATGTGTATTTTCTGTCTGTTGTACTTTAAACAGCAGCATCACAATGTAGATTCGTATCATCTGCACAGCAGTGTGGAACAGCAAAGCAAAACTATATATACGTATATTGGCTGACCACAGGCATCTGAACTGTAAAGATGAGATGAATCCATGCGTCCAGTTTTATATTGGGTCCTTTATTCTGATTTAAAAAAGAAAAGAAAAGAGAAGAAAGAAACCCGTCTCCCCCCCGAACTTGATTGGTTTTCCAGTTCTGCTATTTCTCTCTCTCTCTCTTTGGAAAAGCTCCCAGATTAGCCTCAGCCCGGGCTAGCTCAATATGACACCGGGGTGACACGAACCTAAAAGGCTCTTCAATGCCCAGGTGTATTTACTATCACCGGCCATAATGCTCTTTCCACTTCTCTGCATTCCATTTCAGAGCCATCAAAGGATCTTTATCCCCCCCACCCCCCCCCAACCCCCCCTTAACCCAACCCCTCCTCCCCAACCCGAGAGCCGTGGCCTGCCGCTTGTCTTCCCACATTCCCCCCATGACTCCCTGATTGATAAGAAAAACTACCCCCCGCCACCCCCACCTCTGTCTCGCCCTTGACCCATCTCCATGCACAATTCATTGGGGGTTTTAAAAGTCACATTTGCGGGCCTGCGACTTGGATTGTCTGCTGTTTAAATCAGGGTTTGGGGGGGGGGGGGGGGGTAGGTTTTGGTGGGTATCAATCTCTCTGCAGAGAATCTCTCCGTCCCTCTGTCCCCCCACATCTCCCCCCCGTCCCCCCAGGGGTTTTATGCATGCGTGCTGGGTTGCGAGAGTGAGTGCACCCTGTCCCAAGTAGACAGGGCATTTATTCACTCAACTCCCACAGTCTGTTCGACAGTTGGCGGCCATAGCCATAACAGTGTCTCTCTGTCTGTCTCTCTCTCTGTCTCTGTCTCTCTCCCTCTCTCTCTGTCTCTCTCTCTCTTTCTCCCTCCCTCTCTTGCTCTCTGTCCCGTCTCAGCTCGGGAAATGTTAGCATGCGCAACAAGCAGCCGAGACTTTGGCCTTTTTGATGGGCGGGCGATGGGGAATAAGGACGCAGGAGAGCTGGAGGAGAAAGAGCGAGTTGTGGGCGGTTCAGGGGTCAGCTCGTTGGCTGGTTTCGGCTCATTGAGAAGCGCGCTGCGTCGGGGCTTAATGACCACGTGCGGACGGACGGATGGACGGACGGATGGACGGGCGGGCGGCGTAGAGGCCGGCGCGGGATCACAGGCAGGAAGCTGTCAGCGAGAGAGAGAGAGAGAGAGAGAGAGAGAGGAGTGGAGGGAGGCGAGCGGACGTGCGTGCGTGCGTGCGGAATCAAAGGGAGACGCAGGTGCTCTGTATGTTAGCAGAGGAGGGAACGGGGCGGTGCGAGCGATGGCCGCGCATGCCGTTGTGACCTTCAGCGTCATTCACAAATCACGGCCTCCCCTTCCGTCCGGCGATGTCTCTCATTGTGTTGCAATCGATCCGGAGAGACAATTGGTTATTCACGAGCACCTCCGCGGGTCAATATGGTTTTCCCTATCTGCCTTCAATGGAAGAGCGTTTTATTCTCTCATTAAATGCAACTCACCATTGACGCCTGACCCACCCCCCCACACCTCCCTCCTCTCGCTTTTAGCCGTATCTCTCCATGACAACCAATTAATGCATGTTGGGACACCCTCGGGAGGTGCCCCCTACACGAGCCCAGACAAAAGGACATGGAGACATTCGGCTCACCCACCTATGTGGCTCGCTTTCTTCACTACCCCCCCCCCCCCCCACCAACACCCCACCCACCACCAAGCAACCTTTCCTTAACCCTAAAGGGTTAACTTCCCCGTGGCTGTATTTTCATTTCCTGTAGTGGGGCTGTTCATATTGGTTGGCAGTGTTTATGTGGAAGTCTCCTTCGTCTGTTTATTACACTGCCAATGACAGATCAGGCTCTCTGACCCCGCTGGCTAGCTTTAAATAAAGGGACTTTATTCCGAGGCACCGGACCCCCCGAACCCCCCCCCCCCCCCACACACTGCTGCCAGGCCGCTGACATGAAAGTGCCTGCAGAGTGCCGGCAAAGCAAAAGGCCAGTTAAAGGGAAATTATATTCCCAAACAAGGTTTGACAATAAACGCATGAGCGCAACAGATAAACAAAAGGCACTGTAGCGCCTCTTATTGGTTTTCTACAGGGGGTGTGTGTGCGTGTGCGTGTGTGTGTGTGTGTGTGTGTGTGTGTGTGTGTGCGTGTGTGTGCGCGTGCGTGTGTGTGTGTGTGGGAAAAAGGCACTGGGGGATTCGCCGGGCGCTTTACTGTAGAATATGTTTGAGGGAAAAGACTACCGCGGCTGAATTTATTTGCAATCTTTTAGCATTGCTAAAGGTACCGCTTCAGACTCCATTGTTGTTTAATGCATGCATGGCATGTCATGAAACCTGTATTTCAAAGTCGCACGAATTCCTCCTCTGCTGGAATTGTCTCAGTCTGTGTGGATGTGCTGTTGACAGACGTCCTGCTGCATGAGTCCAAGGCCGCAACTGATCCGTGTGAATTATTGGAATGCTTTTTATTTGCTTTTGAAACGACTCCCTTTGTTTCTTTAGGGCAATAACTGGCACTCAGATGGGAGAGTGTAGTTCAAGCTCAGGAATATTGGAATATTTCACGTTCGTATGATCTTTAAACTGAATTACCGGTAGCCACTTAAGCCCTATACAAAAATAGCCAAACTACAAGCTCACAACGCATCACGGCGTGATGCGTTGTGAGCTTGTAGATCAGCTATTCTTTCTATTTTAGAAAATTCTGAAAATGTTCACCTATAATGACCATGCCCAAAATAAGGACGCCAGGTTGAGAGTGCATGGTTAAACGGACTTGTGATTGCAACTGTCCAGTTGCAATCACAAAGAGGCTGATTGCAGATGGACCGTATATATATCGTTGCTGTCCGGCAGAAACCTAATTCAGGGCCATTGAACACCCTTTACGTCTGTGTGTTGGTAAAAAAAAACATTGAACCAATGAAAAGCATTAAAAAGCGCTTCTGACAAAACCAGCTAACTCCATTGGATCCTCAAACTCTCTGCTTATCCAGCTAACTCCACCAAAGGGGGGTGGAGTTAGCTGGTTTTGCTGACTCCAGGCTCCACCCCCTTTTGACCTCTAACCTCATTGTGAGCTTTTCCATTTCCTGAAAAATGAACATTTTTGGAGTTAGCTGGTTTCTGCTGGACAGCAGAGAAATAAAATAAAGGAGTATTCTATTTTAAATGATGGGATGTGATATTTTGTATGATCAGAAATCTATAGGAGCATCAGCCACGGAGTGAAAC
Source organism: Gymnoscopelus braueri (assembly GCF_963280865.1). Classification (NCBI taxonomy): domain Eukaryota; kingdom Metazoa; phylum Chordata; class Actinopteri; order Myctophiformes; family Myctophidae; genus Gymnoscopelus; species Gymnoscopelus braueri. The sequence goes on along the minus strand of NC_137612.1, from coordinate 40,704,128 downwards.
ATGCGATATACGACATGAGACCAATCTCCGGCAACTCTCCAAGACCGGTAGAGAGTCTCGAACGTGGGGGAAAAAAAAGAAGAAGAAAATTGATTGCATTTGAAATGTAGTGGTAAAAAGGGAGCTTAATGTTAATGTTAGGCATAGTACAGGGAGCAGCGGGCGCGAGCGTCTTGAGATGTCTGTGGATGTCGTTATGGGCAGCCGTCGTGTCGAGCTCTACTGAGCATGCTCCGCGCTGGTCGGCGGTCCGTCGGGGGGGCGTTGTTATCTCTTCACCGAGTCGTTTCGCTCTCCGTGTTCCCCCCAAAGAGCCAATGTTGCAGCACATCAGAAAGAGCCCTCGCCTCATTAAGCCATTGATATTCTGTGATGCCGGGCGCCCTGCTGAAAGCCCCGTATATAGGGACAGCGGTGCCAGGAGAAGGACACAGTGTGTGTTTTATGGCAGACACTCTGCTAATAGTGAGGGAAATGGCATTAGCATGTGGATATGTGCGCTCTCTCTCTCTCGCTCTCTCTCTGTTGTGTGTGTGTGTGTGTGTGATGTGTGTGTGTGTGTGTGTGTGTGTGTGTGTGTGTGTGTGTGTGTGTGTGTGTGTGTGTGTGTGTGTGTGTGTGTGTGTGTGTGTGTGTGTGTGTGTGCGCGTACGGCTTTGCTTGGAACTTGTGCAATCACTGTGTTCCACTGAGAGAGAGAGAGAGGGAGAGAGGGAGGGATGGAGGAGAGAGAGGGAGAGAGGGAGGGAGAAAAGCGAGAGAGCGAACAGTAGCGAGCGAGCGCAGAGGTTGAAGGGAGTGTGGGAGGGGGGGAGGGGGGGGAGAGAGAGACCTACACAGTAAAATCCCGAATGTCAATTGAACTCTGTGGGGTTTACCGCGGTGGAACCAAGCGGACCCATAAGGGTCCGCTTGGTTCCACGCACGCACACCCTCTCAGAGTATTTTTTTTACAGTGTAGAACTCTGGCAGTACAGCACCAGCAGCAGCCCGGGCAAAGCCACTGTTATAAATACAGCATTCTAATGGT
>NC_137612.1:40668098-40700598 GCF_963280865.1 Gymnoscopelus braueri | reverse complement strand
CATTTTGAGCTACTGTAGGCTATGTGTCAGAGTCATGCAGAGACAATGTCAGTGAGTCTCTCTCTCTCTCTCTCTCTCTCTCTCTCTCTCTCTCTCTCTCTCTCTCTCTCTCTCTCTCTCTCTCTCTCTCTCTCTCATCCTCTCTCTCTCTCTCTCTCTCTCTCTCTCTCTCCTCTCTCTCTCTCTGCCTTTATATCTCTCTGTCTGAATCCAAACAAAGGCTTGAACGCAACACCGAGGCAACTCTTTTATTCAAACAGCTTCTTCCCATAGTAACACAGTTGTCTCAAGGCTAAACAATCTCTATCTTGTCATTATTTTTTGCTTCCCTGCCTCCTCCCGGTGGGGGCTCCTCGCTGGGCAGGTGAGTCAGAAGCATACAACAGAAAGTCACAACACAGAAATGTGTGTGGGGAGGACGTGGGCATAACGACTAAATTGGGTAGAAAAAAAGGGGTAAAAAAATAATTGGCTACTCTAAATTGAGATGAAAAAAAAAGAGAAAAGAAAATGAGGGGCCTGCCTCCTCAACTGTACTCCGAGTTGAAATAAAGGTTATGATGATGATGCCATCTAGACGTAAGGGCCTTTCCCCTTGGGCTCAACCGTCTTCCAGGAGAAAGGGACTCTAGATTGAATTTCCGCAGATCACCGAGATTCCGCGTTGTTCCATTCCAGTTCTCCATTCATTGTATAGGCCAGTGGTTTTCAACCAGTGGTCCGGGGACCACCAGTGGTCCTTTGGTTGGGTGCCAGGCAGCCAGGGGGTCCCCAGCGAAATTGGTTACATAGCGTCGCAATCATTTTCACCACTTAGCATTGGCTATTTAAAAAATAGCAGATATACAAGCTCATAGCGCGGCACCGAGTGCCGCGCTATGAGCTTGTATATCTGCTATTTTTTGAAAAATCTTGAAAATGTGTGCATAGCCTATCTTTGAATATATATATTTTTTTTTTTAAAGCGAACATTTTTAACTCAAATCTTTGCTTCTGGGGGTCCCTGGCAGAAAACATTTCAGATGGGGGTCCGCGGCCAAATATATATCAATTTAGGGGTCCTTGACATGAAAAAGGTTGAAACCCACTGGTTTAGGCAAAGACTGAATGACACCAGAATCCTGCTGGAAGAAGCTGCATGTGCAGGAGGTGTGATTATAGCCAGCATTTGGTCTCTGTGTCTCTGAATAGTAGTAGTAGTCAAGTCCAGTCAAGTCCAATTTTATTTATAAAGCAGACTATAAGATAAAGGCACGGGGGGGGGGGATGCATACAGGGTGCAGGCTTGATGGAAAGAGTCTATGGTGATTTAGGGCGGATTCAGACCGGATTCAGACTATGGTCCTGCACAGTGGTGGAAAGTATCTAAGTACTTAAGTACTGTACTTAAGTACAATTTTGAGGTATTTGTACTTTACTTGAGTATTTCCAATTTCCAATACTTTTACTTCTACTCCACTACATCTCAGAGGCAAATATTGTACGTAACAGTGGACAGAAGGCTGTTCCTGAGTTTTGGACACAACCACGGAAAAAAGCTCGGTCACCCTTCTTCCAGTCCTCTTGCCCTGGGGGAATCCTCCATAGAGGTGCATGCATACCTTCCCAAAGACACAGGCTGTAGCTGTAGTGGTTGTATCACAGCTCTGGAACAGTCCAAGAGGCCTTGTGGACTTGAACCCAAGTAACCCTCCGGATGCAGATGATAATTATCTTCTATCAGCACAGCTGTGTGGTAGCAGCACCTGGAGGGAACCTCAGGGGGACGCGTTCTCCTCTCCCAGTTGTCACTTGCATAACCCTCCAAAGGTTCTCTCTCTCTCTCTCTCTCTCTCTCTCTCTCTCTCTCTCGACCCCGAGGGGGGTCCACACATGATTTTTTGGGGGGTCCCCAGATGACAGTGAAGTGACAATTTAAGGACTTTTAAGACCTTTTGAATACCTGGAAAAAGACTATTACTGCATCAAAAGCAATCAACAAACTATACTATAAAAACTGGTCAAACATTGGCCAAATTGTCGGAAATTGTGAAAAGAGCCGATCTACAAGCTCACAACGCGAGGCGTTGTGAGCTTGTAGATCTGCTATTTTCACAATATTTATCTGCGGAACCGAGTCAAAGCAAAATCGAGGGGTCCCCAGTTCAAATATGATTATTTTGCAGCCTGAAAAGATTGAGAACCACTGATGTAGCGCAACGTCTGTCTGTCTGTCTGTCTGTCTGTCTGCCTGCCTGCCTGCCTGCCTGCCTGCCTGCTAGTCTGGTTCACTATGTAATTTTGTCGGATTTTTTTTAAGATTTGCAAAACTATACATTTTTGGAAAGGTTATTGTCTAAGGAATCAGAAAATCAATGTTTGCATTTGCCCAGATGTGTATATGGCGGCCATATTGGCAATTATAAAATGGCCACCCTAAAATGTACGTTTTTTAATATCTCGGCCTCTAAATAAGCTGGAACATTGATTTTAACTCTTAAACCTACATTTTCAGTGTCGAGGAATCCAATGGTGGTAATTATAAAGCTACAACACTTTACAATATTAACCCTTAGATGCATGACTGAGTCCAAAATGACCAGATGTGGTTGTTTTCTTGCAATATCTTTGTAATTAAAAAAACATTTATCAATTAATATTGAAGATTTGCAAAACTATACATTTTTGGAAAGGTTATTGTCTAAGGAATCATAAAATCAATGTTTGCATTTGCCCAGATGTCTGTGGCCATATTGGAATTGACAAAATGGCCGCCGTAAAATGTATGTTTTGTAATATCTTGGCTTCTAAATAAGATGGAACATTGTTTTTAATGGCTAAACCTACATTTTCAGGGTCAAGGAATCCAATGGTGCAAGTTATCATTTCATTTTTTGTAACATCCCATTGACATAATCCATCATATGGGTAAAAATAGCACAGCCCAGGCAGTCAGTCAGATACTAACTCAGTGTTCTTTTTATTTCTTTTAACTGTGAACTTTGGATGTTTGTGTAACCATCTTAAACATCATGACATGTGTAATCTTAGACAGTCTCTATCCATCATCATCATCATCATCATCATCATCATCATCATCACTTTCGTGCATCACAGCTTGGGAATCATCATCGTTCTGGCACTGGCTGCTGCACTGACACATTTCAGTACAGGCTAAGTCCTTAGCTTTGCAGGAACATCTGCCAGAAGAACAGTCTGATTTGCACTTGCATTGAACCATCTCAAGGATGGCCTTTGGAGCTGGGAGGACCTCTGTGGTCGTTGGTTTCAGCATGCCACCCGAGTGTTTGAAGTACCCATTTTGCAGGGGATCCAGCTGTGGATCCTGCAGAGCAATGGCTGCTTGTGCCCATGCCCTTGTTTGGACATGGACTCTCAAAATGTGCTGTTTCAGAGCTCCAGGTGTTGGAGGGAGCTTGTCACTTTCTGCCCTGTGCTTGCAGAACAGATGCCATCGCAGTTCAGGGATTGTCTTGATGTTGATACCCTTGGGTGAGTAAGCTGCACATACAAAGGACTCCAGTGTTGACAGCATTCCTTCTGTCACTTCTGCTTCATCCAAAAGCATCTGCAGAGCTTTGATAATATCGCCATCCGTTTTGAGGTAGACCTGCAGCCAGGTTGCCTTGCTTATACGGGAGAACCTCCCTGTGTTGTTGAGTAAGCTGCACATACAAAGGACTCCAGTGTTGACAGCATTCCTTCTGTCACTTCTGCTTCATCCAAAAGCATCTGCAGAGCTTTGATAATATCGCCATCCGTTTTGAGGTAGACCTGCAGCCAGGTTGCCTTGCTTATACGGGAGAACCTCCCTGTGTTGTCGGCCCCAGTGAATGCATGGAAGGCTGGCAAAGCCTTTGCTCTTTCTTTACCTAGAGCTCGCCACAATCTTCAATCTGCACAACACCAGAGGCCATAGAAATGGACGTGTTCATCAGCAGGAGGTCATAGTTTGCTGTGACTAGCACTAAAACGTCCGTATCTGGGGAGAAAAATACCAACGGTTGCATCAGGTGGGTTTCGCTGTGAAGCCAGCACAGCCTGGTGGATCAGCAGTGTGTCTGCTTCTTCGTGGTTATTTTCTTCAAAGACCAGGTCTTTGTTGCTCCTGGTGTATCTAGAAGCAGACGTGATGATCAGCTTGGAGGATCCCCTGTTGTACTCTAGTGTTTTGGTATCAAGATAGTCAGTCAGATCAGCCTTCGACTTGTCATGGGAGAGGAACCTGCTCATCGGGATGTGTTTGATGGTAGGCAAGGAAACCTGGCTGCAGGTCTACCTCAAAACGGATGAAGATGTTATCAATGCTCTACAGATGCTTTTGGATGAAGCAGAAGTGATGGAAGGAATGCTGTCAACACTGGAGTCCTTACAGCTTACTCACCCAAGGGTATCAACATCAAGACAATCCCTGAACTGCGATGGCATCTGTTCTGCAAACACAGGGCAGAAAGTGACAAGCTCCCTCCAACACCTGGAGCTCTGAAGCAGCACATCTTGAGAATCCATGTCCAAACAAGGGCATGGGCACAAGCAGCCATTAATATGCAGGATCCACAGTTGCATCCCCTGCAAAATGGGTACTTCAAACACTTGGATGGCATGCTGAAACCAACGACCACAGAGGTCCTCCCAGCCCAAAAGGCCATCCTTGAGATGGTTCAATGCAAGTGTAAATCTGACTGTTCTTCTGGCAGATGTTCCTGCAAAGCTAAGGACTTAGCCTATACTGAAATGTGTCATTGCAGCAGCCAGTGTCAGAACGATGACGATTCCCAAGCTGTGACGCACGAAAGTGATGATGATGATGATGATTATGATGATGCATAGACTGTCTAAGATTACACATGTCATGATGTTTAAGATGGTTACACAAACATCCAAAGTTCACAGTTAAAAGAAATAAAAAGAACACTGAGTTAGTATCTGACTGACTGCCTGGGCTGTGCTGTTTTTACCCATATGATGGATTATGTCAATGGGATGATACAAAAAATGAAATGATAACTTGCACCATTGGATTCCTTGACCCTGAAAATGTAGGTTTAGCCATTAAAAACAATGTTCCATCTTATTTAGAAGCCAAGATATTACAAGACATACATTTTACGGCGGCCATTTTGTCAATTCCAATATGGCCACAGACATCTGGGCAAATGCAAACATTGATTTTATGATTTCTTAGACAATAACCTTTCCAAAAATGTATAGTTTTGCAAATCTTCAATATGAATTGATAAATGTTTTTTAATTACAAAGATATTGCAAGAAAACAACCACATCTGGTCATTTTGGACTAAGTCATGCATCTAAGGGTTAATATTGTAAAGTTTTGTAGCTTTATAATTACCACCATTGGATTCCTCAACACTGAAAATGTAGGTTTAGGAGTTAAAATCAATGTTCCAGCTTATTTAGAGGCCGAGATATTAAAAAACGTACATTTTAGGGTGGCCATTTTGTAATTGCCAATATGGCCGCCATATACACATCTGGGCAAATGCAAACATTGATTTTCTGATTCCTTAGACAATAACCTTTCCAAAAATGTATAGTTTTGCAAATCTTCAAAAAAATCCGACAACATTGTAAATCTAAGCATAAGGAACCAGACTATGCCTGCCTGTCTGTCTCTCCTCTCTCACCATCTTCTCTCTCTTGTCTGTCTCATCTTTATCTCTCTCTCGTCCTCAACACATTTTGAGCTACTGTATGCGTCAGAGTCAGAGACAATGTCAGTGAGTCAACATCTTCCTCTCTCTCTCTCTCTCTCTCTCTCTCTCTCTCTCTCTCTCGCTCTCTCTCTCTCTCTCGGCCTTTATAACTCTCTGTCTGAATCCAAACAAAGACTTGAACACAACACCGAGGCAACTCTTTTAATTCAAGCTTCAACCCTTAGTAACACAGTTGTCTCACAGCTGAACATCTCTATCTTGCCATTGTTTTGCTTCTCTCGGCTCTAACACCACACACACACGCACGCGCGCGCACACCCACGCGCGCGCACGCACGCACGCACGCACACACACACACACACACACACACACACACACACACACACACACACACACACACACACACACACACACACACACACACACACACACACACACACACACACACACACACACACACACACACAGTGTGCTATATACTTATATCACTGTTGCAATGATAAATGGTGATAAAAGCGGGCCATTAAATACACTGCCCTGCAAAAGGCAAAGAGGCCGAGGACAAAAAAAAAAGTGGATGTGATGTTCTCTCTGCTCCCATTCTAATAGCACTGCGGTTTCTATCAGATGGCCCCGCCCCGATCCATCCCACCACCCACCGCCCGCCCCCTCTACCCTTTTACCGCTCAACACCTCTGCAGCGGCCAACGACGTGGCTTGATCACGTTGACCCCTGGATGTCAAGTATCCCATTCAGATGACCTCCGCGCTTTGTACTGCCGGAACGCCTATGGCCCGAGGCCAAGCGTTTCTATAGCCACAGAGCAACGGAGAGAGAGAGAGAGAGAGAGGGAGAGAGAGAGAGAGAGAGAGAGAGAGAGAGAGAGAGAGAGAGAGAGAGAGAGAGACAGACAGAGAGACAGAGAGACAGGAGAGACAGGAGAGACAGGAGAGACAGGAGAGAGAGAGAGAGAGAGAGAGAGAGAGACAGGAGAGACAGGAGAGAGAGAGAGAGAGAGAGAGAGAGAGAGAGAGAGAGAGAGAGAGAGAGAGAGAGAGAGAGAGAGACAGGAGAGACAGGAGAGAGAGAGAGAGAGAGAGAGAGAGAGAGAGAGAGAGAGGGAAAGGGAGAGGGAGAGAGAGAGAAGGAGAGAGAGGGAGAGGGAGAGAGAGGGAGAGAGAGAGAAGGAGAGAGAAGGAGAGAGAGAGAGAGAGAGAGAGAGAGAGAGAGAGAGAGAGAGAGGGGTCGGGGGCGGAGCGGGGCTGAAGGTAGAGAGAGGAAAGGGAGAGGGAATGTGGGGGATATCTGCAACACTAATAGATTCTTATCTCCTCCTCTCACCATTGGCCTGGAAGAACACCAGGAGCAGCGTGTCTGCTGAGATAAATAAAAGAAAGCCTCCACATCGATCCCGCCCCGCCCCCTTGGTTTCCAAGAGGCCTCGCCGTGACCTTTCCGCGAGATAAGGTGGTCGTGAAGGTCATGGAAGCTCCCCAGCCAACAGCCCCCCCCCCCCCCCCCCCCCCGAACACAACCCGCCTTCCAGGCTCTCAGGCAGGCAGCATGGCGATGGGGAGCACTGTACCGAAGTTCTGTCTGTTTTTCAAAACTTGGGGTCTGTGTACGTGTGTGCGTGTGTGACAAAAAGTGGTGGGAAAAGTACTAATCAATACTGCAATGTAGAAGTACTCCGTTACAAGTAAAAGTCCGGAATTCAAAATGTACTTGAGTAAAAGTACAAAAGTATTGGTATCAAAATGTACTTAAAGTACCAAAAGCAAAAGTACTAAAATGTTTGAAAATAGCAGATCTACAAGCTTGTATATCGGATCAAATAGCCTAGGTATAAAATAGGGCTTAAGTGGTTAATGTATGTTTTATACTGTAATAATTTATATCTGCAAAGTAACTAGTAACTCAAGTTTTCAAATAATTGTAGTGGAGTAAAAGTACAATATTTGCCTCTGAGATGTAGTGAAGTAGACGTAAAAGTACAGACAATTGGAAATACTACAGTCAAAATTGTACTTAAGTACAGTACTTGAGTAAATGTACTTGGTTACTTTACACCACTGCGTGTGTGCGTGGGGCTAGGGGTATTACTTTTTGTAAAGCTATTGCAGTTTACTTTCCATTGTGTTTGTGTTTGTCTAATTATGTTCCTTTCTACCAGGAGATGGCCCTTAATACCTGAAAAGCTCGGCGTAATATATTGGTGCAATTTTTGCATCAATCCCTCAGATGTCCTTTGAACGGGTAAATATTATGAGAACGGTCTGGATTTTTTTCTGTTTACGGGGGTTTCCAGGCAAGATTGACAGAGGCATGACGACCCGATTGACAGTGGTGTAAAGTAACTAAGTACATGTACTCAAGTTCTGTACTTAACACATTGAATGCCAAAAACGGTCCGGACCGTTTTTGAGGATCCAAACGAGAAGTGCCGAAAACGGTCCGGACCGTTTTTGACCCAATTCTATTTTTATACATGTGGGCCACGTGGGGCGCTAAAACGAAACTTTGACATCACCCAAGGAGTTTCTGAGAAGAAGAGGCTGGATCTGGCTCCATGTCAAAAATCCTTCCGGTCGGCGTTTTCAATGTTATCTCCTTGACTAAAAGCTTAATATCTCCATTTCTTTTTAACGTGGTGAAAACGAGCCGTATTGTTCCAGGCGTTATTCGGGACCCTCCGCCGTCTCGCACGCACGCTTTGTTTACATGCACTTCCGCGTCGGGGCTTCTACAGCACGAAACGTATAACGCAAGTGGATGGAAGAAATGCAGGCACTCAACGTATAATATTTTAATAAACCTCTGGCACCCAATGTGTTAAGTGCATTTGTACATTTTGAGGGATTTTTACTTTACTGGAGTATTTCCAATTTTCAATGCTTGTACTTCTACTCCACTACATCTACAGTAAGTATATTTTGATGCCAATACTTTTATACTCGTACCCTTGACTTTTACTTGTAACAGAGCATTTCTACATTGTGGTATTGATACTTTTACTTAAAAAAAGATGTCTGTACTTCTTCCACCACTGCCGATTGACGAGACGACGACTGTCAGGTTGACCTTTTCAGAAATGCATCAGGGGGCCAGGGGTCAAAGGTTACACTTGATGTAGAAGTAACCCGGGTGCGTCACTGTCTTATTTGTGTCAAGTGACAATGCCGGCGAGCGTGCGGTGAAGAGATCACGTCTATGTTATGCCTCGCTTGGAAAAAGGTTACGGAAACAAGTTGGAATTTAAATTCCACCCCGGCCTACGTCAGCGTTCCATTCAACCCATTCAAACCGGGAAAGCGCCTGTGTCATTTTAGACGTTTAGCTTTACATCGTCTCTGTCGGGTCATAATTATGTCCAAAATATGTTATTTTTTCAGGATTCAAATTCAAAAATAGAAAAAGTTGCAGATCAACAAGCTCGAAACGTGTCGCTTCGCGCATATATCATGTAGCACAGGGTCTTCAACAGGGGGTCCGGGACCCCTAGGGGGTCCTCAGAGTTACTACAGGGGGTCCGCCAAATCTTTGTGTGATATATATATATTTATTTTTACATTAACCACTTGAACCCTAACATCCCTTTTCTGAGGAGAACTTGAGCCAAAAATAGCAGATCTACAAGCTCACAACGCCTCGCGCTGCGTTGTGAGCTTATAGATCGGCTATTTTTGGCAAACAGGTATAGGTGTAGAAGGAAAAAAGAGCTGACCAAGTAAACAAAAAAAGTTTAATCTGAAACACAATTTTATACAATATGGAGGGGGTCCCTGCTTCATCTCTCTCTCAGCTTGGGGGTCCTTGGCCTGAAAACATTGAGGACCCCTGATGTAGCATATATTATATCATCACCTTTTATATATCATCACCTTTTGTCATACAAAACATACTTACTACAGATTTTTGCCATTGGGCCTTTTTTGGGTGAGATATTTAACTCATATTGATAGGTCATGAAAAATTGAGAGACGAGGCAAGGAAAAACTCCCCTTAAATGGGAAGAAGAAACCTCAGGCAACAAACAACAGCAACGACAATAGTTACAACTATAATGACAACAATAACAATAATAGCCGGTATCATAATAGTGTAATATAAACACTTGATCTGTAGCCGGGGTTCCACAAAGTACAAAATGGACAAATTAACGCTACTGTGTAAGATGAGAAGCAGGTCTGTTGCTTAAGCGGTTAATATGTATAGTTGCCAAGAGGTAAACACACTTCCGCGTCTCTGCCAACAGCTATTGAAGAAATGCCGTTACCATTATTGAACACAAACACTGATTATATCCTGCTTGAACTAAGAACGGCGAAACAGTCCTTTTCCTGTTGTCTCGATCTGTCAGCCCAGGCTCCCATCGAGGAGAAATTATAAGCTTCATTTGGTTTCAATTGAACGTCTGGGTTCCTGCAGCGTCCTCTGATTAATGTGCGGCTGAATTCTCATCCCGTTCACTTTGTAAAAAAAAAGGTTTGTCATCTGGATTCAAATGGGCTTTTTGGGTTGTTTGCTTGTCTTTGTGTGTGCTTTTGGAACAATTTCTTGCTCTCTATAAACAAAAAATTACAGACATTACTAATCATTAAAATCTGCAGAAGACTGTGGGCCCTATCTTGCGCGCCGCCTTAGCCCAATTACCCCTAAACTTATTAGCCATATTTTACTATTTTGAAAAATATATATATATATAGTTGAACAAGCCAATCTACATCGACACGATGTGAGCTTGTAGATCGGCTATTTGAACTATATTTTTAAATGTTTTTTAAAATAGTAAAAAATGGCAAAAACGTTTAGGTGCTAAAGTGCTCATGTGGTCCATAGTCGCTTCTTTTGGGCTGGTTTTCCTAGACCTGGTTGCTTGTAGAGACGTAATGTAAGGGCCCGTTTAGTTACATTGGTACCTTGGCTTTACAAATGGATAAATTAACGGGATCTTACTGTGCATAATATTAATAAATAATGTAAATTATGATCAAAATGCCAGAGATTAGACTATACTCTCACACACGCAAAGTAGCATTTTTTTCCTCCTTCTCCCGGCTATAACCCATGTTTGCTGGATTTGATTGGACAGGAGCTGGGTGTTCCGTGTGCCATAGCTCCTAACCTTGACACAGGTAAATAAAGAAATAAACAAGAGCCCAGATTAGGTCTTATCTTGAGTAAAGGTGTAGCGTTGTGTCAGCTCTGGAAGCTAGGTGATGAAGATAATAACTTTCTTTTTTCATTTTCACTCGGGAGGAGGACAACGTTAATTCCCCCTGTGCCCCCATGTGAAGAGAAAGCATCCCTGGGTGTCTTATCTCCGTGCCATCGCTCGCTCTCTCTCTTCTCAAGGGAAGAGCAGCGGACACATCTCACAGATAGCAGAGCACTAACGGTTTACAGCCCAGCACTCTATATTCCATCTGGTTGCTATACGCTCGCTGTGTCGGCCCGCGCAACGCAGCGTTTTTTGTGGAGAACATTTCAGGAGGGTGTCACAGCATTGACCACTCGCCAGCACAGAACTTTACACAGTCAAATCTGGAGTGTTAATGCAACTCTGAGGGGCGAATGCACAGAGTTTCTCCTGGAAGAAAGTTGAGCCTAAGGGGAAATTAAGGCGGGTTGTAGGATTGCCTGTTGCATGATGGGAGATAGTAGTATGATCCTCTTTAGAAGATACAAAACCTGTACATGTTCACCTCAGACTGTCCTGGGCTGAAGACATTATGCAAGCTAGCATTTATTCAGTATGGTCTGGAACAGTCTGAACACTCCCATAGCTATGACAAGCAACAGTATCTACAAGCTCACAACGCGTCGCAAATGTAGATTGGCTATTTTCAAATTGACAAAGTGTATTATGGGCCTGAAGTGGTTTTGTAACATAATCCAAATCTACAAAATAACTAGTAACTAAAGTTTTCAAATAGCTTAATTACAGTGGAGTTAAAGTACAATATTTGCCTTTGTAGTGGAGTAGAAGTAAAAGTATTGACAATTGGAAATACTCCAATAAAGTTGAAATACCTCAAAATTGTAATTAAGTACGCTACTTAGTTACTTTGCACCACTGTGTAGGAGTGCGGATATTTGTGCAGTTCATTTTTTGGAATCCATCCTGAATTGCTCTATGAAGTAATGTTCGGGGTGCGTCCCAATGCAGCCGCCCCCCCGTCCCCCCCCGTCCCCGTCTATATGCATGGCCAGGTTGGCTGGTGACCGAGGTTAAACAGCTAGTTTAATTAAAGGAGGCACTGTGTGGAAATCAAGACGGATCGGCGCTGCGAGCGGGAGGCCACCTCCCTGGAGCCTCAGTCCATTAACACCGTCACTCTGCTCATCAGCGCCACACCTGCCCACTCCCCCTCCTGGTTGCCTTTAATCATGCTCACTAATAACAGCCATTATATCATACAGTCAACTGTACGCCTGCAGCACCAACGCCTGCTGTTTACCAAGAGAGAAAAAGGCACATAGGCAAACCGCAACGGAAAGAGCTGAATGATGTGTTATCACACGGGGGGAAATGATGGTTCTTAAATGGTCTTTTGAAAATACTATATGGTTCCACGAAGAACCATCACCTACTGAAGAATCGTGTTATTTTTGTGAATGGTTCTTCATGTTCTCATGTGGTTCTAGAGAGCCTTTATATTTAGTCAAGGAAACATTTTTGATGGTTCTTTTTGAGGCACCTTTAACCATTTAAACCCTATATAGCATCTCCAATTTGGGCATGTGTTAATCGGTGAACATTCGCCGAAAATAGCTAATCCACAAGCTCACAACGTATCGCGTTGCTATGCATTGTGAGCTTGTAGATCGGCTATTTTCGATTAAGAGATTTGGTGTTGAGGGGGGGGAAAAAAGTATAGACCCCTGCGCGCCACACGTTGTTAAAGTGTATCTAGGGGTTTGAGCGGTTATGGGTTCTCTGTAGGGCCATTAAACCTTGGTCTGGAAAAGTTCTCCCTGGAACCAAAAATGGTTCTTCTAAGGCATCACTCTGAAGAGCCAGCTTTGGTTTCCAGTTGGCACCTTTTTTTTCTATTTATCTATTATTTATAAAACATCCACACTTTCCTGTCTCTGGGCCAATGGGATCGCTCATCCACGGGTGGGGGGGGTTCTATCAGGCGATCTCGCTACCTGTCGTGGAGGGACAGCCCAGGCCACGTGGATGTTTAGAATGATTACACGCGCAATAAAGATGAATTGCTCCTCCTCTGTGTTTATGACTCGGCGTCGGGTGTGTTGTCAGAGGCAATATAGCGGAGATGGTAAACAGAGACAGGTGCATTTGTTTACTGCTAATGGGCGCTAGTAAAGCTACAATGCTAATGTCCCCTTCAGCACCGGGCTCTGGGCATCTGCTGGGTGGGAAGTCATTACCGCCTCATGCATATTTGTAGTCAAAGCAAGGCAGTCACAATAACCCATACCCATTTTTTTTTACCATGCAAAATCTGAGCCACTAAAAGTGTGGGGAATACCTTCCCCCACACTTGCATATTAGTGTAGTCAATCATACTTATAAGTTTGTGAAGTTCCTGCCTGTTGCTAATTGATTACAGTGGGTTTGTGTGAGTTTTGTATGCACCACTTAGCTATTGTGATCTGCACGATCAATGCTTCCATCGATCTCCGACATGCCAAATTTAGCGTGTTACGCTGACAAACAATAGCGCCTTTTACACAGCCTGTTCAAGGCCGGAAATGTTGCGCCGCTATTCCGCCTAACTGTTTTGTATTAAAAAAAAGAGACACGGAGTGGGGAGCATTGTTGTTCCTGCGTTAAAGGGATAGTTCACCCAAAGAATTACTTTTTTTCTATCGATTAGTCCCCCCCAATGGAGACTTGAATTCATGGATTATAAATGTTTTGGCGCATTTCTAAGCCAATAATTTGATGACCAGCGGTTCCGGTAGGAGACACAAAGGAGACTCTTTGTGTCTCCTACCGGAACTGCTGCCGGTCATCAAATTATTTGCTTAGGAATGCGACAAAAAATATATATATATCCATGTATTCAAGTCTCCATTGGGGGGGACTAATCGATAGAAAAACAGTCATTTTGGGGGTGAACTATCCCTGTAAGCCACCAGTGGCTGTAGTCACAGAGCCAAATGGACGTCTGTATGAAAGGGAGGGCATGGCGGGTCAGGAGTGTGACCAGAGGTGGAAAAAGTACTCACATGTTTTACTTAAGTAAAAGTATCAATACTGCAATCTAGATATACTCTGTTACAAGTAAAAATCCGGAATTTAAAATGTACAGTAAAAGTATAAAAGTATCGCTATCAAAATGTACTTAAAGTACCAAAAGTAGAAAAAATTATTGCTGATCATTGTTGATCGGCTATTTTCAAATGGCCGAAATGGCTGAAGTGGTTAATGTATGTTTTGTAATGATAATAAAAATCGACAAAATAACTATAGTAGTGGAGTAGTGGAGTAGAAGTAAAATAGGCTACTGAAAATTGGAAATACTCCAGTAAAGTAAAACATCAAATGTGTACTTAAGTACAGTACTTGAGTAAATGTACTTAGTCACTTTCCACCACTGGGTATAAGCCTTAAGGCCTGCTCACCTTCCTGCCTCAAACCGCTCCCTGCTTCTCCTCCAACACTCATCATTACACATCAACATTATTGTATAGGATGCACTGGGATCATCATAGACTGTAAAGAATATGGACGAAGGGAGCCGTTACGTGACCCATTGGTTTCTACTGATGCGTTTTGAAGCCACTTTTTTCAGCCAATTAAAATCCACCATCTTGTCATTTCCGGTCCCAAATAGCAACCGGACTGCTATTGGCTGGAATGGCAGTGTGGGCGGGTCTTCACTCAGTAAAGCCAGTAGAAGCCCCAGGCCCCGAGGCGTTGTGAGCTTGTAGATCGGCTATTTTTGGCAAAGAGGTATAGGTGTAGAAGGAAAAAAGAGCTGACCAAGTAACCAAAAAAAGTTGAATCTGAAACTAATCTGAAAATAAACAGGGACCTGCAGATCCTACATCCACCTGCATTTTCAAATCATTCCAACCACAGCTCCCTGACCCAGCCTGACCCACTTCAACACATCTATTTTCATAGCCTGGTCCGGCCTGTTGCCGTTAAAGACACAGTCAGACAGCCACAGCATTTTCAATGGAAATCACACTTTTTGTTTGTGGGTTATACAGCATGCTCTTATATGGGGAAAAAAACATTCTTTATGTCACTCAACAAAGGAAAAAGATTCGGTACAGAGGCTACTACATCGTCAGTTCATTTTGTGTCAGTATTTTGTGAAAAAAAAAGTCGTATATAGTTGTAAACGTATGAAATTAGCTGACAACAGGCTCTCATCTTAAACAACATACAACAAACAACAACAACACGAGACGCTGATGCTGTTGTGTTACACGTCACTCCTTTGATTATTATTTTTTTTGCCAGCGTTTGGTTCTCTTTAAAAAAGCTAAATCAGCGTAATGACAGATCTACTTTACGGCGATGTTTTCAGGGATCGCCGTATAACATGGGCTAATTTGTATTCCCAATTTGTGCTCACAGAGTAAAATCCTCAGTCTTAATTTAACTCAGAGAGCGTGTACAGATGAAAAACAGACACATTTGGTTATTTGTACACACTTTTAGTTCAAATTAACACAGGATGTTTCTATGCATTGTTGACTGTCACTGATGTGAAACTGTCCATATGGCCATGCCTGTCACACAGCCCATATAGTATGGCCAATATGGAGATTTCCAACATCAGCATACATTTTTGGAGCCATGGTTACTGTTGTGTGTGTGTTTTTTATTTGTATTTATATGTTTATTTGACAGGGACAATACAAAAAACAATGAATCAAGTTACAAAAACATGAAACCGTTGCAATTGTATCATGGGGTTTATCGCCGAGGCTAATTTGCGACCCCAGTCCCTGGTTAGACCTTTCTATACAAATATCTACCTAGTGTGTGGATCAGATCCGAGTTCATTCAGCGAGAGAGGGAGGGAGAGAGGGGGGAGAGGGATGTGGAGAGAGGGAGAAGGTGAGAGAGGGAGAGAATGAGGGAGGGAAAGCGCAGGAGGGAGAGAGGGAGGCAGAAGGAGAGAGGGAGAGAGAGAGAGCCTATTTCACCCAGGCAATATCCCAGCCAATTAGTTCACCGAAACCTGAACACGCTGTGACGTGTTGTCAGTGCAGTAAACCCTGGCAGCACGAGTCGCCTTCATGAGCTCTGGCACCTATTCATTTACAAATTAAGCACTGAATACCAGTGATCAGTGGTAGAGAACAAAAACAATTATAAAGCAAGCAACAAACAGAGAATAATTGGATACGTACTCATAAATAAATGCACCACGCTGCTGCTTTAGTAGATTAAAAGGAGATTAACCTATACGATTGTTTTTTAAAAGACTAGCTTGTTCTGGCAGACTGTTCCAGGGTCTTGGGGCCTTGATGGCAAAGGCCGGTCACCCCTGGTCACCATCCTAGTCTTAGGTATATCCAGTAGAGCAGTGGTTCTCAAACTTTTTCATGTCAAGGACACCCAAATAGACACTTATTAGGCCGCGGACCCCCATTTGAAAAAAATATGCCAGATATGACCCACATACTGTATGAGAAGATTTGTATGGCTCTAGCAGCGATTTTCAACCATTTTAATTCCAAGGACCCCCAGTTTGACATGCATTTTAGGCTACGGACCCCCATTTAATGGCATTCCTATCTCTGGGACCCCAATTTATATTGTAAAATCAATGTTAATTTAACTCAGACCCATAAGTTACAGACCCATAAGGGTCCATTTGGTTAACCATCCATCATTTAGCTGGGGACCCCCTGGAACTCCCTCAAGGACCCCTGGGGGTCCCCGGACCCCACTTTGAGAACCAATCCAGTAGAGCCATCAGGCCTATCAGAGGGGTTCAGGTTGCGAACTGGCGCTGTGCTACATGCGCAAGTAGTAAAAGCATTATGAGTACATCACCTGACATGTTGTTGACACCCACCATGTCATGCTGAAGATCTGCTTTCTAGACTAAATCTGCGGCGATATGTACATCTTAACTGGCAACACAAATAATGATTTTCCAGATGCACATCGTCGATTGGTAGACGCCAAAGTGAGTAAGTATTGCACATTTTCTAGAATATATTCTTCTTCAGAAGAGATTTGTTGCCTTATTATTCCACAGTGTGACGGACGGTCTAAATAAAACATAGAGAATAGATTAATCACTTAAACCCTATAGGCCTATACTTCACTGACCATGGTCCCCCAGGCGTCTATACTTGGTCGGCCTCCTTTCTTCCATCTACACCTATGCTCTATGATCCCTTCGTCAAAAAGAGCCGGTCTTGCTATTTTCGCCAAATATTTGCTTATTATGACATGTAGATTTTGTATTTTGTTTTGACAGATTAAAGTGATTAAAATTACTTTTTTTCTATTGATTACACACCCAATGGACACTTGAAATCATGGAGATTTTTTTTTTTTTTGTCGCATTCCTAAGCCAATAATTTGATGACCGGTGGTGGCTCCGGTAGGAGACTCAAAAGTGTCAACTTTGAGTCTCCTACTGGAGACATTAGCATCTTTCCTCCGACATTAGCATCTTTCCAAAGCCACTCAAATGAGTGGCTTTGGAATGCGACAAAAACAAAGAAATATCCATGAATCCGAGGCTTCATGGGGTGTGTAATTGATAGAAAATAAGACATTTTTGGGGTGAACTATCCCTTTAATTGATGATGAAAATAATTGTTAGCCACAGTCTACTTTTCTCTTTCATGTAATAAAACACCATAGAGCTAACAGCCAGCTTTGATACGTTCCGATGCTATGAAACATCTCTTCCCTGATCCCCCCTCCTCGCTGACTTCTCACTTAGCAGTGACCTCACAAATAGCCAAAGTTTACAGTTATTGTGCATCATCGGGGGTGGTAGGGGTGTGTGTGTGTGTGTGTGTGTGTGTGTGTGTGTGTGTGTGTGTGTGTGTGTGTGTGTGTGTGTGTGTGTGTGTGTGTGTGTGTGTGTGTGTGTGTGTGTGTGTAGGGGGCAGGCAGCAGTCGATGGTGGTGGTGAACGTCCACAGGCAGCCGAGCGCATAACACAAGCCCCCTGCCGCTTTTGATGGATGTAGCAGGGAAGAACAGAGCATATTGATGGGTGAGTGTTTGTGAGGGGGGGAGGGGGGGGGGGATGGGAAGATGGGAAGGGAATGGGGGACCCCCACAAAACCCACCCCACCGTCGCGACTCTTTATCCCATAAAGGAGCGCACGTGTCGTAGCCTGTGAAGCCACGACGAATAATACCCGAATCAAGTGAAATAAAACTAGGAAAGAGATGGAAGACCAGGAACGAAGAGAGGGAGAGAGAGAGAGAGAGAGAGAGAGAGAGAGAGAGGGGGAGAGAGAGAAAATTGGGATGAGCTGCCGCTGGGTTGCTCGTGCGTCAACCGGAGCCTCAGCTGCGGCATAAGGGGGGGAGGGAGGGGGGGGGGGGGTGGTGGTGGTCGGGGAGGTTGGTGGGGGGTCAGGGGGGGCGGGGGGGGGGGGGTGGTAGAGCGAGGAGGGAAGGAGAGAGAGAAAGAAATCAATATTTCAGCAGCACGGCCACTCAAGCCACTGGCACTGACAGCAAACATCATGAAAAGATATGGGAACAGGGGAAAGGAGGGGGGTTGGGGGGGGGGTGGGGGGGGGTAGAAATGAAGAAGATAAGAAGAGAACAGTAAAGTAAATGACATCTGAAGCTATTTCCTCCAGGGCCCCTGGCCTGATGTCGAGGCTCGGGGATTCGGCAGGAGTTATGGCCAGAGTTAAATTTCTATTAGCTCCGAGAGGAAATTTAAGTTCTCCGTCTCTCCGGAGGACGACTCCAGAGTGGCCAGCGTAGAAGTGCCCCCCCCCCCCCCCACACACACACACACACCCCACCCTAACCCCCATTGCCCCGTGATAGATGACACACCGCTGACCTTAAAATGAGTCATGAGCCACTCCCCCCTAAATAGTCTCTGTCAGTGGGAATGGCTTAAAGTAGCACACAGACGTTTAAGAGTGTGATGTCTTCATTTAAGGCTATGTGCGCTCGCAAGCGTAGGCCTACACTGTAAAACTAGGAGTTCGCGCACGCTGGTCAAGTGGTGGAAAAAGTACTCGACCCCCCCCAGTACTTGAGTCAAAGTATAGATACTCCTGGAATGTTGCACAAGTACTAAAGTGAAAGTTGCTCGGTCAAACTTGCTTTCTCAATGCGCTGGACCCCCTGGGAGATGGATTGCCGAGGTGGAGCGCAACACTCTACCACGCAGGTACTTGCTTTTAAATATGCTGAAGTACAATTTACAGTACAGTACGACTGTATTTGCGCTGACTAGAGCAATGGTCACGAGTTATGACCATTTGAAACGTTAGAAACTGCTGTAGTGTAGATCGGCTATTTTCCACTATAAATAGGGCTTAAGTGGTTAATTCATAATGTTCTTTTTTCCCTTCCTAGAAATGAAGTGGCCTCAAAAGTACAATAGTTGTCTTTGAAATGTAGTTGAGTGAAGTCATGAGTGCTGTAAGTATCCAACAATACAAATACTCAAGTAAAAGTACAGATACTCAGTAAGTAGCTCAGTGCCCTGGGCTACGCCGGGCCTGTGAATTAGGGCTTAACGTGGTTAACATGGTGGGGGTATAATATGGATGACCACGATCATCCATGATTTATTATGTTACGCGCAATGCTGAAATATTTCACAGCGCCTTTCAGATCATGATCCCTTGTCAGATTGCTTTGATTGCAGTTGGGGGAAAAGAGCGTTCCACGCCTGCCTGCCTGCTGCTCATATACGTATGTATGATTATATATTATTTACGGGATCTCTATTATGTGCTGCACTGTTTAAATTCACTTTACACTATATCCATACATCCGGGGATGTGTGTGCACCCCAACTCTTTCAGTTGCTTAACCCATTAAGACCGGGAACGCATCTCTGTCATTTTAGATGTCTTTGGCTATTCAAAAATAGCAGATCTACAAGCTCATAGCGCGGCACCGTCTTTGAATATATGTATTTTTAGAGCGAACATTTGTAACTCAAATCTTTGCTTCTAGGAGGTCCCTGGAACACAATATTTTACAAATGTTCGCTTTAAAAAATATATATTCAAAGATTTGCACAAATCTTCACGATTTTTCAAAAATAGCAGATATACAAGCTCATAGCGCGGCACTCGGTGCCGCGCTATGAGCTTGTATATCTGCTATTTTTGAATAGCCAAAGAAATCTAAAATGACACAGACGTGTTCCCGGATTGAACCGGTTAAACTTTTTTTTCCAATTATCATCAACGTCATCTTCAGCTCGCTCGGAGGCTGGAGTTGCTCTCTCTTGCCACAGCTTGTACAGTCGAGTTTATCTTGATGCCATATCAACGTGACGTTTCGGGGAAAAGCTTGATACGGGCTGCTATTTATTCAGTTTTATAGTGGGATTACACAGAAGGCTGTCTACAGTGCACACAAAGATATGACCTTGGTCAGTACCCATGGTTTGATTAAAAAAGAAGAGGACGCCTGGTCTTCTTCGTATGACAAATAGTGGAAATAGCTGGCCTACAAGCTCGCAATGCGTCACACCACAGCGTGGTGTGAGCTTGGTGATCTGCTATTCTTGCTGCTTTTGAATGAAAGAGGGAAAAAAAACAGTTTTCTAGATGCCAGGGTTAGTGTGGTTAACATGCATATTTAATTAATTATACGTAGCCTGCGAGTTAGTTCAGGCAGCATACACTGGAGAGGTTACGTGCGTGCTCATTACTATGTGGCTGTACAGTGTCATGCAAGACCCATACGTCATACACTGACGTGGCAATCAGCTGTTCAATTTGGGCGGGTTATTTAAGCTCACCTAGGATAGGATAAGGATAATTCCTTTAACAGGTCCGTTCATGAAAGTCCTTGCGGTCTTGTTTCCAATGAGGGCCTGTGAGCAAATAGGGGTTAAGAGTCTTGCTCAGGGACAAATTTCATTTCATCGACACATTTTGCTGGCCTGGCCTGGAATCGTACCTGGGGCAACCAGGGCCTCTGGCTCCCTAGGCGGGCTCACTAACCACTCAGCTATGGCCGCCCCTAAAATCAGCGTGTCTTCCGCTTGCTTGTTTAGGTGTTGTCATGCGGCATATTTAATATTACATTGTTAAATGGTGATATTATCAAACATAAACATCAAATGTCAGACAGTCAAAAATTCCACAAAGGAAATGCATGTACATTACTTAATTCAGTCCAGTAGCAGGGATAAAACATGTCCCCAACACCATAAAAATGAATGACCAAAAAGGGGGGATATCGCTGTAGCAAGTGAAATCCTCCTCGCATCCTTCTTACAGTAGCTAAATATCCCAATATTCTTCCATAATCAACTGAAGTATTTTCGCCTCAAACCTATACCTGAGCTAATGTCTCGAGTCTCCACAAAGAGCGCGCGCACGCACACACACGCACACGTGCACACACACACACACACACACACGCGCGCACACACAGACACACACGCACACACGCTCACACACACGCACACACGCACACTGTTGTTTTCTCGGTGTGTTGTATGTAATGGGGGTGCCGGCTGACGTTGATGGAGCAGGTGATTTTAGGCCGTGCCGTTAGCGGAGCAGAGATAGAATATCTTGGCAGGGCCCACGGATAGCACTTTTTATGAGTTGTTCATTGGTAGAACTACATCAACCTGTCCACAGCCACCGCTGCACCGGGGTCTTTAACACCCCCCCCCCCCCCCCCCCATTACCTCCCCGCTATCATTCCCTCCATCATATACTCTTTTCTTTTCCCCCTCCCTGTCCGTTTGCTGCGGGGTCTGTGTGTTGTTCAGCTGGGGGGAAGGGGGGGAGAATTCATTAAATTTGATGAATCTGAGAAATTATCATTTGTTTGGATTTCCCTTCCTCTTTTTATTGCAACGAGATGACCGCAGCATAGGGCCTATATGGAACAAATGAGCGTGTGCCCATGATAACACACACATGCGCACACGCTCACACACACACATACTGATGTAAGAGACGAGGGAAGGATGACTGCTGCAAGGCCAAGTGAAAAGGCTTAATTCTCTCTCTCTCTCTCTCTCACCCTTACGCAGTGGTGTAAAGTAACTAAATAACTAACTAAGTACATGTACTCAAGTACTGTACTGTACAATTTTAAGATACTTTTACTTTACTGGAGTAGTTCCAATGTTCCAAACACTTTTAACTTCTACTCCACTACCTCTCAGAGTCAAATATTGTACTTTTACTCCACTACAATTATTTGAAAACTTTAGTTACTACAGTACCGGTAGTTACTTTTCAGACATAAATTATTATATTATAAAACATACATTAACCACTTTAGCCATGTTTTATATATAGATCTACAAGCTCACAACGTGTCGCATCGCGACGCGTTGTGAGCTTGTAGATCAGCTATTTTCAAACCTTTTAGTACTTTTACTTTTGGTACTTTAAGTATATTTTGATGCCAATACATTACTTTTGTACTTTTACTCAAGTAACATTTTGAACACGGGCCTTTTACTTGTGACAGAGTATTTCTACATTGCAGTATTGATACTGAAGTAGAAAATGTGAGTACTTTTTCCACCACTGCCCTTACACACACGCACGCACGCGCGCGCGCGCGCACGCACGCACGCACGCACGCACGCACGCACGCACGCACGCACGCACGCACGCACGCACGCACACACACACACACACACACACACACACACACACACACACACACACACACACACACACACACACACACACACACACACACACACACACACACACACACACACACACACACACACACACACACACACACACACACACACACACACACACACACACACACACACACACACACACACACACACACACACACACACACACACACAAGCCACGGCTGTCCATCCCAGTCGCCCTCTTTACTGAGCATGGGCGGCCCAGGCTATATAGCGTTGGCATTTAAACATTAGCATGGCCTCTTTTCCTTCCTCCCATAACCTCCGCTGCCACCCGCTTACCATCATCACAGTGCTCCGCTCGCTGACCCCGCATCAGCGTATCGGTTATATCTCACATCCTCAGATCCACACTGCCGTGATATAAGCCCTGCGGACGTGGGGGCGGCGGCAGGGAGGGGGAGGGGGGGTGGGGGGCTGGCGGGGGCATATACATATATAACATATATACATATAGGGAGAGAAGAAGATGTGGGTTTTTGCGGAGGAGGAGGAGGATGGGGAGACGGATGCTATATCAACAGCCAAGCCAAATTATTGCCAATCAGATTTTATTCACAGCTCAACTGCCAGACAAATTGCGGCTCATGCCGTTTTGCCATGGGTCAGGGCACTGCGTAATTTCATTTTAATAAGTCATTTTGCGGGGCGCGTGGTTGACACCGCGCTGCACTGCACCTAAATACACACGCTTATGGGCGTGCACGTGCGCACGCACACGCACACACACATACACATATGCAGTGTCTCACAGATACAAAAACACACACACACACACACACACACGCACACACACACACGCTAACAGGACCCTCTCATACAAATAAAGATGTGTGACTGAGAGGGGGGGGGGTCTTTTCTGCAGTAACGCACAGCAAAATCCCCTCGCGGGTCAATTTTTATGCTCACAGATTTAAATTGATACTCAGGATTTTGCTGTGTAGAATTGGTTGAGGATGACAGACGGGCAATAAGAGTAATATAATGGTAAAATACAGATAGAGATAAACAATGGTCTGTGCCAACGATTCCTGCAGCCTGTGAGCTGCATGGGGCCCACTGGTGGGCCATGAAGATATTGCAAGTGGGACCCCAAATAATTGGCAAAACAGTAAGATTGTTTTGATAATATAACATTAATACAATATATATATCTATATATAATGGGGGGGGAATCCTTTAAAAACATGCTCTGAAACTTCACTCACCCACCCATCTGACCACTTAACACTGAAACGCGTTGTGAGCTTATAGATCGGTTATTTTTGTACGCCACCATTGTACAATGAATTTATATTCATATATGAAAAGGAAAAAAATCATGTTGATTTGTTGCTATACGAAATTATGCTTCTTGATTAGTCAAAGCCTATATGAGCAAGATTAAGTCAGTTATTGGTTCTAAATATTGGTTTTGATATATTTTCTGTTAACGGCCCAGCCCTAATCTGAATGCATAAATACCAGACCATGTTGGTACAGTACATAACACTTCCCTGGATTTTGTTTGAGGGCATTTCGATTTTTTTTTTTAGGGATTACTCTGCACCGATCTGGCCCATTACAATTCCCCACAAGGTGTGAGGGGAGGCAAATTGATTGGATTAATATATATCTGGGCAAATAAACAACTCGTGCCTTGGGGGGCTTTCTGTGCAGCATTCCCTTAGAACTCCTCAGGAATCAAAGGCACTGATAGCAACGGCTGCCATGTGGAATAACATCATGCGCGCTCATGAAAATGCAAGTCCCAGATATATCAACAGCCAGAGGAGACCTGAGAGAGTTTAGCATGTCAGAGATGAGATGTACAGTCAAATAAAAACACAGAGTGCCCAACACCCCCCCACCCCCCCCAAAAAAGAGAGAAAGAAGAAGAAAAAAAAAAAAAACTAAATAGACCATAAATTCTCTATAAAAAAACGTGCACCAGGTTCAAAGGCTGGCGCGCTGGCTGCCTGTCATGTTCATAACTCGGCCTTTGAAGTTGGCTGTCAGTAGTCAATGCTGAAGCCTCTTCTATGAGGGACGTCAAGGCTCTCTCCCCCCCCCTCCTCCACTTTCAAGTTCCCCCTCCATCGGCCGGTCTGTGGGCGATGTTCATTCAGAATGTTGCAGTTGGTGCTCTGGAGATAGTGGGGCTATAGCTGGTCGATTCCACCTGTCAGGAATATATCATCATCCTCCCAGCTAAGACGTGTTTGGCTAAATTCGAGCCGCAAACTCAAAGTGAACGCGAGTCTGGAGGCGTATTCATTGGGGTGTAGAGAAAACACAGCGTTTCCAAACACCAAACAGTGTCTGTGCTACAGTATTTTGGTTACTGGTTTTCATAATGAGAACTGCTTGGAGAAAATTAAAGTGGAAAACATGAAAAAAATATGTTTTTTAAGCTGAGGTATTTTTCCGGGACATTATGTATTCTTAATTACAGGGAGAGAGAGAGGACTGCAACTAATTAACTTCATTCTTCATTCACATGTTGACTGAGAGGTAAACATCACTCCCATTTCCTCCAAGCCCTCGCAAAAGTATTCAACCTTGTCTTGCTGTGAGAAAGATGGAACTGACCAGGTCCAGAGAGAAAGTATGACGGCCAACCAACGCACATACCCAACAAGACAGACCTGGGTGGGTTTGAGTTTGGTTGAGATATCTCCGCGAGTAGAAGAAGATACAGCCTGAAAGTAAAGAGGTATGACCCCAGGACCATGAAGATAGGACCGCGGTACAGCAGTCGGTATATACTTCCGTGACAAAATAGCTGACGGTATCTTTTAATTAGATTCACACTGTTTACTAGCTCGTTTTTAGTCTAGTCCCATTTATACACAAACTGATACGGCTACTCTCTATCGGCTGTGTGGGCACAGTATAGGAACCTAGAGGTTGAGATGATGATGATGATGGTGGTGGTGGTGATGGTGATGGTGGAAGTTATGCTGCTCACGGCGAGGGAGACAGCAGCAGGCTACTTGTGGAAACTTTTCCCGAATAACCCTGAACTCTTCCACATAAACTTTTAAGTAATTTGTACCATTAACCCATTAACACATTGCATGCCAGTCGCGTAGATCTACGCGAACCTATTTATAGCCGCAGCGTGCCAGTCGCGTAGATCTACGCGAACCGCCGATTCCCATGTTAAGTGCCCCAGGTGCACTTTCCGAATTTTTTTGATCCATTTCCGGTTTCCGGTTTCCGGTCGGAAACGGAATTATTCGGGTTCCGGTTTTTTCGATCGTATCCGCTTCCTGTCTGGGATCCTGTTTAAAACTCGATTTTCTCTGGTTGTTGTTTTTCTCCTCGCTGATCACTGTTTAGCGTGTATCGGCTGTAGCTTCAAGATGGCGGCACGGATTTGGAAACTGTTTTCGCTGGTCGTTTCTCACGGATCCGCTGTGTGTTTAGAACCAAATGAACGCGCACTTTTAACTTATTTAGCGAGGTCTGTGGCGACATGAAAAAAACTAAAAAACAACAATAAAACGCTGGCACTGGTGAGTACATTATGAGATTAAACTCTGGCATGGAATGTGTTAAGACCGGGGAAAGCATTTTTTTTTTTAGATTTTTTTTCATTTTAGATTTTAAACACTTTAACCATTATCTTATACTTTGGCTATTCAAGCTGTTCAAGCTATTCAAGCTATGTCAAGCTAATCAAGCTGATCTACAAGCTCATAGCGCGGCACCGAAAATTCATGAAAAGTTGGGCAAATCTTTGAATATATATATTCAAAGATTTGTTTTTTAAACCAAACATTTGTAACGCAAATCTTTGCTTCTGGGGGTTCTACAAATGTCAATTGAAAAAACGTATGTTGCTATAATCAGTGGTTCTCAAACGTTTTCATGTCAAGGACCCCCAAAATGATATGTATTTGGCCATGGACCCCCCCATCTCAAAATATTTTGTTCCAAGGACCCCCAGAAACAAACGTTCGCTTTAAAAATATACATAATTCAAAGATTAGCACAAATGTTCACAATTTCTTCAAAAATAGCAGATCTACAAGCTCATAGCGCGGCACTCGGTGCCGAGCTATGAGCTTGTATATCTGCTATTTTTGAATAGCCCAAAGAAATCTAAAAAATGACACAGATGCGTTCCCGGTCTTAATGGGTTAAATAGGAGCGTAACAGTACACAAGAGAGCCAATAACTCACGCTAATGTGACTGATAGCTCTTAAATGAACTTCCTCTATGACCAAGATTGTGGGCAGTGTGTGCAACTTGCCACAGAACGCACACCTACGGTTCATAGGAATTATTCTATAATGTTCACACACACATACATCAACTTAATGAAAGATGCAAATGTGCTCATTAAAGACTGCAGCAGAATCCCTCTCACACACAGTCTATATCTAATTAGCTTGTTACCCTCACTGGCCCTGAAGCATTTACTAAAATACTGTCTGAGGGGGGACCAGCACAGTTGGCCTGTAAATATCTCCATGTAGGAGTAAAGCTACACCTCAGTTAACATAATAACCACTTGGTGCAGATATACAGTACAGTAGAGTTCTGAAACTTTCCAACAATAATTGTAAACATCCTAATTAATTTGATGTGTGTATTTAGCTATTGCATGAGATCCAAACTCTTAATGGTTTCCTGGCCTGAAATGGTTAGGATTCCAGGCCCAGGGGGAGAAGGCTATCCCTGTCACGTTCACAGCCAATGACACTGTCATACGATCACTGCCTCCTCCTTGCAAATTGAAAAACAAACAGACAAAAAAAGACGCAGAACGTGCAGTAACTCCCTGAATAATAGAAATGGACAGGGGTTAATTTCGGCATCACCGCCTAATGGTGTTTGTGGCACGGCTTGCAGCTTGTGTGGCACAAAGGCATTTACCCACTTACAACCTGGCACCGCTATTCTGGGCCTTTCATTCTAGACAAAACATAAAAGAAACCATTAGAAAAAAAGAGGGAGCGAAATATACGAGGCACAAATTACACAAAAACGAGGGAACAAAATAAACTGTATTATTGTTAGCACGAAATAGCATTTGTTGGAATCAATGTGGAAGACAATGGCCACCGCATGAATAAAACATTTGCTCATTGTCCACTCTGGGGCTCCGTAAGAAAAAACAATAGATTTGTTTTGATGCAGCACGAAACAAAATGCTTTGTATCATAATCGTCTTCCCGAGACTGGCAGGCTCGAGTGATACGCATCCTTCTCAAGGAACCTTTTCATCCGTTATCAATGCTTCAGACATACACAATTGTTGTTATTGTAACAGACTCGTTGTAAAGCCCTCATGCAACCATTAGCAAAAAGAATCTCCCATCATTTGTTTTGTCTTGCCTTTAGCCTGCAGGGTCTTACGCTGTGCAGAGAACCCTTGGAAATCAGCAAGCGCCCCCCACCAGTGTGTAAAATGAAGTTCATTGTGAATATTCATGATGCTCGGAGAGCATCTTTTGCCTCTCGGAAGGGACATTCACTTCAGCAATCACGAGCTGGAAGGAAAAGAATAATAGGCAGGCAGCGTGAATTTAGAAATGCAATAACAAACTAGAAAGTGGGGAAACGGTCTAATTCGTTTATTTCCTCGGCTTGCCTGGCAGGGTGCAGACTCACACATCAGGTGCATGCCGAAAATATGCAGACATACATAGCTCATCACAGATCTCTCACATATTCAATATCTGCTTACCTCAGTTGAACCCTCCCGTGCCTTTTGTTTGCATGCATTATCGTCCTCCCCTCCTAAAATCAACATATTTCCATATTCCGCCTAGTTATTGTGTTCACTCATAGACAAATAAAACCACTCGTGCACTTAGCTTAAGGTTATATTTTTTCGGCTTCGGTTTTTCTGTTTATGTCCGTTGTCTCTCTCTAGGAAAGAGGTGTTGCAACAATGTCCATCCCAGTGCACTGTCTGCTTCAAAAAACTTCATATTGTCAAAGTAGGGTCTAAATGTGTCAATGGAAAATAAATAGGGAGACCCCTTCAGCCACTGCAGATGCTTTAGTTATTATTCACATAATCTACCATACACATTAATGGTTAATGTGACATTTTATTCATGAAAATAAGTCCAGGATTGTACAGTAGTTTCAAAGAGTTTTATTTGAAATACTGGTCGTAAGTGTAGTGTGTGTGTGTGTGTGTGTGTGTGTGTGTGTGTGTGTGTGTGTGTGTGTGTGTGTGTGTGTGTGTGTGTGTGTGTGTGTGTGTGTGTGTGTGTGTGTGTGTGTGTGTGTGTGTGTGTGTGTGTGTGCGTGCGTGTGCGTGTGCGCGTGTGTGTGTTTGTTTTGCCCATGCTTTCAACCCATTCATTTTCATTCCATTTCTGTGAAACTCCCACTGAAACCTTGGATCACACCTGTACCATTTCAGAATGAGCTCAAGAGTCTAATGCCTCAAAAATGCAACGTCAGTTTATATATATACAGAGAGAGAGAGAGAGAGAGAGAGAGAGAGAGAGAGAGAGAGAGAGAGAGAGAGAGAGAGAGAGAGAGAGAGAGAGACGGACGGACGCACAAATCCCGATCAAACGCCCTTGTCAAGGTCAGCCCTTCACCGCTAACACACCTGAGGTGAGGATTACGGAGCAGATTTTCCCTGCATTTTGGGCCAAATCCGAGCTTATTTAGCGCCACTGAATAATGCATGCGGTCGGGGCGTGGCGGAAGGGATGAAGTGGCTCTTAGCGTGCGGCACGTTCCCGGCCCGTACAGGACTCTCCTCGTCAAGGGGCCAGGTGAGCCCCCCCTCCAGAGCGTGCGTTGCCCTCGCCGTGGAGGTAACTTTCATGCTCTGCTGGGCAAACATTTTCCAGGTCACATTTTTCAATTACACTGAGAGGCAGGTCCCCACAGGCAGCCCGGCAGCCACCACCTGCACCACCACCACCACCTTCATCCACCCCTACGGCTACGTCCCCACACCACAACACACCCCCATGCAAACACACGCAAGTAACACTTTGCCTCACCGACGGCCAGTGGTGGAAAAAGTACTGAACTGTTTTACCTTGAGACCTGAAGCCGATTCTGCATGTCTCCTAAATCTCAACAGTTTTCTGAAAAACGTATGTTTCTATATCAGTGGTGCTCAATCTTTTTCATGTCAAGGTCCCCCAAAATTATATGTATTTGGCCGCGGACCCCCATCAAAATATTTTGTTCCAGGGACCCCCCAGAAGCAAAGATTTTAGTTAAAAATTTCGCTTTGAAAATATATATATTCAAAGATTTGCACACATTTTCACGATTTTTCAAAAATAGCAGATCTACAAGCTCGTAGCGCGGCACTCGGTGCCGCGCTATGAGCTTGTATATCTGCTATTTTTGAATAGCCCAAAGTGTAAAATAATGCTTTTTTGCTAAAATCTAAAAATGACACAGTTCCAGGTCTTAATGGGTTAAATAAAAGTATCAATACTGCAATAGAACTACTACCGTTACAAGTAAAAGTCCAGAATTCAAAATTGACTTGAGTAAAAGTACCAAAGTATTGGTATCAAAATATACTTAAAGTACCAAAAGTAAAATTACTAAAATGTTTGAAAATGGCAGATCTACAAGCTCACAACGTGTCGCGATGCGACGCGTTGTGAGCTTGTAGATCGGCTATTTTCAAATAGCCTAGGTATAAATAGGGCTAAAGTGGTTAATGTATGTTTTAAAATGTAATCATTTATATCTGCAAAGTAACTAGTAACTAAAGTTTAAAAATAATTGTAGTGGAGTAAAAGTACAATATTTGCCTCTGAGATGTAGTGGAGTAGAAGTAAAAATATAGACAATTGGAAATACTCCAGTAAAGTAAAAGTACCTCAAAATTAAGTACAGTACTTGAGTACATGTACTTAGTTACTTTACACCACTGCACGCAAGCAACACTTTGCCTCACCGACGGCCTGCTTTTTACCGTTCTGTATAGGCATATGAAAACCTGCCCGGCCGGCCTCGGTAGACCGTATTCCTCACCACCGCACGCACGCAATCGCGCGCACACACACGCACACACACACATCAAAGTTTTATGAAAGCAATTTTTATGAATGCCAGTTATACCTTTTTTCTGCCATTTAGACCCTATGGAGTTGTACTTATAGTTGCGTGTCAGTGTCGTGCACTGAAAATAGCTCACTACAGCTGTGAGCTTGTAGATTGGCTCTGCTATTTCCGTTACACGCTGCACCATCAAGTACAGTATAACCCAACCTGAATCTTTTCCAATTGTAAGCCTAGCCATGAAACAACAATTTCTCTATACTGACTGAGGACCAAGAAAATGATCCTCTATTTCTGAAATTCTACTATACTTGTGAGAACATTTGGCCCTCACAAGCAGTGGTGGAAAGTAACTAAGTACATTTACTTAAGTACTGTACTTAAGTTTTGAGGTATTTGTACTTTACTTGAATATTTCCAATTTCCAATACTTTTACTTCTACTCCACTACATCTCAGAGGCAAATATTGCACTTTTACTCCACTACAATTATTTGAAAACTTTAGTTACTAGTTACTTTTCAGATATACTGTACATTAGGATATTATGAAACATACATTATCCACTTTAGCCCTATTTTTATAGGCTATTTGAAAATAGGCCGATCTACAAGCTCACAACGCGTCGCATGGCGATGTGCTGTGAGCTTGTAGATCTGCTATTTTCCAACATGTTAGTACTTTTTACTTTTGGTACTTTAAGTACATTTTCATACCAATGCTTTTGTACTTTTACTCAAGTAAATTTTGAATTCCGGACTTTTACTTGTAACAGAGTACTTCTACATTGCAATATTGATACTTTTACTTAAGTAAAACATTTGAGTACTTTTTCCACCACTGCTCACAAGTATAGTAAAACAAAGTACACACACACACACACATACACACACACACGCACACGCACACACACGCGAGCGCGCACACACGCAGGCAAGCACGCACGCACACATCTCGGGCACGTCGTGATGCTGCTTTTCTACCTGTCTGGATCTCCTGAAGCCCCTCTCTGTGTTGCCTGAAGCGTGCGGTGAGATATGACAAGAGTCTCCCTCATCTGCCTAATGCTGCTTGTGTAGCTAATAGTCCAGAAAACAGTGCTCTGTGTGGCCGCGCTCCGGCACTTTAAATATTTCATCCTCAGCTGTCACCAAATGAGCGCAAAGCGTGCCACGCTCCGCCACACTGTCATTCACAAAGCGAACCGGTGTGACAGGGTGAGGGGAGCTGGCGTAGGGAATGGAGGCTGTCTACCATCCAAGGACCAACACATTTAAATCACAGGTTCTCATGTCAAGGATCCCCCGAATTAATATATAGTTGGCCGCGGAACCCCATCTGAAAATGGTTTGTGCCAGGGACCCCTACAAAATTTGTGTTAATAAAATGTTTCAAAAATAGTTTTTCAACACATTTCAAGATTTTTTTTAAATAGTTGACTGATCTTGATGGTATATTAAATAATTTTGCCCCCCCCCCCCACTGTCATGAGCGGTCATGGTTGATTGGATCACAGGAAGTGAAACCCTCAACTTCTGAGCTCGAAAACCAGTTATTTTCATCTTTGTTTTCAACACAAAGGCTTTCACACCTGAATCAATCGAGTGACTGCATGTGTTTGATCCTACGATTTACATTGCAATCAAATCAAAAGATTTCAAAAACAGCAACAAGAGCAGTGCTACACACGCTCACAACGCATCATATCGCGCTTGTAGATCAGCTATTTCCGCCACACAACAAAGTATAAAAACTCAAGGCTTAAGTGGTTAACTTCTAAGGAGAAGAAGAAAAACAACAACAGCAACCAAAAAAAACGTTAACTTCCTGGTTGTGATAGATGTAATGATAGGACTGGTCATAATAAACATTAGCCAAATGAACCACACCTACTGTAGTGGAGACCTCTGTGGTTGTGCCGACAAAGAAGTGCTATTTCTATGCTGTGATGTTGGCTGCGGTGCTGACGGGAGCCTGTACAGGCACTGGGTTATGTAGATAGG